>NW_020622492.1:8093465-8405378 GCF_003573695.1 Papaver somniferum | reverse complement strand
TCTCCGAAACTCTATTGAGTTCAGACTTTTCTATTCTTTCATCATAAGTTATTTACAGGGAAGGCTAAAGCAATAAATAGAGACTGAAACCTTAAAATGAAAGCGACTACACATGTACTTCCTACACGTGGGTTGTCCAGCACACAGATAATTAATTAGCTTAAAACTTAAGTAACTGATTAACAGACATTTTAACTAACAACGTCTCTAATTCACTACTTAAGTAACTGATTAACAGACATTTTAACTAACAACGTCTCTAATTCACTACTCGAGACATCCCAAAATCTACTAAGAGCAGCCTCTCAAAAGCTGTATATGACAACAAACTTCGTCATTTGCAGGTAATGAATGAAGGCATACAACTTCCTACCGTTGTTATAGTAGGTGATCAATCGTCCGAAAATTTAGTGCTGTCAAATCCTTGGCTGGTATTAGTCTTCCTCGAGGCCAAGGGATATGTGCTTGTGTTCCTTCGATAATGCGTCTCCAAAATCACACTTCACCTGAACCGAAACTGTAGTTAGAGTTTTGCGAAAAGGTGGTGGATGCTGATGGAGCACACATTTCTGAAGCGATTTCTTCTGCAACCGAAAAGATTGCAGGGAATGGTAAGTGCATTTCAAATACCCCTTACTCTGGTAGTTGACAAAAAAGGAGTTCCAGAGAACTTTGGCTGTAGTCACAAGAGTTGATAAATCTCCTAAAGGTTTACAGGAAAAAGTTCTTGCTGATGACGTTAATATTAGCCTTGGTTATGTTTGCGTGAGAAATCGCATCGGTGATGAGACCTACGACGAAGCTAGGGCTGAAGAGGCAAGGCTATTTCATTCACATCCACTTCTTTCAAAGATGGATAAATCTATTGTTGGAGTTCCTGTATTGGCTCAAAAGCTTGTCCAAACCCAAGGAACAAGTATTGCTAAGTTCTTGCCTGACACTGTAAAGAAGATTAGTGAAAAGCTAAACAAGAATGCGGTTGAATTAGATAACATGCCTCGACATTTGTCTAACATAGCATCTGATGCTATAACAGCGTTTATGCTTATTCTTGGATCTGCCAAGGAGAGTCCGAGGAAGATTCTCATTACAGGAGAACTTCACGAGTTCCCAGATGAATCTAATTAGGTGAATTCACCTAATTGGATGGTTTCTCATCCTCTAAAAACTTCATAACATGTTATCTTCTTAAACAACTAAACTATACTTGCCACTTTCCATTGGCATCCTTGATAGAATCAATCTGTTTTCAGAGTCTTCTGAAATTTACTTTAGCATGAAAAAACTTTGAGTTTCTATCTTGATTTTGAAGAATTTTCTCTCGGGACTGTTGAAAACTGATGTCTGCTTTAATTTGATACCATTTCTGAAGTTCATTGATAGACACATTTTTGTGTCTGATTTGCCTTGATTTTATATACTGTTAGGGCTCATTTTTGTACTTATTATAGTGTTTTATTTATTTATAGGTATTTTTTGCCAACAAACATTTTTGCAAAAATCGGCTCGAAAAGTTGTCTATAGAACCTGGACGAAAGGATTTTGGCACCCACGTTTTGGATAAGGGCCACCCCACGACACCCACAGGCACCTGCTTAAGGCACCCCTACTCTGGATAGGGGGAAGCCATTTTCATTATTTGAATTCTGGTTTTTGGCGGGAAAACAAACCAGCATGCATGCAGATTAGGGTTCACATTCTTGGGAAGATTTAAGGAGATTCAATCTCGGAGTTTTGTTGTGCTGGACTTCCTAGAGCATAACAGGGTCGGTATATGTGATTGGATCGAATGAATTGGGTTAGATCGACCGGGAGAAGGAAACAGAGGTGTTGTGGTCACGGGTTGTTGTTGGAGTATTTTTCGACAATTCAGGGAGATTAAAGGCTAGAAAAGCTTCCCCAACATTCGTAGTTATCTAATAAAGAGTTTTGAAGTATTGGGAGAGGTCAAATACGCGTGAAGAGAGTTTGGAAGAAATAAAACTCCGAAACTTGCTGTGGAGATAAACCAAGATTTTGGGGGAGATTTAATCCAGCTGTGGCCTATAAAAGGAGAGGGGATAAGTCATATAAGAGGTACGCAACCTTAGGAGAAGTTTAGAGGAGAATAGAGAGCTGAAATCACGAGTTGAAAATTGTTTTCTGCTGCTGCTGCACCAAGAACATTGACGCACAAGCAACTGTCGCAGCAAACTATCGTTGTTTCACAGCAGTACCTATGTGTCTTCCATCACAGCGGTTGCATTAGGTCTTTAGCTATTATTTCTCCCTGTAACAGTGATTCTGCAACACCAACAAACTGTTGCTAATCGTCTTTATTATCACTTTTCATCTTTTTAATCATCTTTTGAGCCATAAACAAATATTTTGAGATCATAATTAATATGAGGAGCTAAACCCCATTGTTGAGGCGATAGAGGAAGCTATTTTTCCAAAAAAAAAAAGCGGTACAATCTATTTTATTTAATTTATTGCAATTATTATTATGATTATTTTCCTTGAACTATTATTGAATATGATTTTTATTTGAGTGATTGTGATCTATTTTGATGGAGTATGCTTAGTTTATAGACTCTTGATGCTTAATACTTGGTATTTACAATTACTACTTTTGAAAATCTATTAGTTGCAATATTTTAGTATCAAATTAAACGAGAAAATTGCATGAATATAAATATTTGGACCAAATCACTTTGAACTTGGAAAATAGTGGAATATTAGCCTCAGTGTTCTTTTAATATTGATACCAACTTTGTCAGTGTTTGTTATAATTACTAGTGTGTTTTCTATCTGGTTTTGAATTTAAGTTTAAAGTCATCCTTCACAAGTTCGAGAATCGAATCACTTTTTACCGCTATCTACAAATCACATCAATTTTTGGCGCCGCCGACGCGGACTTGTTTTTAGGGTTTTAGATTTATTTTATTATTATTTTTGTTCTTTTTTTATGTTTTTGGGTATTTATCTTGTGTCTACAGGTTCTGGATCATAAAGAAAATTGAGCCAAAGAGTTTGGTGATTTCATAAAGACTTGGAGCTAAAGATTAAAGCAAAAGGAACAGAAAAGAAGACAATTTTATTTTAGACAATTTTAGTTTAGGGTTTGTTTATTTCTTTTAGAAAAATAAAACTGTATTAGAGTTTATTATTTTTGTAATTTTTCTTTTCTTTTTAGACTTTTGGACTTTGGGATATTATTTTTTTATTACCCTACGGAAGGGTACTTGAAATATAAACTGTTTGCAGAGAAGGAGGACAATTACAATATTGTCTCTGCACCTTGGGTTCGTATACTTGACATCGGAGTCAGTGGCCCGAGTCAACTACAACTGATTCATCCCCCGTCTGGAACCGGAGGTAAGATTCTAAACACTCGCGAATCCCCTGTCAGCGAGTTACTGGACTCCTTCGTATGCATATATGTTGAGGACTGAATACGGACATTTATTTTTCTAGTAAAGGGAAAGGACTGACCATACAAGATAAGTGTTCGGATTTCATCACCGTTCTCTTCTTGTCCGCTTTAGGAACACGTAACCTACACGAACCTAAGCCTTCAAATTTTGACTAGAACGAGACCAATAAGGTAACGAGCTTATAGGAAAGTCGTCCAGAAGGATTGTATTGGGTATTTTGTTAGCCTAACTCAAAGTTCAGGAAGATTACTGGAAGTCGATTAGAGCCGCCTTGTAACCCAGGGAAGCGTTTGCCACAGAGGTGGGGGTATCAAAGATCCTCAGAGCTTCTCTCACTTCTCTTCGACTTACTTTATTCGGATCGTCCTACGAGGTTTGCTAAAATTGTACCTAGTTGCCTCTTGGAAGAGTAGAAGCTGGTCTAGAAACAATTTAAGTGGAGCCATCATGCTTTTTGTTTGCTAGAAATCAATAGGTTTGATTTGGTTGAGTCGGCCTTGATCTGTATTTGCTTACTCTTCCAATTTAGAAAATTCTATTGTATGCCTGAACGTAAAAGAGACGCACTAGGTATATTTGTTAAAGAGAAACCTAGTAGTTCTAAGCGTCTCGATTACCTTAATCTAGAGAGTACGACTTTTGAAGAGTCTGTTTTTGAACGTCCTTTAACTGAGGAGAGAATCCTTGTTGCTCCAATAGCGCCAGTAATGGAAACTTTGAAAGCTTTGTTGAATCCAACTAGGACTACTCGTCCCTCATGTATCAGATTAGCTGAGACGGAAGCAACTTATGAACTTAAACCTGGGACCTTACAGCTGCTCCAATCTTTTTAGGGAAAGAACATGAAAACCCCTATTTCCATGTTAGGGACTTTGAGGAAATTTGTAGTACCCTCAAGATTAGAAACCTAGATGATGATGCTTTGAAACTTAGGTTATTCCTCTTTTCCCTGAAAGATAAAGCTAAATCGTGGTTATATAGTTTGGCTTCCGGGTCAATCGAAACGTATGAACAACTTACATATGCCTTTTTGAAAAAGTTTTTCCCTAGGCACAAAACATCGTCTATTAGGACGCAAATCTGCACGTTTTCTCAACAGGAGGGAGAAACTTTGTATAGGTATTTGGAAAGGTTCAATGCTTTATTAGCCCAATGTCCTCATCATGATTTAGAGAAGGTTAGGTTAGTTTAGATCCTTTATGAGGGTTTAGATTATCCCACTACAACCATAGTAAAATCTATGTGTACTGGTGGATTTGAGAACCAAACAGTTGATGACGCGATGACATATTTGCATGAAGTCGCCGAAAAGACCCAACAATGGGAAAGTAGTAGGGGACCGCAGAAAACAATTCTTCTCAGCAAAGGAAACGTTAATAGGGTAGAAGGAGGCTATGAATCAGAGGACAAAATTGATGTTATAGCGAAAAGGTTAGAAGCTTTAGAAGTGGGTAACACTAGTGGTATATTGGAGCCTTTTTGGGAAGGCCAGAATAATGAAGAGCAAGCCAATGCTCTATATAATAACACTAGGTTTGATAATCGTCAGAAGTTTGACCCATATTCAGAAACCTATAATCCTGGTTGGAGAAACCATCCGAACTTTTCATGGTCTAAGGGCCAGAGTCAGGGTCAGTCTAATAATTCTAATGCTCCCCCAGGTTTTGGCTACACTAGGAATACATCAGGCCCAGAAAATAAAACGACTAGCTTAGAGGAATCTATTAAGATGTTAGCAAAAACTCAGGAAATGTTAGCACAGAGCCATGTTAGTTTTCAACAGGAAACCAAGCAGAATTTTCAAACTACTTCTCAGAGCCTTGCTAAGTTAGAACTTCAAGTCGGCCAAATAGCTAAGACCTTAAGTGAGAGAGATAATGGTAGGTTCCCTAGTCAGACTAATCCCAATCCTAGAGGAGTTCATGAAGTAGGTACAAAACCATCGAATCAATTGAATGCTATTAGAACCCTTAGGAGTGGTATAATAGTAGACAATCAGGTAACCATGCCCGATAGTGAACATACTGTAGTTCACCCCCCAGGACCACTAGCTAAGGAAACTGATAAAATTTATGATGATGCCAACTCAGTTCCTGAGAGGTCTGATTCTGTGCCTAGAGCCCCATTTCCTCAGTTATTAGTACCAACAAAGAAGGAATCGAACTTTAATGACATATTGGAGGTTTTTAAGCAAGTTACCATAAACCTTCCTTTATTAGATGCAATTAGGCAAATTCCTACTTATGCCAAGTTCCTTAAGGATATGTGTACGCGAAAGCGAAAACTTAGCGTCCATAAGAAAGCCTTTTTTAGCTAGTCACGTAAGTTCAATTATCCAAAACACTACAACTCCAAAGTACAAAGACCCAGGTTCCCTTACCATTGCTTGTACAATAGGTAAACACCGGGTAGAAAAACTTTACTTGACTTAGGAGCCAGTATGAACCTACTTCCGTACCATGTGTACTTACAGCTAGGACTTGGTGAAATGAAACCTACTCAGATAACACTGCAGTTAGCTGATAGGTCTGTTAAAATTCCTCGAGGTGTTATTGAGGATGTCCTTATTGAGGTCGACAAGTTTATCTATCCAGTGGATTTCGTGGTCCTAGATACTCAACCTGTCCCTGACCCAGAGAACCAGATACCTGTGATTTTAGGTCGCCCGTTTTTAGCTACGTCGAATGCGATCATTAACTGTCGAAATGGTGTGATGAATTTATCTTTTGGTAATATGACTATAGAGATGAACATTTTTAATGTCAGTAAGCTACCTTATGAGCTAGATGACACATGTGTTGAAGAGGTGAACATGATAGAAGCCTTAGTTCAGAAGTCATTACCAAACATTTTTTGAAGACCCATTAGAAAGTTGTCTATCCCATTTTGGTTTAGATTTTGATGACGATAGCACTATTGAACAAGTGAATGCTCTAGATTCTACCCCTGTGTTAGACACTGATAGATGGAAATCTAGGTTCGAACCGTTACCAGTTTCTGAGACTACCCTAATTCCTTCTTTAGAAGAGCCCCCAAAGTTGGACCTTAAACCACTACCCGATACTCTAAAATGTGTTTTTAGGCCCATCTGAGACTTTACCTGTGATTGTAGCTTCCGATTTGGATAGTGATCAGGAAAGTAGGCTAGTAAATTACTTCAAGACAATAAGGAAGCTTTAGGGTGGAATATAACAGACATTAAGGGTATAAGTCCTACTGTGTGTATGCATCAGATTCATTTAGAGGAAGACTCCAAACCTTCTAGGGAGATGCAACGTCGACTGAACCCTAACATGAAAGAGGTAGTTCGAAAAGAGGTGCTTAAGTTGTTAGATGCGGGTATTATTTACCCAATTTCAGACAGTAAGTGGGTCAGCCCTCTTCAGGTTGTTCCCAATAAATCAAGTATCACTGTAGTCCAGAATGATAATAATGAATTAATCCCAACCTGAGTGACCACGGGATGGCGTGTGTGTATTGACTATAAGAAATTGAACAAGGTCACAAGGAAGGATCACTTTCCCCTTCCTTTTATCGACCAAATGCTAGAGCGATTAGTTGGACATAGTCAGTATTGCTTCTTAGATGGCTACTCCGGTTATAATCAGATCGTTATTTCCCCAGAAGACCAAGAGAAAACCACTTTTACCTGTCCCTTTGGTACCTTTGCGTATAGACGCATACTTTCGGGTTATGTAATGCCCCTGCGACTTTTCAGCGTTGTATGATGAGCATATTTTCTGATATGGTAGAACGGTTTTTAGAGGTCTTTATGGATGATTTTTCAGTATTTGGTTCATCTTTTGATGAGTGCTTGCATCATTTGACATTAGTGTTGACTAGGTGTAAGGAAAAGAAGTTAGTGCTTAATTGGGAAAAATGCCATTTCATGGTTAAATCAGGAATTGTATTAGGGCACACCGTTTCTTCAAAGGATATAGAGGTAGACAAAGCCAAAATTGACCTTATTAAAACTCTACAGGCCCCAAAACCCGTAAAAGATATTAGGTCATTCTTAGGGCATGCAGGTTTTTACCGTCGATTCATTAAGGATTTTAGCTTGATTTCTAGACCTCTTTGCAATTTGCTTGCAAAAGATGTTAAGTTTGTCTTTGATGATGCTTTCTTAAAGGCTTTTGATAAGCTTAAGACTTTACTCACTACTGCCCCGATAGTCCAGGCACCTAACTGGAACCTACCCTTTGAAATTATGTGTGATGCTTCAGATTATGCTATAGGCGTTGTGATAGGTCAGCGAGAAAACAAATTACTCCATGTGATTTACTATGCTAGAAAAACTCTGAATGATGCCCAAATGAACTATACAACTACCGAGAAGGAATTGCTAGCCATCGTGTTTTCCTTGGAAAAGTTTAGTTCCTATTTATTAGGTTCTAAGATCGTAATCTATACTGACCATGCTGCTTTGAAATACCTTTTGTCTAAGAAGGATACCAAACCTAGATTGATTAGATGGATTCTTTTTTTATAAGAATTTTGTCTAGACATTAGAGACAAAAAGGATGCAGAGAATGTGGTAGCAGACCACTTGTCTAGGCTAGTTGTTAGTTCCCCTAATAATTCCCTTCTTATAAGGGATAGTTTTCCTGATGAACAATTGTTCTCTGTTTCCCAATCACCTTGGTATACAAATATAGTTAATTATCTTGTTACTGGTCGAATGCCTCAACATTGGGGTAAGCAAGATCGTTCTAGGCTTTTAGCCGAGGTTAAGCATTTCTTTTGGGACGATCCTTATCTGTTTAAGTATTGTCTGGACCAGATTATTAGGAGATGTGTATCTGAGAGTGACCATTCAAGTATTATCTCCTTGTGTCATGAACATGCATGTGGGGGTCATTTTAGTGCTAAGAAGACTGCTGCTAAGATTTTCCAGTGTGGATTTTACTGGCCTTCGTTGTGTAAAGATTCCCATAGACTATGTGTATAAGTGGGTTGAGGCGGTTCCGTGTAAAACAAATGCCACAGGGTCGTAGTCCAGTTTTTGAAAGAGAATATACTTACACGTTTTGGTACGCCGCGAGCTATAATTAGTGATGGAGGTTCACACTTTTGTAATAGACCGTTTGCTCTTTTAATGAAACAATATGGTATTACCCATAAAATAGCAACTCCATATCACCCTCAGACTAGTGGTCAGGTAGAGGTTTCCAATAGGGAAATTAAACGTATTCTAGAGAAAACAGTTAATCCAAATAGGAAAGACTGGTCGTCGAGGCTTACTGATGCCTTATGGGCTTACCGTACTGCGTTTTAAGACACCCATTGGAATGTCACCTTATCGTTTAGTATTTGGCAAGGCATGTCACCTGCCTGTTGAGTTAGAGCATCGAGCCTATTGGGCTATTAAGAACTTAAACTTTTCACTTGACAAGGAAGGAGCTCAAAAAAAGCTCCAACTCAATGAGTTGGACGAGATTCGTAGAGATGCATACGATAGTGCTAAGGAGTATAAGAACAAAATGAAACTTGTGCATGATAGGAATATTTTACGAAAGTCATTTTCTCCAGGTCAAAAAGTTCTTCTATATGACACTCGGTTGCATCTATTCCCCGGGAAGTTGCGCTCTCGATGGACCGGTCCTTTTGTGGTTCGTACTTTTTTTCTCATGGCGTTGTTGAGATTGAGACACCAGATGGTAGTAGTTCTTCGAAGGTTAACGGTCAGCGATTGAAGCTCTTTTTAGAGCCTTTTCCTACAGGTGATGTTGAGGAGGTCCCTCTGGAGGACCCTGTTTACCTTGATTGACCATCGAGGCGATTTTGTATGTTGTATATTATTTTTGTAGGTTTTTGGTTACACTTCACCCAGGTACTATCTTTCCGACTTCTCTCTTTATTATTTCCTCATGTTACTTATATTTTTGGTATTGTTCTTTGATTAGAAACATTGAGGACAATGTTAGATTTAGGTTTGGGGGTGGGGTAGAACTTTTTGTTACCTTTTCGTTGCAATAAATAAACTCCAGAGCCTAGAAATTTATCCCTATTAAGGATGGCACTAACCAATCTAAGTGGATGGAAGCATTTTGGTTGTAGGAGTTGAGGGACCAATCTGATTAGATGGAAACATCTAAAGAGTCTATTCATAAAAGCACAGAGCTCAGGTGTTAGAAATAACATGGTAGTTTCGTCATATCTCATTGAGTCCTTTTCACTTCTATTTTTATTTTTTTTATTTTTAAAATATGTTTCTCTACGTGATTAGGTGGGGCTCACGATTCAAGTTGTTACCATTGTTAGGGTGAAATAGAGTGATTGAGATAGCCAAAAAAAATAAAAATAAAAATAGAGAAATTGAGACCAGACCATCAGACCAACTGGAATAAGTTCAATAAAGTCGACCACTGGAACCCTTGTATATGCCAGTTGTGTTGACCTAGAGTTCGGATTATCGACCACTGGTACCCTTGTATATGCCAGTGTGTTGATATTAGTCAGACCGGTATCTCGGTCCATTAGGATAGGTTCATTATGGCAGTGGCCTTCAGACAGATATGAGAAACACCGTTCACCTTAGTCAACATCAAAACCATCTATGTTTTTCTATATCCATCTTCTTAATCTATCCATGTGATTTGTTTGATTCTGAGTTTGGATGCGACTATCTGAGTAGAGCTCTATCACTTTATATGAATTTTAGTATGCTTGAGTGCGAACTCGTGTACAACAATTGGAATTTCGCATCAGGGTACTTCCTCCTGTAGTCAATAAGTATGCCAACCAAGGAGATTCTTTAGTGCCTTCCAAGGTTCTGTGTAGATAGCTAGGGTCTGGAGTATAAAGGTTTTGTGGTTATACCTCTAGTAAGCCCTCCAGAGACAACATTCCGCCACTAGAGACACCTAAGGGTTTAAAGGATTATTGCATACGCTAAATGCAATCGTCGATGCATGCGACAGTGAGTTAGGATTTTATTTTATATTTTAATTTTGCTCGAGGACTAGCAAATAATAGGTTTGGGGGTATTTGATAGACACATTTTTGTGTCTGATTTGTCTTGATTCCATATATTGTTAAGGCTCATTTTTGTACTTATTATGGTGTTTTATTTATTTGTAGGTATTTTTGGCCAATAAACATTTTTGGAAAAATCGGCTCGAAAAGTTGTCTATAGAACCCGGACGAATGGATTTTGGCACCCACGTTTTGGATAAGGGCCACCCCACGACACCCACAGACACCTGCTAAAAGGCACCCCTACTCTGGATAGGGGGAAACCATCTTCATTATTTGAATTCTGGTTTTTGGCAGGAAAACAAACCAGCATGCATGCAGATTAGGGTTCACATTCTTGGGAAGATTTAAGGAGATTCAATCTCGGATTTTTGTTGGGATGGACTTCTTAGAGCATAAAAGGGTCGGTATATGTGATTGGATCGAATGAATTGGGTTAGATCAACAGGGAGAAGGAAACAGAGGTGTTGTGGTCACGGGTTGTTGTTGGAGTATTTTTCGACAATTAAGGGAGATTAAAGGCTAGAAAAGCTTCCCCAACATTCGTAGTTATCTAATAAAGAGTTTGGAAGTATTGGGAGGGGTTAAATACGCGTGAAGAGAGTTTGGCAGAAAGAAAACTATGAAACTTGCTGTGGAGATAAACCAAGATTTTGGGGGAGATTTAATCGAGTTGTGGTCTATAAAAGGAGAGGGGATAAGTCATATAAGAGGTACGCAACCTTAGGAGAAGTTTAGAGGATAATAGAGAGCCGAAATCACGAGTTGAAAATTGTTTTCTGCTGCTGCTGCACCAAGAACACGAAGAACATTGACGCACAAGCAACTGTCGTAGCAAACTATCGTTGTTTCACAGCAGTACCTATGTGTCGCTCATCACAGCGGTTGCATTAGGTCTTTAGCTACTATTTCTCCCTGTAACAGTGATTCTGCAACACCAACAAACTGTTGCGAATCGTCTGTATTATCACTTTTCATCTTTTTAATCATCTTTTGAGCCATAAACAATTATTTTGAGATCATCATTAATATGAGGAGCTAAACCCCATTGCTGAGGCGATAGAGGAAGCTATTTTTCCAACAAAAAGCGGTACAATCTATTTTATTTAATCTATTGCAATTATTATTATGATTATTTGCCTTGAACTATTATTGAATATGATTTTTATTTGAGTGATTGTGATCTATTTTGATGGAGTATGCCTAGTTTATAGACTCTTGATGCTTCATACTTGGTATTTACAATTATTACTTTTGAAAATCTATTAGTTGCAATATTTTAGAATCAAATTAAACGAGAAAATTGCATGAATATAAATATTTGGACCAAATCACTTTGAACTTGGAAAATAGTGGAATCTTAGCCTCAGTGTTCTTTTAATATTGATACTAACTTTGTCAGTGTTTGTTATAATTATTAGTGAGTTTTCTATATGGTTTTGAATTTAAGTCTAAAGTCATCCTTCACAAGTTCGAGAATCGAATCACTTTTTACCGCTATCTACAAATCACATCATTCATCTTGGAGTTGATTGATAATTTGTTGGTCCAACCATGGTTGGTGCTGAATCTCATGTATCTTAGCTTGAAGTTCCTGAATATGAACCCACATGAATTAAATTATGTATGATAGCACTTGGTAAGTATGAAGGAGTTTCAACACCAAAAAAGCTAGGTGTTGAAACTCCTTCATATTTTCGCCCTATTAGTTTGTGTAATATTGCTTATAAGGTGATCTCTAATACCTTAGTTAATAGGCTGAAAGTGCATCTTAATAATATAATCTCTCCTTGGCAAGCAACCTATGTGCCAGGTAGAAACATTCTAGATAACACCATTATTGCTCATGAAGTCATTGATTATATAAAAAAGACTAATATGTTTTCTGGGGCAAGATCAATTAAATTGGATGTGGTAAAGGCGTTTGGTAGAAATGGAATAAAGTTTCATCATTAATATTATGAAGAGGTTGGGTTTTAGATATAAGTGGTGTCAACTTATCAATCAATGCATTAGTACTTCATATATTTCATTCCTGTTAAATGGTTATCATATTGCTTCTTTTATTCCTTCTCGAGGTCTGAAGCAAGGTGATGCTTTATACCCATATATTTTTATTCTTTGCATGGAAGATTTGAGCAGAATGTTGCAGACAGCTGAAAAGAATGGTTTGATTATTCCATTATAGCCAGCCAAAAGAGGTCCTGAAATCTCTCATCTTTTTTTCGCGGATGATTGCATATTATTATCAAAGGCATCAATAAAGTATGTTCTAAACTTAATGGAAATTATTAATCAATTCACTGTTGTCTTTGGACAAATTGTTAATCTTTAGAAGTCTATCATTCATTTTAGTAAGAATTTAAGTGATGCAGCTAAACAAAATCTTACTACAATGGTGAAGATGAAGTGTATACCTTTGCATGAGAAATATCTGGGTATAAATTTGTTCATTGGTAGAAATAAAAATGTTTGTTTTGATGAGACAGCAAATAAAATGGGCTCTAAATGATGGCTGTCGTAAGTGCAATCAAATTAAATAACTTATCTACATACAATTAACTGGAAATATAATGGAAACAAGGATCGTTCCCACGAAGAAAAATGAGTTTTAGTTGTCAACGTGTCACAAAGGGGGGGTTTGTTTTAGATTTTGGACAAAGTTGAAAGCTGAGGGTACCCAAATATACCTCAATCTAAAACTTTTCCTACCTATAAGTCCTTTCTCCGAAAGTGATTGTCTATGGACTGAGTCAATACAATACAACTAATCGGTTCACACTTCGTATGATCGTCTATGGATACGAGATCGAGACAAACAACGAAGTATGTTTACTTGATATAAAGGTTCGGACTTAACCAAACACAATAGGATTGCTTATCAAGTAAATAGGAATTAACGTTTGTGTAATTTACTTTAATTATAATAAAACAATTATAATGCGGAAAATAAAAGTAAATGACACAGCAAGATTTTGTTAACGAGGAAACCGCAAATGCAGAAAAACCCCGGAACCTAGTCCAATATTGAATACTCTCAGGATTAATCCGCCACACAAAATTACACTTAACTTCGTATAGTTGAGACCAAGTACCTAACCATATAGTTCACCTAGTTCCGTCTGTATTCCCACGCCTACGAATTATGAATAAGTCACGTACTTGGAACAATCCTTTTGGTTTGTATTCCAAACAGTAAAGGAACAAGAAATCTGTTTGGTATCAACTCTATTCAACCAAGTGATATGAGTCGGACAAAGGCTCTTCCGTTTGTCTCAACATAAACTCCTTCGTCGGGTCTAGATTTGTCTTATGTTAAATCACCCAAAGGTAACCGATTAAGATTAATCCAACAACTGCTTTAATCCGAAAAACTGTGTTGATGCCGATCTACTCAATTAATCAATCCAATCTACCACAAGGATAAACCGATTATTAATTGGATCATATTTTACCCAAACAAGTATTGTACACACCTTATAAAACCCAAGTCAGATCTTCAATATCTTTTTTGTCTTTAAATATTCTTGTTCAATAAAAACCTGCACACAATCACTTGAATCTCTTGTGATCAATCACGCACAGAACGGAGTCTGTTAGCAATGGATTATCACAAGATCGTCTTTAGAACTAACAACAGTCTAAAGATCCCTGTCGAAACTCTGAACTAGTTTGAGTGAATCTTATATCAGAAGAGAATATTCTCAAGAATAAACAAACTAGGTGCAATCATATTTCAACCACCGTTAGTCAATCAAATCAATCGAAAACAAAGATATACCGTAATTATCTAGTTTCCCACCAACGGGTCGCGCTAGAGATTCTCCATCCCAAAGAAGACTTTAAAACGAGCGGTCGTAAGATATTTCACCTAATTAGATTACTCTCCTCTCCGATAGGCGGCTACACCAGTAACAAAGACAAAAGAGGAAGTCTGTTGTTACGAAGGATTAGTTTGATAGAAAGGAAAACTTCGTGTATTTATAGACAAGGAAGTTTGGACACCAAGGAATTTCTAAAACCGAAAATATTCTTAAGATATTAATAAATGCACAGATTCGATTTTCATAATTCCTGGAAATGGTCTGTCCAAAAATAACAATCGAAATCTCTCGGAAAATCTAATTAGTAAATGCATATTGCTAATTCTGTAATTTCCCTACAAAGATAAATTAATAACCTTAATTAAAAGATTCTTAACTTACTTATGTTTTGATCCTGGGATTCTCTTCCCTTAGTCGTTAAGGAAAATCTTTGAACAATTATAGAAATAAACATTCATAGAACGTGTTCAAAGTTTGTCGACATCTTTACTTTGTAAGTTCTCTTTCACACTTACAACCTTGAAAGCTATTTTCCACACTTCCAAACAAGTTTATAATTGGTTCATCTGACTTTCAAGAACTATGTGATTGATCAAACCAACATTCAATCACAATCATGGGTTTACGGTTTTACCAAAATAAGTTTCGGTTCTACCTCCATGTGAGTACTACGCATAGTCACACTAGCTTCCCAAAGATTCGAGTGACTAGGTACTAGGATCGGTTCCCCACATATATATGGTATCTAACTTATATGTGTTGCACATGTCCATAGGATCGGTTCTCCTTTCTGCTATAAACCTTGCTACACCCCATACAAGGATCGGTTCCCCTTGATATACTGAACCCCTTACAACGATCAGTTCTCTTTCCCTTACTAGGATCGGTTCCCTTTCCCTTACTAGGATCGGTTCCCTTTCCCCTAGGCAGACATAATCCGATCATACCACAGGTGATTACTTAAGATTGGTTTTACTAATAAAAGTTATACCAATATAAAAGTCAGGACTTTGTGAATATTTCTACCAAGAATACAACAAGTTGTGAGCGGTTATACTCTATCACACATATTGGTTTTTCATAAGATATGCAATGAATAACAAATCCAATAACTCCTGGCAATTTCCTTTTCGGTCCACAAACAAGTTTATGAACTTACTTCCTTAGAACACATGTAAACATTGCTCCCTAGGATGAAATCCTCACCTCATACCCATACATAATCACAATAGCATTCAAATGATTATGGCGATGTCTTATCTACAAAGTTTAATGGTTAAGCAATAAACCTCGTATTATATTCCTTAATACTATGTCTATCTAGAGTTCATATATGCTTCGCAGTTATGTTTTCAATATGCACGACTTGAAAGATACGTTAGGGAATGAAACAGTTCAAGTCAAAAATCACTAACCTCAAGTGGAAGGATGATTGTTGTCGTTGTAGCTCCTTGCTTCTTCACATCTTCAAGACTTCGCAATACTTGTAATGTCTCATATCCTAATGCTTTCAAGCTAAACTATACGAAGTTTACTTGTAGTACATAATCAAGCGAATCTTAACATGAGTTTTGATTCACTAAAATATGACAACCAAACTTGACAATGCCGCGGTTGACATTATAATAACAAAGCTAATACTCTCCCTAAGGAAGATAGATAGATATTCAATCAGCACGTCTTTGTTATACCAATCAATATGACATGTTACTCCCCCTTAGTATGTGCTTTCACTCTTTCGTTAGATAAAACATTCAAGTACCAATGTTCCTTTCCTTAGTGATACCAATTAATATAAAATCAATGCCAGTATAACTTTTTTACTCCATATATTTCTCCCCCTTTTTGTCACAAAAATGACAAAGAAATGAAAAATAAAGGACAACATGAAAAGAATCTTACAAATATCAGAATAGACTTGCAAACCTGTAACGTTAGGCACGAGGGTTCCACACATCATGTTCTGATAACCAATATCATAACTGAAACTACAAGTAGTCTTATTTTGATATTTTACCAAGGAAACAATTGCCCGAAAAAAAAATTCCCATTTAGTTTAGCAAACCAAAAACAACTAATAAAATTAGTCCCTTTGCTAAACCGATTGTTCAAAAACAACCGCTTAATTCGATAAGACCAAAATAAAGATAAACTCCATTTTTCTCATCAGGTTATAATTATCCATAAACTTAAACCTTTCAATTTTAAACAAACCAAATACTAGGTTATTTAACTAGCATTTCCTTGTTTACGCATTCGATTAGACTTGAACAACCTACACCTCACTTCGATAAGACAAACTAAGATCAGAATTAACTTAGTTTCTTATCCGGAATCGAATTGGACTAAACAACTCATCCCGTACACATATTATTTCGTTAAGCCATAAATAATTCATACAAACCAAAATAAATCAACTTGCATAATTATTCACCTCAACCGGAAGCAATTGAAACAACATAGACATTAAAAGCACCGGAATTGCACCGTAATTTTGTAAGCCTAAACCATTGAAACTATACAAAAGCAAGATAACAATAGTTTTTCTTAAGCAGAACCAATTGAATCACACACACATCAATTGTACCGAAATTTTGTAACCCTAAACGATTGATATTACACAATAAAGCAAGATAACAATAGTTTTTCTTAACAGGAACCAATTGAAACACACATCCACACACACATCATGGAATAAATATCAATTGAACCTAAATTTTGTTAAGCAAAAGCAACAAATATATATAATATAAACTTAGGCTTTTCTTAAAAAGGAAAACAATTAACTAACAAGATTGTTACCTCAAATTTCGCATCTACTTCTCCAATATGATAGCATCTTCGTCTAGGGAGAATTGATATCGAAATATCACCACGTTGTCATCCTTATGCATAAACAAAAGAATAACAACACACCTCAACCTTTACCATAGAAAGGTTGAAAACAGGTTTTAACAATTGCAAGCAAAAGTTGAAAACCATCGAAACACATATGCTTTTATGCTAAACCAAAACCGATTCAACATATTGTGACTTTTTCACATACTATTTCTATTAGAACCCCTCATAATTCTTTGATAAATCCTACCTACTAGGGCTAGAACTTAATCCCACTAAATCAAAAAGTCACCCAAACCATGAGGGTTCCCAATATATGAGATTGAATATTAAGGTAGTAAAACCGAAATCAAACATCCCATAAATTAATTTGCAATACACCATAAATATTCAACATAAAATCAAATATTGCAATTACCTCAATCTTTTAGGAAATTGAATCACGAAACCAACGCAAAAAGAATGAGGTCATTCCAAGTTCAGACGAACAAGTTATGCGCAAAACAGTTTTTACACTTCTTCGTAAGGGGACCTCTCACTAGGATCGGTTCCCTCACCATGAAATGGTACTAGGATCGGTTCCCTCACTATGACAGGGTACTAGGATCTGTTCCCAAGAGTTACTTGTGACAGATCACAACACTAAACTGTTTTCGACATAACTTTTGCATACGATGCCCGAATTCAGTAATTTTTGGCTTGTTTTAACTGTAAAAACAAGAGCTATACATATATGATCAGTAGATATCAACATCATAAACTCACAATTACCGTTTCTATCAAAACCTCAAATATAGATAGAGAAAGTATGAGTATAGAAGAAAATAAATCTCCTAAAGATGTTAATTAGTCATATAATAATGGAGAGATCATGTGCTCGGTTTTTCATGTGCTTCCTTACCTTTAAAAAGATTGAGCACTAAGGAGAGCATGCACATTCTAACACAACTAGGTTTTGTTAAGTTGATCCTTGTCTTGTTCGTCACAAGTGACTAACACCGAATCATCATTCTTGACCTCTTGCTTGGTTTGTTTTCTCTTGTTCCATCTCTTGTTTTTCTTCTTTGACTTGTGATAAAGAGTGTCATTATCACAACCTTTACTAGTACAAGATATTTCAGACATGATGTCTTTCTTTAGTCTTTCAAGAAGACTCTTGTAATTATTGTCACCAACAATTAACAGCTGAGAGTCATTCTTGTGGCTAACTTTTGGTTCCTTCTTGGATATGGAGGACTTTGGGACCCATTTAGAGTTGGGTTTCGCAGGAGCAGCTTTCGCCTTCATATCATTAGGATCATTGTCCTTTTGAACATTTTGCGAAACAACCTTTCTCCAATTTGGAACATCAGATCTTGTTTTTGCATTTAAAAAGTCATCTCTCTTTCTATAATTGGGTCTTTTATGAAGCGACCTTGTTGAGTGATATGCAAAATTTGAACTATCATTATAATAATTCTTTTTCCTAAACTTAGGACAATACCGATCTGAGTTCTTATGAGGAAAAACTTAGCCAATCCGTTTGATACAATAGGAAGTGCATCTTGCATCTTACGAACTTTGCATCCCCATTGCAAGTGTTCTATATTACCACAATAATAACAATGCTTTGTAAATATATACGAAGTATGAGTTTTAATGTTACCTTTTTGTGGATCCTCTTGCATTGGAGCTTGACGAGTTTTCTTTTTCTTCTTCTTATCCTTGTTCAACGTTGTTGCCTTCTTGGCAGACTTCTCTTTTTTACAAGAAATATGAGCATCTTTGTCATCAGTGGAAGCCTATGATTGAGAAGAATTTGTAGCTTTAACAAATTTTACCTCTTTGCTAATATTTGAAGCATCTATTCCCTTATAGCCCAATCCTCGTGTATCACGATGATTTCTACTTGCTTCTAACATTGAGGTTAAATTGTTTGAGCTAGCACTGAACTTTTTAAGGTCCAAATTTTCTTCTTCCAACATCTTGATTTTATCAAGAGCACTAGCTAAATCAGCGTCAAGGCGTTTTTATTGTGAGAAATATACACCTTCTTTCTCTTCAAAACTCTTTTGTTGAGAGTTAATCCTTGCATAATATTCAACAAGTTTCTCTTCCAACAAATGAATTTTTCCAAGAGCAGCATCACGCTCCTCTTTTAACAGATCTTCTTGAGAGAGACTAGCGTTTGCTTTTTCTTCAAGACCCTGTATTTGTTGAGAAGTATCTTCCCTTTCCTTTTTGTGACTTTGATGCATCTTTTCACAAACAATACGAATTGCTTTAGAATCATCCCGATTTTTCTCAAATGCATTTTTGAAAGTAAGCAATTTTTGTGAGTATTCTTCTTTCAGCAAGTTATGCTCTTCATTGAGATTTTCAAACTGTAAAGTTAAATCTCGTTCTCTTTCAACTGTTGATAGAAGTTCATTAGAATAACTAAGAAATTGTTTGCTCAGTTCCTTTAGTTCAGATGTTTTTACACTTGATATTTCATCAGAAATCTCCAGTATAGAACTCAAAGACATCTCGTTATCAAAAAGAGATTTTTCGGAGTCTGAATCATTGATTGTGAATACAGGGCTTAATTTAATCTCCTCTAGAGAACCTTCAGACTTATTCTCAGAAGAGCAAGTAGAACTTGATGAAGAAGCTCCTTTTAATCATTTCTTAAAATCAAAACTTTCAACGTCTTGCGATACGTTAACTGAGTCTTTCTTTAGTTTTCGCTCTCGCTTAACTCTACTTTGACTCATGTCTTATAGGTTGGATCGCATCAAACACAGATGGTTAAATCTTTTCGTGTTTTCCTGCTCTGATACCAATTGAAAAGTCTAGGGTACCCAAATATACCTCAATATAAAACTTTTCCTACCTATAAGTCCTTTCTCCTAAAGTGATTGTCTATGGATTGAGTCAAGACAGTACAACTAATCGGTTCACACTTCGTGTGATCATCTATGGATACGAGATCGAGACTATACAACAACGAAGTATGTTTACTTGATATAAATGTTCAGACTTAAACAAACACAATAGGATTTCTTATCAAGTAAATAGGAATTGACTTTTTTTTTAATTTACTTTAATTATAATAAAACAATTATAATGCGAAAAATAAAAGTAAATAACACTGCAAGGTTTTGTTAACGAGGAAACCGCAAATGCAGAAAAACCTCGGGACCTAGTCCAGAATTGAATACTCTCAGGATTAAGCCGCTACACAAAATTACACTTAACTTCGTATAGTTGAGACCAAGTAACTAACCCTATCGTTCACCTAGTTCCGTATGTATTCCCACGCCTCTGACTTATGAATAACTCACGTACTTGGAACAATCCCTTTGGTTCGTATTCCAAACAATAAAGAAACAAGAAATCTGTTTGGTATCAACTCTATTCAACCAAGTGATATGAGTCGGACAAAGGCTCTTCCGTTTATCTCAACATAAACTCCTTCGTCGGGTATAGATCTATCTTATGTTCAATCACCCAAAGGTAACCGATTAAGATTATGTCAACAACACCTTTAATCCGAAGAACTGTGTTGATGCAAATCTACTCAATTAATCAATCCAATCTACCACATGGATAAACCGATTATTAATTGGATCATATTTTACACAAACAAGTATTGTACACACCAAAGATTATAAAACCCAAGTCAGATCTTCAATATCTTCTTTGTCTTCAAATATTCTTAAATCTTCAATAAAAACCTGCACACAATCACTTGAATCTCTTGTGATCAATCACGCACAGAATGGAGTCTGTTAACAATGGATTATGACAAGATCGTCTTTAGAACTAACAACAGTCTAAAGATCTCTGTCGAAACTCTGAACTAGTTTGAGTGAATCTTATATCATAAGAGAAGATTCTCAAGAATAAACAAACTAGGTGCAATCATATTTCAACCACCGTTAGTCAATCAAATCAATCGAAAACAAAGATAAACCGCAATTATCTAGTTTCCCACCAACAGGTCACGCTAGAGCTTCTCAATCCCAAAGAAGAATTTAAAACGAGTGTCTGTAAGAGATTTCACCTAATTAGATTACTCTCCTCTCCGATAGGCGGCTGCACCAGTAACAAAGACAAAAGAGGAAGTCCGTTGTTACGAAGGATTAGTTTGCTAGAAAGGAAAACTTCGTGTATTTATAGACAAGGAAGTTTGGACACCAAGGAATTTCCAAAACCGAAAATATTCTCAAGATATTCATAAATGCACAGATTCAGTTTTCATAATTCCTGGAAATGCTCTTTCCAAAAATAACAATCGAAATCTCTCGAAAAATCTAACTAGTAAATGCACATTACTAATTCTGTAATTTCCCTACAAATATAAATTAATAACCTTAATTAAAAGATTCTTAACTTACTTATGTTTCGATTCTGGGATTCTCTTCCCTTAGTCGTTAAGGAATATCTTCGAACATTATAGAAATAAAAATTCACAACACGTGTTCAAAGTTTGTCGACATCTTTACTTTGTAAGTTCTCTTTCACACTTACAACCTTGAAACCGGTTTTCCACACTTCTAAACAAGTTTAGAATTGGTTCATCTGAGTTTCAAGAACTATGTGATTGATGAAACCAACATTCAATCACAATCATGGGTTTACGGTTCTACCAAAACAAGTTTCGGTTCTACCTCCATGTGAGTACTACACACAGTCACACTAGCTTCCCAAAGATTCGGTTGACTAGGTACTAGGATCGGTTCCCCACATATATATGGTATCTAACATATATGTGTTGTACATGTCCATAGGATCGGTTTCCCTTTCTGATATAAACCTTGCTGCACCCCATACAAGGATCGGTTCCCCTTGATGTACTGCACCCCTTACAAGGATCGGTTCCCTTTCCCTTACTAGGATCGGTTCCCTTTCCCTTACAAGGATCGGTTCCCTTTCCCCAAGGAAGACATAATCCGATCATACCACAGGTGATTACTTAAGATTGGTTTTACTAATAAAAGTTATACCAATACAAAAGTCAGGAATTTGTGAATAGTTTTACCAAGAACACAACAAGTTGTGAGAGGTTATACTCTATCACACATATTGGTTGTTCATAACATATGCAATGAATAACAAAACCAATAACTCCTGGCAATTTCCTTTTCGGTCCACAAACAATTTTATGAACTTACTTCTTTAGAACACATGTAAACATTGTTCCCTAGGATGAAATCCTCACCTCATACCCATACATAATCACAATGGCATTCAAATGATTATGGCGATGTCTTATCTACAAAGTTTAATGGTTAAGCAATAAACCTCGTATTGTATTCCTTAATACTATGTCTATCTAGAGTTCATATATGCTTCGCAGTAATGTTTTCAATATGCACGACTTGAAAGATATGTTAGGTAATGAAATAGTTCAAGTCAAATATCACTAACCTCAATTGGAAGGATGATTGTTGTCGTTGTAGCTCCTTGCTTCTTCACATCTTCAAGACTTCGCAATACTTGTAATGTCTCATATCCTAATGCTTTCAAGCTAACCTATACGAAGTTTAACTCTAGTACATAATCAAGCGACTCTTAACATGAGTTTTGATTCACTAAAATATGACAACCAAACTTGACACGCCAACACTTGGTGGGTTCAACCGAGCAATGCTCTAACAAAAGTAAATAAAAACAATTGAAAATATTAAGTTGTAAGCAATAGAGAGAGATATAATCGAGGAATCCTTATTTGTTAATAAACCGTGAATGAGTTAATATATTCATCTATTCGTCATTAATCATAGATTATCACCAACCGTATAAAAGCATCTGGAGCATTGTTATTCTCTTAAGTCCTTTGGTCACTGGATACCGAAGCGCTCGAATACCAGATTTTATTCTTTCAAACCACCAACTAGTAGCGCACTCAAGGTGTAGCTTGGTCGAAAACTTTATATTTTGTGACTTAGGTTAATCTTAGTAGTTAGACTCTTAGCTCAAGGTCCACTTTCTAGTGTTGTTTCTACACGCGATTGCTCCACAGAATCCCTCAACAAGGTTTCACATTTTCTACTTGTGTAGAGGTTATTCAACAATTACATGGATACGCTAACCTTTTACTAGCTTTAGATTAATCAATAAACTGATTTAGTTGGTCACCTAGAACAATCAATCAATCATAATATTTATTCATAGTAGAAAACAACGATAATCATATGAAGAAATCAAAATAGATTCATATATTAAATCAAATCAAGTTTACAACTTAGAATTCATCCTCAATCAAGTATGGATTTAGCTACTCATGGATGTAGCAGCATCCATGTAATACCCTGTATTTTTATTTACTGTTTCGGTTCGGTTTGCCCGAGTTAGCTAACATTTCGTTTAGGTTGTTGCTTCTTTTGCCTTAGCATAGTTGGGTTGTTTGAACTTCAAGAGCTGTAAGTTAGGGTGGAAATAAAGTCACCTAATTTATTTTAATAAATAAATAAATTTAAATAAAATGAAAAGACAAATAAAATAGTTAAGAAAAACAATAAATATATTTATGTGTATTAATATAAAGAGAAATAATTTTAGATTTTTGAAATCCAAAAGTTAGAGAGAATGGGGATGAGAAGGATAAGAAGAGAGAGCTAGATATTTTGGAGAAGAAGGATAAAGAAAATTAGGAGGAGCTTGTAGCAATTGAGAGGTAGAATGTGAAACCCTTTCTCTTTTGGTGTTTATCTTTGGTGTTTATTTCGTATGCCTTTTTATTGTTAGGTTTGTAAAATTTAATTGAATAAATATACATCTCTTATTGATGATCAGGCTTATCCTATTGATTTATAACATGATTAGGTATCTCTTGTTAAAATTTGAGAATTTTCCTACGCAAATTCACTGTTGAATGTTCCTTGTAATTTGGATTGTGATTTCTGAAATTCTGGACAGTTTCGTTTTGTTGTGGTAGTGTGGTTTTGATGTTCTTAGGCAGTCTTAATGATGTTAAACTGATTTTAGGTCTTAACAAAAGTTGTAAATAAATGTATTATCTTTTACTGTGCTTTGAGTTTGCTAGATTTGAGACTAATATGAATTTATGGTGAATAGTTTGGTAAAATGATGTTATCTGCCCAGATTTTGTAATGCGTTTGCAAAATCAATATCTTTTGATTGAGATGTTAGTTTGATGTTAAATTTGGATATGTGATAGATATATATATGTCAGTAATGTTCGCCTAAAATTTAAAGACGATCGGATCAAGTTATCATTATGAAACCTATTAAATATAATTTTGCAGCTAGTGTGTTTTTGCTTAAATACTTAAAAGAATTACATCATTAGTTGGGGTTAAAATTGTTGATGAAGTGGTTTGGAATATCAAGATGTGTATTGTATTATAAAGTCATTTTGTAAATAATTAGGTATGCTTGTTTGGATGGCGGTGCCCGTACTGAGGATACACAGATAGGTGGGGCACGACCCAAGAATACTCGTGCTACGGTAGATGAATGAATATATTTGTTTGAATGGCGGTGCCCATACCAAGGATACACGGATAGGTGGGGCATGACCCAAGGATACTCGTGCTACGATAGATGAATGAATATATTTGTTTGAATGTCGGTGCCCGTACCGAGGATACACAAATAGGTGGGGCACGACCTAAAGATACTTGTGCAAGTGAAGTTGGAGGTCCCGTGCCGAGGATACACGGATAGGCGGGGCAAGAACCGAGGATACTCGTGCATTTAAGAGGATTTGATAGATTGTGAGTTTAGTTGATGAATATGTACATAATTAAATCCTTGAAGTTACACCATATACTCATGTTGTGCGTATTGTGTTTGATTGGTTGACATGTTTGCTTATATTTGAGAAAGGGAATGCATTCTATTGAGCTGTCATCTCACCCAAATTGACATTCCTTGAAGATTTATGGAAGTTGGAAGTGGAAGCTAGAAATTAGTAGATTAGTGATTGCATTGTTTTCTTGTATTGTTTGAAGTGTAAATTGAAGTAAAAGAAATGTTTCGTTGAAAATGTTTTGAACGATGTTTAATGTATTCATATGCTTCAATTCATGTATAAACGTTTCAATTATGTTTGGTACAAAAGTGAATTAGCAAAAAAAATAATATATGCATAAGTCTTGTTCCGACCCGTAACGCTTTGAGTTCCGATCTCCATACGGGTTTGACCCTGATCCGGAACTCGGGGTGCTACAATCCATGTTATGCATATAAGAAAAGTTAAGAGATATCGTTACGATTGATGATCCGTTCCGAAACCCTAGCTTTCGCTCCGTGTGTAGTTTCTCCTCTCCAAGACTTAAAATTTCGTGATCCCTATATGTATCCTTTCATATGACCTAATACCCATTTATATAGGTTTACATTACTTTTCCCTCAAGTATCTAAGTCGGTTAAGAAACCCGACCTTAAGTTATGAAAGAAAGACCCTAAAAATAGTTCGTGATTTTTGGCCTTCATGGTTTGCGAACCCTGTTTGCGAACAAAACTTTTCCATAAAATCCAGGTAATATTTTTTGCGAACACCGTTTGCGAACTGAAATTTCAGTTACTCCCGCTTGCGAACGGACTTGTCTTCGGTATTCGATAAAATCGTTTTGGCCGTAACTTCTTCGTCCAAACTCAGAATGACCTCATTCTTTTTGCATGCTTTTCCTATTTCAATTATCTTCAAGATGGTGATAAGAAATCTTGTATTTGAACGAGTTAAGATTGGTCTTTGGTCCGTCTCTTGATTTTGAGCGTTTTGCTCCTTTTCGTCGCACTTCTTCAACTTCTCTTGGACTTGGGCACTTGGATACTTGGAATACTTCTATTATTATCTCTTTTTAGAACTTTTTAGCTCCTTTTTGGATTATGCACCTAATAGAGACAAATAAGAGGAAACAAGAGTAATAATACGAAAATATGCAAGAATAATAGCTAAAACAAGTATGGAATGGACACTAAAATCATATGAATTACGCACGTATCACTAAATTAAAATCATGGCAAGGGAAGTTGGTTAATAAAGCTAGTAGAAGTACCCAAATTCAAGCTGATGTCGCTTCAATGGCTCAGTTTCGGATGGGATGCTTGCAAATTCTAGAAAAATCAGTTAGGAAACTGGAATCTCCGCAAAGGAATTACTGGTGGAATAAATCTACTTCTAGGGGTGGCAGAATCATTAGATGGAGAGAACTAAATAGACCAAAACGCATGGGAGGTTTAGGGTTTAAGCATGCTAAACTTCTCAATGAAGCATTGTTAACTAAGCTTGCATGGAAAATGCTTCATGGACAGATGCTAAATGGGTCCAACTGTTACAAGCTAGATATTTCAAAAATATTGATCCTTTATATGGGAATATAAAAAAAAAAGGAACTTGGATATGACGAGGGATACAACCAGGTTTACATTGGGTTAATAGGTTTCATGTTTGGGAGATTTGTGATGGATCCAAAATTTATGTGGGTAATGATCATTGATTTGGCATGTCACATCAAGTTCAGATGTCTTCTGATATGAATACTTCTACTCTTAAAGTTTCTGCTCTTATTGATCATCAACATAGAAATTGGAGACAATATATTCTGCATTAGATCTTTAATAATGATCAAGTTTCTCAAATCACTGAAATAAGAATACCTCCTCAACCAGTAGTGGATACTATGAGATTGTCTCTTAATAAAAATGGTGCATTTTCAGTCAACTCTACTTATAATTCTATCTTAAGGCAACATTCTCAGCAGGAAGTTTCCAAGCAACAAGAGAGAATGTGGCTTCTCATATGGCATCTGGATGTTCCTTTTAAGTGTCAAAATTATTTATGTGGAAAATCACAAGAGATATTCTGCAAGTTGCAACTAGATTTCAGAGAATTGCTAGAGTTGATAATAGTAATTGCTTACTGTGTGATCAACAACTAGAGACTAAGGATCATTTGTTGCTTCATTGTCTATATGCTAGAGCAGTTTGGCTTGGTGTCTCTCAAAATATTCTTCAAGATGCTTATAATTATCTTACTGTGCGAGATTGGATCTTATCACGGACAGAAAGAAATCATTTGGTTTGTAGTGCTAAGAATTGATTAATCTGGCTGTGATTACTATGTGGCAGCTTTGGAAGATGTATGAAAGTATTTAAATGAAAACATTTGCATCCTAGAATTATAATTCACCAAATCTTTAATTTCTGTCATCAGTATCATATTTTCATACATCCTACTCATTCTAGTATTCTTATGAAATCTAGCTCAACTAGTCATAAGCATTGGCATCCTCCACCTGTTGATTGGCTTAAAATAAATGTAGATGCTTCTATTCTTCCTAATTCTAATTATGCTGGTGTGGATTTTGTAGTTTGAAATCATACAAGAACTTCTCTGGAAGCCGTGGCCATCAAATTGAAGGCTAGAGATGTTGATCAAGCTGAAGCTTTTGTTGTGTTCCAAGATGCTAATTGGATTACTAATAAGAGTCTCAGTAAGATTATCATTGAAGGTGATAATAAAATTATCATGGAAGCCTTGAGAACAAGTCAAATGGAAGGAGTTAGATGGGAAGATAAGTCTTTGTTATTGAAATGTTTCAGTGTGATTAGTGAGTTATCACACATTCAGGTTCAATATCATCATAGAAGATGTAATAAGGCAGATGATATTTTATCTAAGTATGCTAGAATCCATCAATGTAATGATCGATGGGTCTCTAATCCTCCCGAAGTTATTACCTCAATCCATCTATAATATAAGTGTGTGATATGCAGTTGGAAGTTTAAAGGGTTAGGTTTAAGTTTGTTAGCCTCTGTAGATTTTCTAGGTCTTGCGTTTTAATTTCCGAGCTTTGGTTTTTCCGTTCTTGTTTTGTCGTAAGGATTCTCGGTAGGAGTCTTTTGTTTGTTGTGTTTAGAAGGTGTAGTTGATTGTTTTGATGTTCTTCTGTTTTTTGCTTGTGCTTTCAGATTTAGTGTACTCTGTTGCTTTCAATAAAATCTATGTTTCTTCAAAAAAAAAAAAAAAAAAAGACTTTGGAGTGGTTTCTACGTAGATTTTGGTTCAATAGAATTCGGTATACCCTTATGTCGGTGCCAAAATGTATTTGCTATAGATACTATACAACATACTCAAGGATAACCACTCAAGATAATAAGGTGAAACCAAACCCTTAATTTATTGGGTCACTAAGAGTTAAAAAGAGAAAATGATTTCTTCAGTTTCGAACATGGTCGTTTGGTTTGAACACTTAGCGATCTTAAAATATGACTTGATAATGAAAATACATTTTTATTCATAAAGAATGAATGCAATTTATTTAGAGTTGCATAACCTTTTTTTTGTTTTTACTTTCCTTGTAAAAAGATAAAAGTTTGCGTTCATTAATTCCATTGTTGTCCAGCCTACCCCGACTAGAAAATATTTTGCTCGTGGGGTATTCAAATATTTTTAATCTAGTAGATATCACAATCAACTATTTAAAGACATGAACGTCATTTAGTCAATTTAGTTAATTTTTACAAATTTTTTATAAAAAAAATATTTTTGCAAGTATAATCACACCAATTATAGGTAAAATGGTTGTGATATCTGCTAGATCAACATGTCCCGAAGAGTGCGCGAGCAAATTTTTTTCGCCGTCACACTCATATAAAATGGTTGAACATGCTACGGTTACTTTGTTGTTTTAATATAGCCCGGCTCGCCACCCCATATAACTAAATGGTCAGGGCCTTGGGGGATCGCATGATCCGCCCCAGTTTACGCCTCCCGATTAACACGAAAAAGATAGAGGTTTTTCATTTTTGTTTTCACCCATGGCATACATCCCCAGTTACAAGGACAAATAAAGATCTATAAATCAATAGAAGGAATGAAATTTTCACAATACACTCGTGGAAGCTAATTTGTTATATCTGATTGCCTTCCCATTAAACTAACTTATTGTACCATGCTCATTGTGAAAGGGGAAAATCAGAGTTATTCCGAAATGAGATGCGCGCATCTCTATACCTCGGAAAACACTACTTAGCATGTACTTTGATCTTCATGCCTGCCGTGCAGTGTCCTTCGAAACTACAAATGAAGTAATTCATTCCTTTTTTAAGTGTTAACTTGTCACTTCCTGTCGACATTGCTTTCGCTGATTCCTTTTCCGTTGCCCTGCACTTCTCGTACCCAGCAGCATGAACTCGAACAACATTGTGTGCTCCACGTGTGTACTTAAATTCTGTATATTGAACATAGGTCGATAATTTATTCCAAATTAGAAAGAACTTCATAAGTTGGGTATTATTAATTTGTGGATTAGATAAATAGTGCATAATTACTTACGAAGCGTATTCCCTGCAGCGAAGGATCTATGAAGAGCCCAAATATTGTATGAACCAGAACGGAAACCCCATCCATGAACCCCACCGACAATATGGTTCCTCGAGGCGTTAACGCTCACAAAGATTGAAGATAAGCCGACGATAAGAAGGAAGAAACTTATCACTGCATGATTGCTTAACGTTGATGTTTTCATGCCAGTACCCTTTAATTGAGATTCAACACTCAAAACTACTAATCACAATGAAGATCTAGCTCTTAACTTTTACATCTCTCTTTCTTTCTCTCTATACATATATACAAGTGTTTCTGATGAAACTAGTTATGTATTTTCAGAAAGATTCCAATGGTGTGCATGCATGTGGGGGCGGAGTTGACTTAAAATTGCATCATCCAACCTCCATTATCAATCATTTATAGACTAACTGATTGGTGTAATTTCACCAACTGCGATGAATTAATGCTCGTCACTGACTCACTGGGGTGGGTTCTACACTTGTAGCCTCTATACTGAGCACATCTGCCTATCTAATTTTACTAATTTCTATTATGTAACGTACGTGGGGACCAGAGTTTGAACTGTTTGTTCTTGTCTTTAAAAGCGTTTGAAGCTGCATGTTCTTCCTTGTCTTTTTCAGACTCTTAACGAACGTAATTAACCTGGTGAAGGTCAGTAGATTAGCACTCAATTATTATTCATTTATTTGAATATTTAAATTGATGTTTGAAGAAATGAAGTGAAGCTTACCTAGGATTAATTAGTTTTTCTCACTGTTTCCGAGCTCTTTCCAAATTGATATTCAAGATCTAAAAATACTGGCAAGAACATCGCTCATCAATTATATAGATTTGAGAAACTTCGCAATTGCGGTTTCTCAAGTCCATATAATCGATGAGCTCTTTTACATCGCTAGCTTGGAAAAAGACATTTTGGGAAACTCGCTCATCTTACAAGTAAAAGATTACATAAAACAAATATACCCGGACATTAAGGCCATGAAGAAAGGAAGTGCAGTCAAGGTGATGAGCAGTGAGTACATAGTCCTTGCAGGGCCGGCCCTGAGGCAAAGTCAACGAAGGTTGACTTTGGGGCAGCAGCTAAAGGGACAGCAAAAATAGGATTTTATTTAGGGGATTTGTGATAAAAAAAATGAAAATGAAGGTTTAAAACATGAGTAGAGAAAGTAAAAAGGATGTATAGGAAGATAAGTAGGGGGCATATTATGAATAAGAACTTACTTTAAAAGCCTTTTGCTCAATATATAATAAATATCATATATTACAGAGATTTTTTTCTCTCGATTTTTCTATCAAAATCTCGTCTTCTTCCTTTTCCCTTCCCTGCTCCTCTGGCTCTTCGTCTTCGGCTCTTCCATTGTTGCGACACCACCATCTCCACGGTAAGTAGAATCAAAACCCCAATTCAATCATGAAGCATAAGATAGATTGACATTTATATATTATAATTGATTTTGCATCTAATCTTTGGTTTTCAGTTAGTATAACTTAAGTGCATTTTTAGGGCAAAAAGTTTTAAACCCCCAATTCAATCATAAGAATAGATTATCATGTATGTTCTATGATTGATTTTAAATGTTATCTTTTGATTCTCAGTTAACATTACTTAATTGTATATTTTAGGGAAATTTTTTTTTAATTGAACCCCCAATTTTTAGTGAAATTTTTTTGTTTGTTGTTCTTGTTTGCTGAGCATTTTTCTTTGTTGAATCAATGGCAGGTATGCCTCTGAAAAGAAAACAATCATCTGGATGTCAAAATAGGAAGAACCAAAAAAAGAGATTGGCATCTACTAAATCTCTTGCAGGTTCTTTTGATAAGTTTTTGATTAGGAATCAACCAATAGTTGGGAACGCCACCAACGAAGATGATGCTACAGCTGATAAGGGTATGAATGAGGGGAATGAGAACGATGGTATTGCTGATAATGGCATGAATGAGGGGAATGTAAGTGATGGGGCTGCTGATAATGAGATTGAGGAGGATAATGTGAATGTTGGTGTTGCTAATAATGGTGTTAATGAGGGGATTAAAGGTGCTGATGGTGATAATAGAGATAGAAATGAGGATGATGCAAACACAACAGCAGAAAATAATGAAGTTGGAAATTGTGGTGATAAGTTAACAGATAGAGACATGCTTGATCCAGGTAATTGGGAAACAATTGATAAAAAACTTGTTGATTTTTTGGTAGAGAAGGGTCCGGTAAGAGTTGACAATATCATATTCCCTAGAGATGACAAGAACGATTGTTTCTCTAGCTATCATTACTTTCGGAAATTGAGCAATTTTGAGAAACAAGATAGAAGATGGTTAGTGTATTCGAAAACTTTGGACAAGGTATTCTGTTTTTGTTGTAAACTGTTCATGAAAAGGGAAAGTAATTATCAGTTGTGCAGTACTGGGTTTAATGATTGGAATAACCTAAGTGGAAGATTCGCAAGTCATGAAAACTGTGGAGTGCATCATCGTTGTATGTATTATTGGCTTGAGTTGGAATTAAGATTGAGAAAGGAAAAAACTATCGACAAAAGAATACAAGAACAGATCAACAAAGAGAGAAAACATTATAAAGAAGTATTAGAGAGGATGAAGGATGGAGTGTTGTTTCTAGCGAAGAATGGTTTAACATTTCGTGGCGATAATGAGAAAGTTTATACAAAAAACAATGGTAACTTCTTAAGCTTCATAGAGACACTTGGAAAATATGATCCCGTGTTAAAGTATCATCTGGAGAGCATTGAAAAGAATGAAATGCGTACTCATTATCTCAGCCACAAGATTCAAAACGAACTGATTTCAATGCTTGCCGATGCAACGAGAAAGCTTATTGTCAAGAAAATCCACGAAGCCAAATACTTTTCAGTTATTCTTGATTGTACTCCTGATGTTTCTCGCAGGGAAAAAATGTCTATTATCATCCGATGCGTAGATGTTTCAACAGCAAGAATCGAAGAGTATTATCTTGGGTTTTTGCGAGTGGAAGATAAAACAGGAGAAGGTTTATTTTTTGAACTTGAAGATGCATTAATCAATCTTGGGTTAAACATTGATGATATAAGAGGACAAGGGTATGACAATGGAGCAAACATGAAAGGAAAACATAAAGGTGTGCAGGCAAGATTACTCGAGATCAATCCAAGAGCTTTCTACACACCATGTGCTTGTCATAGTCTTAATCTCATACTTTCAGATATGGCCAAGTCTTGTCCTAAAGCAAGTTCTTTTTTTGGATCCATACAACGTATTTATACACTTTTTTCAGCTTCAACCAACCGGTGGGATGTATTTAAAGAGGAGATTGGAAAGAAGGGATGGACACTTAAACCGTTGTCAGATACACGGTGGGAAAGCCGTGTCGCAAGTGTTAAAGCAATAAGATACCAAGCTCCAAAAATTCGAAATGCTTTAGAGAGATTGCGAGATTCATCCCCTATCTCTCAAGAAGTCAGCACTGCCGACAGCTTAGTAAGTTTTGACTTGCATAATTTTGAATTTTATCTTAGCTTGACTATCTGGTATAGACTTCTGTTTGCTGTTAATACTGTGAGTAAGTCATTGCAATCTAAAGATATGGACATTGGTGTTGCTATACAACAAATGAAAGGTCTTATTGAGTTTTTTAAAGACTTTAGAGTAAATGGGTTTCAAAAGGCAATGGATGAAGCTAAGGAGATTGCAAGAGCGATGAGAACTGAACCTACATTTCGTGAAGTTCGTAACACCCGTACTACCGAACCAACATCAGGTGAGGAGTTTTTTAGAAAAAATTACTTCTTATATATAGTAGATAGTGCTATGTCTTCATTCCGAACCAGATTTGAACAATTTCAAATGTACGAAGAAATATTTGGGTTTTTGTATGACTTGAACAAGTTGAAATATATGAGTGAGGATGAACTGATGAGTGCATGTGTTGCACTTGAAGCTTATTTGAAGCATGGTAGATCTAGTGATATTGATGGCAGGGAATTATGTATGGAACTAATCGTCATGCGAATTGTACTACCTAGTTCGTGTAGTAAGCCAATCGATGTCTTACAATTTTTACTAAGAATGGGTGGTTGTTACCCTAATGCATGGATTGATTATAGGATATTGCTTACGATTCCAGTCACAGTCGCCTCCGCGGAAAGAAGTTTTTCTATGCTAAAGTTGATTTTCTCGTATCTTCGATCAACTATGTCGCAGGAAAGACTAGTAGGATTATCTATGTTAGCAATTGAAAATGACATGGCTATGCAAGTTGATTTTAAAATTGTACTTTCTGATTTTGCATCCAGGAATGCAAGAAGGGTCATTTTCGAATAGATGGTAATCTGTGTTATTATCCGAATCGAATGAACTGTTATTATTATTGTTTTTTTGAATATATGTTCTGTTGAGATATTTGACAAGCTTGTGGAAACATTTGGGAACTTAATATATGTATTTATAGGCTTAAATATGACAGAAAATGAGGCTAACATAGTTTGTACACCATCTTATGCTCCTGACTGTAGTTTGCTGAGGGGGGGGAATATTTTTTAGGTAAGCTTTGGGGCAGCAAAATGCCAGGGCCGACCCTGAGTCCTTGTAAGCTGTTTTGGTGCCAGGGGAAAAATAAGGGAACATTATTAAAATGGGAAAATTAGGAAACTGCCCCTTACAAGGATGTTCCGTTGGGAAAATGCCCCGCCAAATAAAACTTATGGGAAAATGCCCTATCGTTACACTTTTCTTCCAATCTCAGTCAAATGGTCAAACTCGCTACATTTATTAGTCAATATCTTCTCCGACGGGCTTCTTCTCTACCGTCTCTCTCCATTAAACATTCAAACCGATGATTGAGAACGTAAAACAATTCATCAATCCCTGATAATTCATCGCGTGTACCTCTATTGCATTTATTTCCTATCCTTTGGCCTCCTCCTCAAACCTTAACTACACCTACTACTGATGACAAGGATGATGATATAAATGATTTCGATTCATTTTTTTTTCTTCCGTAAAACCATATATAATCAACTTTTTCAATGGTTTGTAATGGATATAGATTTTTAGGGTTCATAAACTTTGGGATTTCAGGATTCAGTTTTCTGTTCGAGGGCTTAGAAGAACGAAGAAGATGATGATTTCGTGCTATTCATCAACACTAAACAGATTAGGTGGCATACCAGTAGCCGTTGGATTACAATGAAACGTTTTTCTTTTCGCACATGCAATCCCGCACGTATCAACAGTTTGACCTCTTAACCAGTATTGGATGGAAAATGTAACGGTGGGACATTTTCTCATAATTTTATTTGACGAGGCATTTTCCCAACGGGGCATCCAATTTTGGGGCATTTTTCCAATTATCCCTATTAAAATACTCCTCAAAATCCGCCGCTTAAAATATACCCTTATTCAATTTTTAAAAATATCCCTGCTTTCTGAAAAGTGGAAGCAACTAGCACAAGTTGCTTTCAAAAGTGGACGCAAGTAGCACAAGTTATTTCCAAAAAGTGGACGCAACTAGCACAAGTTGCTTCCAAAAAATATATTTTTTACCCCTCAAGAATATTTGTACAAAATCAACAAAAATGGAGGGTATTTATAACATTCCCACAAAAATATTCATACATATATGTGGTTGTCCTCGCCGAGAACATATAATCAACTTCACGCACCCAGGCATGTTATGGCAACATTTGTATATACGAGGGCTTTAAACTACTCAACCACAGAATATGGAGCTAGAAATGCGACAATTACAGCTTCTCAACTAAGACAACAAATATTTGGTACATATTATATGTTGTCATATCACTGTATGAATGATGTGATTCACACGCGCCCATGAACCAAACCTCCCCTCCAAACCTCCAAGAGACTCTCTCTTTCCTCTCTCTTGGTATTAACTCCCCACCACTAAAACAGCCAAAATGAAACCGTTAACCACCGTAATATAGCCAGTAGCCACCATCATACGGCGGTGATGGCAATCGGAAATCACCATTAAAAAAATTTCATAATTAAAAATCAAGATCCGAATGCCCCTAAGAGTGTTTTCTCATCAGATTCAAAGACCCTTTGTCCACCTTTGCTACTAAGCCACTTTGTTTCATCTGTTACTAAGACACCGTGCTACAAATCAAGATACAATCTCTAAGACTCTTTTGTTACCAATTGCTACTAAGACTCCTTGCTGCCGCCATCCTTGGTTCGAAGACCCCTTGATTAATTCAGAGTTTCAAAGCTCTTTTTTCAGATCTGAAATCACCGGAATCCCCCTTTTTTTCTCCATCTTATCTGCTACTCTCTTTCTCTTATTTCTTGTCTTTTTTTTGGATTCTGCTAGTGTAATAGGTACTTATTTAAGATTGCTTATATCGGTTTGGTCTTTGAATCCTCTAGACTCAATTCGAATTTAATTTTGATTGATTGAATCTACTCTTCTGAAACCTTTCTTCTGCAGTGGTTCTTTATCATAGCTGACCCTTCATTAAGCTATCCTCTTTTTTTCTTGTAGCCTTTAATTGATTGGTTTCAATTTTTATCTTACCCTGTTAATTTTCTCTAATCTCCTCTCAGTTAACAAAAGTAAATTAAAATCTCTATCAAGTCTAATGCACTCTAGTCGGATTCCAGGTACCTCTTGCTACAACCGGAAAAAAAAGGAAACTATTGCAAAAACCAGGGACTCAAAGAAGTACTCAAATCATTCCTCTGAGCTCTGATAAGGAAATAGATCCAGCCCCCAGTTGCATTTCTTTAGCTCACCAAGCTGGTGATTTGGATCAATGTCTAGCCTTGAAAGGCTTATCATGCTTTACTGAGGTAAGCCTAACCCCCATTCTGTTTTATAATAAATCAAGGAATCTTAGCAATCAATCCCGCAATTGTATTGTCCATCGTTACAATTATTTTGATCCAACAAGTGCATACGTTTGGGTACGGTTAACAAACCTAGAAGCGTGCATTGTCAAGTGTGTATAACAAGCTAAGTTTTCGATCTAACGGTTGAGAAATATTAACTTGAATCTAAATCAGGTTTTCATCTAACGGTGAATATTGAATGCTTTGTTATTAAGCTAACATTGATTGCAAACCCTGATTTGAAAGACTATATAAAGGAGACATCTAATATTGTGCAAAACTAATCCCCACACCTTACATGTGATACTAGTTTGCGTGCTAGAGTCGATTCTCCTTTAACCTTTGGTTTTCTTCTTCTAAAACCAGGTTAACGACTTAAAGACATCATTGGGATTGTGAAGCCAGACCGATACTACTTTTATGGTAGTTGTGTGATATGATCTTGCATCTTTTATCGTACGAGTACAATCATATTGATTAGCTTGAGATTGATATCTCCGATAGGCAAGATATAAAAAGTAATCACAAACATCTTTGTCTCATTGTTTGTGATTCCGCAACATCTTGTTTCACTACCATACGATTAAGATTGTTGTGAGGTGATTGATAAATCTAGGTTGTTCTTCGGGAATATAAGACCGGATTATCAATTATGTTCACCTTGATTATTATCCAAAAACAGAACAAAACCTTTAGGGTTTATCTGTGGGAGACATATTGATTCTTTGATAGACTTGTCTGTGGGAGACATATTTTTTTATTGTCAAAGCCTGCGATTTTGGGTCGTAGCAACTCTTAGTTGTGGGTGAGATCATCTAAGGGAATCAAGTGCGCAGTATCCTGCTGGGATCAGAGGCGTAAGTTGGAGGCGCAGGGATACTGAGGGAACTAGGTGAACTATAGGTTTAGTTGCTTGGTTTCAACCATACGAAGTTGGTTTGATTTTGTCTAGTGAGTTAATTCTGAGAGTATTCAATTCTGGACTAGGTCCCGGGGTTTTTCTGCATTTGCGGTTTCCTCGTTAACAAAATCTTGCTGTGTCATTTACTTTTATTTTTCGCAATTATAATTGTGTTTATTATAATTTAAAGTAAATTGCACAAACGTTAATTCCTATTTTACTTGATAGACAATCCCTAGATTTTGGTTAAGTCCGAACCTATTATCAAGTAAACATACTTCACTGTTGTATTGTCTCTATCTTGTATCCATAGACGATCACACGAAGTGTGAACCGATTAGTTGTATTGTCTCGAATCAGTCCATAGAGAATCACTTTCAGAAAAGGACGTATAGGTGGAAAAGTTTTAGATTGAGCTATATTTGGGTACCCTCGTCTTTTCAATTGGTATCAGAGCCGGCAAACACGAAAAAATCTAACAATCTGTGTTTGGTGTGATCCAACCTATAAGAAATTGAATTCATGTCTGATTCAATTAACATAATGCAAGAGTATGAATACTCAAATGTTGAAGATGTTCCTATTTTGTTAACTCATGATCCAGGAGTTACGAAAATTGAGAGAACATCTGAACTATCTCTGATTAAAAAGAAGATGCTGATAAAGAGTTTGTAAAACTCCTAAAGCCAATTAAATCTCTGTCTACAAGAATGCTAATATTAAAGACAGAGTCAAATCTTCTTAAACATGAGATCAGAGATAAAGATATTCAACTAAATCTTTTAGCTAAAGAAAATTTGGATCTCACCGTCAAACTAGAATCTCTGGGTAAATCTCTTACTCATGATAAAGAGAATCATTATATGATCCTGACTAATGATGTTGTTTTAATTTCTTCTGATAATGAGAAAACAAAAAGTCCTAGCTCGACTTTTGAAGATTGTGATAATCTGGTCACAACGGAAATAAATCATGATGATGGTAGTCCACCGAACTACATCAAATCAGAAGAAGATAAGAAACCAGCTTTTAGATCTACTGATGATCAAACGAAATCTTGTCCAAAGGAAACTTTGAACCGATTCCGTAAAGGTGATCCTAAGGAATAGAATTTTCAATCTCTTGACAGGAAACTCATACTTCTTCAAAAGATGGTTGTAAAATTATTGAAAGAAGTTTATTGTCTTAAAAAACTGAAAGATCACTCCTCAGTAGAAAGACATAACTTATTTCTACCCAATAAGATTAACTCAAAAGAATCAAAGGAAAGAGTTGATAATCGCTTATGGAAAAAGGTTCCACCTCACTCATATCGAAACAATTCCCGTTTTGATGAAGAACGACTCCAGAAGAAAGGGAAAGAAAGAATCTCTTCCAAAAGAAACAATCAGGAATTCCGGATAATTGTTTCAGACAATCTTACTGATGTGCATCATAAGGAAATCCTTAAGATGAGAAATCTTATGAAAATCTCATTGATAGAATTAAGAGAGATTTAACTATCTCTGAAGAATCTCATATCAGTACATCTTCTCCACAAGATCATATCTCTAGAGTTAGAAAATATCATTATTCTGGAAGAAAATATTTTGGGCAGAAATTCCCAAAGAGAAACATGAATTATGTTTCTGATACTCGATGTAAGCCAGAAAAGGCTTACTCCAATACAACCTAGTTGTATGGAGATTGTGCGAACCCATTCTGTTGTGCTCATGATGGGAAAAGCACATAAAACGAGAGCACAATATCAATATGTGTTTTTATCTGAAAAAGTTGAGTGCAATTTATGGATAGCTGCGAATCCATGGTTGTCTAAAAATGTTCGTGTTCAACATGATCTTCCAAAAAAATAGGATTTATTTGAGATTTTCGAATTCTAAATAAACCTTCCAGCTTGGGAAGATTCGGACAATGGAAACAAAATATATTCTGCGTATATTTTTGGTATTCCACAAGATTTTCAGGTCCGAAACTTTGTGTCTTACTGGAAAACAATATCTTTCCTGTATTTTGAAACCCTGGGTAATCCCTTTTAAATAACCGAGCATGCCTCCAATAACTCGCAGTGTTACTGTTTGAGGGTGAAACAGTTTCTGCTGATTTCGGTAATTTCGGGTGTGTGGGTGAGAAACGAGTCTAAACCCTAAACAATGTACCGCAAGGGAGTAATTTAGATTCAAGAGATCAATATGTACACCGGCCTAAACAAATAAATGGTCGTTCCAGACTTGCTTCGGTCACAAAGAGGAGGAGAAGGGTTGGTTTTGGGGAGGGAAGCGAAGAAAGTGTTGAGACCAGAATAGTTGATCCTGGAAGAGTAGTTGTTTTGTGACTTGCATCAGAAAGTGGGAAGCTAACAGATGGGAAATCTAGCAAATGTTTCTGAGTGTTGTATGTTCCTGATCAGAACTTGTTGTTCGGTGGAAATAGGTAAGACTTATTTATACAAGTCGAAGTGAAACGTACTCTGGTCTCGTAAGAAATGGAAAACGGATGAGTAAATGGGAGGAGGTGGTCACCGGTAACGCCTGGAATTGATGTTCCATAAAAAAAAGTGTTTTACCATTACTCCCTGTATTTACTAACCGCCTCATCCTTATGACACTGTCTTGTAACGGGCGTAGTGTACGCCGCACGCTGTAAACCGCCAAACCAATACCCAATGAGCATCCCCCAGTTTATGACATGTGTTGATGTCTCGAGTGTTTTCGTGGAAAACATGTAGCATGTTGCTGTTGTTTGGCAAGTTGAGCTTGGGAGACTTGCCGGCTCGTTGGTGACCTTCGACGGTCGAGATTTTGCATCTTAAGAGGAAGGGTAGCCGTTTATTATTGCAACCCTTCGTTTGGTATCCAGTGGCATGAAAGCATGACCGACATGGCTTTAATATGGCCTAGTTTAGGTGCGGCCAAAAGCTAGGGTTTTGGCATTGTTTGGGCGCGACCAAAACTAGGGCTTGGCATCGAGCCAAAAGGTTTCCCTGCGTTAGCTGGTAACCTTGGACGGATAAGATCCGCGTCTTAGATGGAAATGTGGCAGCATTATTGTACCTTGGATCAGTGGGAGATTGATTGGGGTTCAACTACAGCCCATTCCGAAGTTAGCTTGGAGTAGGCTAGTGTCTGTAACGACTTAATACAATGTGTGTTCAATTTGGACTAGGTCCCGGGGTTTTTTTGCATTTTCGGTTTCCTCGTTAACAAAATTTCTGGTGTCTGTGTTATTTCAATTTCCGCATTATATTGTTTTATCTTTATAATTGAAATAATTCAGGTTGTGTGTTAGATCATCAATTAGAGTAATCCAACCTTTGGTTGTTGATTGTCATTGATTGATCCTTGGATATTGGTCTTTGGTACCATCCAAGTTATTCCTTGTATTTGATTAGAACTCGCAGTTCTTGCTTGAGTAAATCAAATCAAGAAGAGAGATATAAACTCGTTGATATACTTTTAATTGATTGAGTCTTGTTGATTCTCTTAAAAGTATATTCGAGTTTGTCCATACAGATTGCTAAGCGAAATATTGGGTGGTGCTGTTAGACCCCCGCTTTTTCACCTATTGTGGCAGAATAGGCGTTTATTGCATTACAATACACTCACCAGAACTTGGACGGAAATTTGGGGGACACTACCATGGGAAACAAGCAAGGTTGCAATTATTCCTCAATGAGGAGCGTTGTCTCGTTGAAGAATTTTGGTGGACAATCGGAAACGTGTACTAATGATGTCCATGCCACTAACACATTCCTTAGGTTATCTATGTAGCTTTTTTTTCTTCTAGTTGTGTTTTTTTTTTTTGGTATTTGGATTTTTTTTCTATGTTGAAATGTACAATTATTCCTTGGGTTGTAGCTCTTTTTTTCTTGTAGTTGTGTTGTTTTTTTTTCTGGTGTTTGAATTTTTTTCTACGTTGAAATGTACAATTCAGTTTTCAACATGATAGTGTTGCCTCTAAATGTTGGGCCGTTGTTTAACTAGCCAACCTTTGGTTTTTTCCTTTTTTTGCGTTACACCTATGATCCAGCCGGCCGGGCCACCCTAACTGACCTAGGTAATTAGTTGAAAAGTAGAAAAATTATTTGGGTATTTCCTAAGAGATCGTGATTTATTTTAGTTTGTTATGTTCAAAATGTATATTAGATTAAAAAGGAAATTATATAAACATGAAAATATTCATTTCATATCTCATTATATTGCTACAATATCTCAGTAATATGGAAATTGAAATATTTGGTGTAAATATCAAAGAATAGTGATTTAAGATAATGATGGAAAACCAAAAAAATTAGAGTTTTCAAATTACACCAAGCATAGAAAAAAAAACATAGAGTATTAAGATAAAACTGAGTTCTGTTAAGAGGGAGAGGAAAATGATTTCTGCTAAGAGGGACTGTTGATATGAAGTTGACGAGAGGATCCAAAAATCTCCTAGAATGATGGTTGGTCATTAAGGACGCGACCATTCGCCAACAGGTGTATTGGATGTCTATATATATAAGCTTTACTCGTATCTTCTTGTGGCATTCTACAATAAGAAAATCCTAAATGCTTGTAATTTGTTTTCATAATCTTTCATCAGTATAATAGTGATGGATATGTTGCCGGAATTAACTACCGAGATACTACAGCGCCTCCAAACTGTAGAAAGCGCTTTAGCAAGCAAATGTGTATGCAAAGAATGGAATACTATCCTTGGGGACAAAAAAATTGAATTCCTTTTTGGTGTCACACCAAGAATGAGGAAAGATAAAGTTATCCAACTCTTTTATAGAAAGGAAGATTTCAGCCCGATCGTAACAGCCGACAATCACGACGCCCGAATGATGGAACCTACGACGCCCCGAATGATGGAACCTATGATGATTGGACTAAGTTGCACCCAATAGTTGGATCTTGCAATGGTATGGTATGTTATTATGTTTCACACAACGACATACAAGATCCTGTATATGTTTTGAATCCAGAAACTGGTGAGCACCTCCATCTGCCACAACTATGTATCCCAATTGCACGAGATCAAGTACTTTCGTGGTATCCACGATACAACTTTGGGGGTTTCGGCTATTGTCAGCGTACCAATGAGTATAAGGTATTTCGAATTCACATGGATGGTAAAGTTCAAATACACACTCTAGGAGACAAGAGGGGATGGAGGAACATAGCAGAGGAGATTCCTTATACTTTTCGGAGTTCAGGTGTGTACCCATATGGTTGTATTTTTCGGAAGGATTGTTATCAACAGGATATCGGCATAGTATCTTTTAATTTGGATATTGAGACGTTCCATAAATATTCTCTACCCCCGCATAATATTCCTGGGAGTGAATTTTGGATAAATTCTTACCCATCACTTGAGATGGTCATGTTCGGAGTTTTCCTTTTATTTTACTACATCCATGAGGTCCATGAGGGGCTCCGGATAGATTTATTGGCTCCCATTTCCGAAGAAAATATTCATACATGGGCACCTGGAAGGGAATGGAATTGGAATTATAAGATTGTTGATGGTGGTTTTTAGTTTAAGGTAAAAGTCGTAAAACCCTATATTTAGCGCTTTCATCCTGCAAAGGAATAAAAGAGTTTGAAGGTAACGAGTACTCAAACCTCTTTACTTATACATGTATTGAACAACTCAGTATATATATTAAATTCATTCAGAATGGTGCGCGTAGTAGCAATCCCAAATATTCTGTGAATTCTACTTTATACCAACATTATTAACTAATGCATGACTCGCCTGGTATTTTTCCATGCTATGTTCCCAGCCGAACTCTCAATACTGACATGACATGACGATCAATGCTCACTCTCAGCAGAGTAGCATGAATCTCCCGAAGTGCTAGAATTGGGATCTGCATAAAAACACTCATACAAGCTACATCTCTCTGACAAAGAGATCAACGCGTTCACACAGTTTTTAATTAAATTTAGCATGATCGAACACATATTTATTCCTTAAAGAAAATCTAGACTGTTAATATCAGTCTCAGAAACGATCACGGCCACACAACTTGGCCGCACGATTTAACGAGCATAGCTTACTCCTAACAGGACTAGGCAATCACGGTATTGACCGCCAGCGGTCCCACTAGCGCCCTAGTTGATCGAGTCCCACTCTGTCATCCACAAGTGCTCCGAACGTCCACCCTAAAATGGGTGTTCGAGCTATTCGAAAGAAAGCTCCAACGATCCAAGACCGTTAAAAAGGGTCTTAAATACATCATGACCGACCAACTTTTCCAGCCTAGTTGGACGACCGAGATCTTCCCTGGAATGATCAAAGAGGCGCCAGCATGCACATTGGCGGCCCAACTCTCCCCTTGCCTGACCGATTTTCCCTCGGCAAGCCTATAGGGCACTAAATCGATTTCCAAACTCGAGCAAACGCGTTGTGAGCAAAACCCTAATTTGGGTCGCGGCGATACACAGATGTCACAGATCGATCATGACCGTACAACTTAGTCGGCCTAGTTATACGGCTTGGATCGCATCTCGAGCAACCAAAGAAGTGCCAACGTGTTCACTGTTGGCCCAACTCCTTCCTTGGTAGATCGACCTTTCCATGGAAAAACCAGAGCATACCAAATCGTTTTCCCAAAGTAGCTTAAACGAGATGCTTTGAAAACCCTAAAATTGTGCTTGTGGCAACGCCCTACCGTCACAAATCAATCGCGACCAACCATCTTCGCCAGCCTAGTTGAGTGGTGATAGACGCATTTATGTGTCTAATATGTCTCATTTGTATGTATTGTTAGTGCTCGATTTTGTATTTATTGTGTTATTTTATGTTTTTGTAGGAAATTTTAGAGAAATAAGTCCTTGCGGCGAAATGGGATCGAAAAGTAGTGTTTTACACCCCAGGACAAAGTACTAAAGGCACCGCAGAAATGCACCGGAAGCACCCCAGAAAAATTACTAAAGACACCCCAAGGGACATGTGTTATTCGGACTCCAGCAGCGGATAAGGGGCGACCACTGGATAAGGGGTGTCCTTCTTCTCAAATTCAAATTTCAGTTTTGGCGGGAATTTTTATTTCTTCCCTGGCAGATTTCAATCGGATATTTGGAGGGGTTAGAGGTAGACTAAACCTCTGATTCTTGTTGGGTAGACATGATATGGATATGGGAAGCTATTTTGGTTGTTGGAATCGATCCAGTTGGGCTTGATTCTCGGTTTAAAGAAATCAGGGAATACGTGGTTGAGAAAAGATACTCGGGATTGTGTCGATGTTGTATGGAAGATGGCATGCGTTTGCAACGTCTTGACACATTCCTTGATGATCTGGGAGCATGTTTGGAGCGTGTAAACACTGGTTGACAACGTGAGTAGGCAAGAAAGGAAAGAAAACAATCCGAGAATATTTTCTCTTTACTGCCGAGTCATGAGAAATATTTTGAAGTTATGGAGAGATTCGAGGGACCTGTTGAGTATAAATAAGTTTCTACAGGTACAAGGAAGGGGTGTCGAGAGTTTGGGGTCGATAGGAGAGCTCAGGAGCGAGAAATCAAGAGTTGATGAAACTCTGTTTCTGCTGCTGCTGATGATGATGATGAAGAACACCAAGAACACGAAGAACAGACTCGCAGGGACAGTCGTTTATCAACAGTGAAACAGACTCACATGCGTGGGTCGTAGGTGTGGGTCTTAGAACCACATCGACAATAGTACTTCTCTTTTATCGTTCTTTTGTGACGCTTCATGTGGGTCGCACATTAGCTGTTTACACCATTTTCTCTTCTTCTCTTCATTGTAAACACCATTTGAGCAATAAATAAATATTTTGAGCGTGTTTTTATCATGATGAGCTAAACCCAACACTGGGACGATGGAGGAGGGTGAATTTCATACACGGGTAAATTTATTTTATTCTTTTTTATGACTTTTGCGTTAATTTAAAATTGAAATATGATTTGAATTAATTGGTTGTTATTTAATTTGATGATGTATGCTTAGCTTAGGTGTTTTGATACATCATGCTTAGGACTTACATTCGATGCTTTGAGAATCTATCTTGGCAAAATCAGAGTCCATGTTAATTTTATTGAGTTTTAAATTGTCAAAGAATATATGAATGAACCCTGTGTAGTGAATTCGGCCAAATCCTTAGTCCCAGTACCTCTCGCCCATTGTTAATATTTTTGTATATATATTTTTTTTAAATCAAAAAATTCCATTTCCTTCACAAGTCTGAAACGAATCCTATTTACTACAACCCCATCAAAAAATATAATCATTTTGGCGCCGCCGACGCGGATTTGTGCTTAGGTAGAATTTTTAGGTTTTTATTATTTTTTATTATTCCATTTGTTCTTTTTACTTCTCTTTGGTTGTGTCTTTGTATTACAGGTTTGAAGTTGGATACTAAAGACCTTGGAATCAAAGCTTAAAGCTAAAAGAGAAGGAAAAAAGACAAAGCAAAAAAAAAATAAAGAAAAAAAAGAGAGAAAAAAAAGAAGAGAGAGATTTTTTTTTTTTTTTTTTAAGAGACTTTCCATTTTATTTTATTTTTGTAATTATTATTATTATTATTTGTATTTCTTTTCGTTGGACTGGACTTTGGACAATTTATTTTAATTTTAAACCCTACAGAAGGGTTATATAAAAAAAAATAAAAAAAATAAAAAAACTGTTTGCAGGGAAGGACGACGATTACAATATCGTCTCGGCCCCTCGGGTTCGCACACTGACACCGGAGTCAGTGGCCCGAGTCGACTACAGCGGTTCTTCGCCCGTCTGGTACGAGAGGTAAACTTCTAAACACCCGCGAATCTCCTGTCAGCGGGTTTACTGTCTGCCTTAAGGTGATTATATGTTGAGGACTGAACCGGCTGCTTTAATTTCATAGTAAAGGGCAAGACTGGCCATATAAGATAAGGGTTCGGATTTCATCACCGTTCCCTTCTTGCCTTCCTTAGGAAAACGAAACCTAACGCGAACCCAAGCTTAAAATTTGATTAGAACGAGACCGATAGGGTAACGAGCTTGGTAGGAAAATCTTTCGAAAAATATTGGTTACTCATTTAAGCATACTTCAAAGTTCTTGATGGTTTCTGTAAGTTGAATGCGTGATTGCGGCGCCTTGTAATACCGGTGAGGCTTTGGGTATCAAAGCTCCACTGAGCTTCCCTCGCCTCGATTCAACTTACATTAGCTCGGATTGATTCCAGAGGGGTGTGCTCAAATTGTAACGAATTCCTTTTCGAAGGAATAGAAGCTGGTCTAGAAAACAATCTAAGTGGAGCCATCATGCTTTTTGTTTGCTAGAAATCAGTAGGTTTGATTTGGTCGAGTCAGCCTTGTTTGTGATTGTGTAGAATTCCCTTGCAATTAAGAATGTCGAACTGGTATGACAGAAGCCAATACAATGAGTATCGATCTGAATTTGAATATGGACATCATCATTTTTATGACCATGGTGGGAATAGTAGTTGGGAACGCCAACCTTTTCAAGGTTATGGTTCATACCATGGTGAGCCCAATTACTATCCACACGCGAATTGGTCTTACGAGCAAGAAAATCAGGAACACTGTAGTACGGGTTACTCGTTTTTGGAAACTAGTCCTGATTATGATATTTCTGAACCTGTTCCATCTCTAGAAGAGACCCAACAACGGATTGAAAGGACGTATAAACGTTTAGTTGCAATGAATAGTTCAAAAGTAGAGTTTACACGATATTCTGAGATGATAAACGAGAGTGGTAAACGTATAAGTGTTATGCTCAGTGAAATTCAGGCACGTCTAGAGGCAGAAAAGGAACAGTTGGCTAATGCTGCTCGAAATAATCTAAATTTCCAAAATAGGGTTTCTAATTCTTCCCTTGATATCAATAGTGAATATTTTCCTAATTTAGAGGACGAGGCTAGAATAAAAGACACTACTTATTTAGATAATGTTCAATCATCTTTGTACTATTATGATGATGAGGATAGTAGTAATGAAGAATCTGAAATATGTAGGCATAGTGATCAGGAATCTATTAATCCAATTGAGCTTTATAATGATTATATTATTTCTAGTTCAAATCCAAATAATTTTTATGATTATTCACCTATTCAAAAGGACGAGGATTTGATTAGGGATGCCACCGTTTTAGACGATGTAGTTTTTCCTTTTGATTACGAAGCCGATAGTGGTTTAGAGGAACAAGTCTATTCCGAAAATGCTGTTTTAGAGTCTAGAGACTTAGAAACAATAGTATTAGATGAAGAAGATATACCCATAGAGATGAGTAAAGATGCAATACCTGATAATAAATTAGAAGAATCAATTGACCATTTTCAAGAATCTAATGATCCAGAAATTAGGGAGATTGTAACTAGTCTATCTAGAGACACTGAAAACTCTAAGTTTGGGGGTGATTATCACCTTCCTAGTTCCTTACATTTAACTCTCAGAAAGTCCCTTCACTTAGGACTTGATATCTCTTCCTCGACAATTTTACAAGATTACCTTCATACTCGTTTTCCCGAACCTAATGATGTCCAGGAAGAAGTTCAGTCGTTAGAAACCCATCCTCTGGTTGATGTGGTTTGCCCAGGCTATGATCCCCAGATTGACTTTTTTTTCCCACCAAATAGTTTTCTTCCAACTGTGGGAACGTTTATATTCCAAATGTGTCGAATATTAAGTTGTGAGACTAAACCTAAATGCTTCAGGAAATTAGAATCGACACATTTGCTTAAGAATGACCACTACTCTCATTGTGGTCAATTATGTAAGTCAAATATTATTGACTTAGAGGATCCTCAGTTATTTAGGTTATTATTGTGCGCTTCTAAGATCATATTTGAGTTTTTTCAGACTCTAGGACCTAATGATTCGGATCCCACCTATGAAGAAACGCAGCCAATGAAAATTTTCTATTTAGACCCTTTCATAGAACCTGAACCACAATTAGATATAAATTTCTTAATCAGGAAACTAAGTAAGGGCATGCTAGTCTTGTTCACTTTCTTGGTTCATTGCAGTTTCCTTTGGTCATCTCTATTTAATTTTGAAGACCCACAATTATTTCGACTGTTACTTTATGGTTCGAGTTGACTAATCCTTTCCTAAGTCTGGCTGAAGACTTTAAACTTAGAACTTCTTGGGAGGTATCCCATGCTCATGCAACACGGTAATATCTTTCCTTAACTCTTTCTCTTCAAATGGTAACAGTTTCTCCTTGTTCATGCTTTTAGTTTCATCTTTATAACATTGAGGACAATGTTAGATTTAAGTTTGGGGGTATGGGAGAAACTTTTTAGTTTCAATTATTAAACTCCATAGCCTAGAAATTTATGCGTATTCAGGATGGCACTAACTAATCTAAGTGGATGGAAGCATCTTGGTTGTAGGAGTTGAGGAACCAATCTGATTAGATGGAAATATCTATAGAGTCTATTCATAAAAGCACAGAGCTCAGGTGTTAGAAATAACATGATAGTTGCACCATATCTCGTTGAGTCCTTTTCATTTTTTTTTTATTTTTTTTTTTGATTTTAAGCTATGTTTCTCTAAGTGATTAGGTGGGGCACACGATTCAAGTTGTTACCACTGCTAGGGAGAATTAGAGTGACTGAGTTACTAAAAAAAAAAAAAGAGATTGGACCAGTTAGACCAATCGGAATAAGTATTAACACTTGGATAGCAATATGCGTGTGTTCTCCCTGTTTCCGTCGCCTAAGCAAGCGTGGAATGCAGGACCCGTGGGAACTATCGTGTAATCTGCTGACAAGAAGCATGCGCTTGGATCAAAAAGATCTATTCATGTCGTTAAGTTAAAAAAAAATGGTTATTGTTCTGTGTAGTCAACTGCTGGTTCCCTTGTATTTGCCAGTTTGTTGATCTAGATTTAAGTTATTGACCACTGGTTCCCTTGTATATGCCAGTTGTGTTGATATTAGTCAGACCGGTATCTCAGTCTATTAGGATAGGTTCATTCTGGCAGTGGCCTTCAGACAAATATGTGAAACATCGATCATTTAGTTAACATCAAAACCATCTAAATTTTTCTATTTCCATCTCCTTTTTCTATCCATATGATTAGTTTGACTCCGAATATGATGTCCATAGTACAACTATCGGAGTAGAGCTCTGCCACTTTATATGAATTTTAGTATGCTTGAGTGTAAACTCGTGTACAACAATTGGAATTTCGCATCAGGGTACTTCCTCCTGTAGTCAATAAGTATGTCAACCAAGGAGATTCTTTATTGCCTTCCAAGGTTCTGCGTAGATAGCTAGGGTCTGGAGTAATGGTTTTGTGGGCACACCTCTGGTAAACCCTCCCGAGATTAACTCGGTCACTAGGGACACTTAGTGAGTTAAGATTTTATTTTCCATATTAGTTTTGCTCGAGGACTAGCAAATAATAAGTTTGGGGGTGTTGATAGACGCAGTTATGTGTCTAATATGTCTCATTTGTATGTATTGTTAGTGCTCGATTTTGTATTTATTGTGTTATTTTATGTCTTTGTAGGAAATTTTAGAGAAACAAGTCCTTGCGGCGAAATGGGCTCGAAAAGTAGTGTTTTACACCCCAGGAAAAAGTACTAAAGGCACCGCAAAAATGCACCGGAAGCACCCCAGAAAAATTACTAAAGATACCCCAAGGGACATGTGTTATTCGGACTCCAGCAGCGGATAAGGGGCGACCACTGATAAGGGGTGTCCTTCTTCTCAAATTCAAATTTCAGTTTTGGAGGGAAATTTTTTTTCTTCCCTGTGAGATTTCAATCGGATATTTGGAGGGGTTAGAGGTAGACTAAACCTCTGATTCTTGTTGGGTAGACGTGATATGGATATGGGAAGCTATTTTGGTTGTTGGAATCGATCCAGTTGGGCTTGATTCTCGGTTTAAAGAAATCAAGGAATACGTGGTTGAGAAAAGATACTCGGGATTGTGTCGATGTTGTATGGAAGATGTCATGCGTTTGCAACGTCTTGACACATTCCTTGATGATCTGGGAGCATGTTTGGAGCGTGTAAACACTGGTTGACAGCGTGAGTAGGCAAGAAAGGAAAGAAAACAATCCGAGAATATTTTCTCTTTACTGCCGAGTCATGGGAAATATTTTGAAGTTATGGAGAGATTCGAGGGCCCTGTTGAGTATAAATAAGTTTCTACAGGTACAAGGAAGGGGTGTCGAGAGTTTGGGGTCGATAGGAGAGCTCAGGAGCGAGAAATCAAGAGTTGATGAAACTCTGTTTCTGCTGCTGCTGATGATAAAGAACACCAAGAACACGAAGAACAGACTCGCAGGGACAGTCGTTTATCAACAGTGAAACAGACTCACAGGCGTGGGTCGTAGGTGTGGGTCTTAGAACCACAGCGACAATAACACTTCTCTTTTATCGTTCTTTTGTGACGCTTCTTGTGGGTCGCACATTAGCTGTTTACACCATTTTCTCTTCTTTTCTTCATTGTAAACACCATTTGAGCAATAAATAAATATTTTGAGCGTGTTTTTATCATGATGAGCTAAAACCAACACTGGGACGACGGAGGAGGGTGAATTTCATACACGGGTAAATTTATTTTATTCTTTTTTATTACTTTTGCATTAATTTAAAATTAAAATATGATTTGAATTAATTGGTTGTTATTTAATTTGATGATGTATGCTTAGCTTAGGTGTTTTGATACATCATGCTTAGGACTTACAACGATGTTTTGAGAATCTATCTTGGCAAAATCAGAGTCCATGTTAATTTTATTGAGTTTTAAATTGTCAAAGAATATATGAATGAACCCTGTGTAGTGAATTCGGCCAAATCCTTAGTCCCAGTACCTCTCGCCCATTGTTAATATTTTTGTATATATATTTTTTTTAAATCAAAAAATTCCATTTCCTTCACAAGTCTAAAACGAATCCTATTTACTACAACACCATCAAAAAATATAATCAAGTGGCTTAGATTCAATCTCAGGCGCCCCGAAGATATCAGTGTGATCACCGTTGACCCACCTCTATACATGGCCGATCGGCCTGTTCGGAAAAGGGTTCGATGTCCTAGAACGCACGCTCAAAGAGGGTTGGTTGTGCAGCTTCAAACCCTAAAAAATAATCAGCGGCAGCGTTCAACTGCCGAAAATCATCTTGTCCGACCAACTTTGCTAGCTTGGTCGGATGGTTTAGATAACCGATCACCCCTCTTCCACGAGCGGTGACCGACCAAGTGATGGTGTGTCCCTAGAGCCACCAAACGATCACCCAAAAGTGGTCGATCATGTTGCCTCCTTTAATACGCTTATCCGCGACGTATTCAATCAAGCTTTAAAACAACGATGCAACATGCACATCGATTACTTTGAGTTGTTTGCTTAAAAGTGATGCTTCACATGCATCGAATACATGCGATATTTTATAAATATCGGCTTCATAAATAACTTAGTTATTTAACCTAACAACGCCATGTGTTATTCTTTGCGGCAAGTACCGCGAATTGGCCCACCTACTCGAGACATCAAACATGTCACAAACTGTTGATACTTACTGGAGTATTGGTCTAGCGGTTTACAGCGTGCGGCGTGCAACGGTGTAGATGGTGGATTTTCAATAAAGGTCAAAACCGTAAAATTATGATACATGTTTGTGACACGACTTTCAGGCATGTGACGATTCATATTTTGCAAAGCCATGGTGATTATGCATTTCGGAAGGCCTCCACTAGCTGAGCGTTCGATACCTCGCATTTCATCATGCCCTCTATGCAGAATTATATAATTGGGCGGTTCTCCGTAAGATTAAGAGCAATAACGCCTTCAGGACGTCGGTGATACTCACTGTTCCCTGAATACATGAGAGAGACCCCACTCTACATAGAAGAATGATTGGGCGGTTCTCCGTAAGATTGAGAGCAATAACGCCTTGAGGACGTCGGTGACACTCACTGTTCCCTAACTATGTAGAGAGACCGTGTATAGACCCAGGAGGTTCTCATTAAGGTTGAGAGCAATAACGTCTTCGGGACTTCGGCAAACATCCGCTGTTTCCTGACTATGCACCTCAGAATGGGTATGACGCTTTAACTGGCTGATATCCCTTCTGCAATAGATTAATTCTACCGTGACATTCACCACTGGATTCCTAGAAAATAATCTATATTATCTTATTGCACATATTCCATGGTCAAACTCACGACTGGTTTTATGGAATGGTAATAGATAAATGTATTTCTCCGATTTCATGATCGAATCCACAGCTTGATCTCATGAAATGGTAATAGATATTACTTCTATTTCATGGTCGAATCCATGGCTGATCTCATGAAATGGTAATATCACCACCTATCTTATTACTCCGGTTCTGCGGTCGAATCCATCATCCCATGGAATAGTAGTACCTATTTTATTATTATTCCGAATTCATGGTCGAATCTACGATTGATCCTATGAATTGATAATAATAAACTACTCACCTTTATTGCTCAATTCATGGATCATTCTCCACTGAATTTCATAAATTAGTAATAAATACTCAGTAATCGGGCATCTGGGCTGTTCCATAAAATGGTGCAAGTGTACTCAACCGTGATGCACGAACGAGCACCCAAATGCACGAACGAGCATCCAAAATATGGAAAAATGAGGAATCCCGCACAAAAAAGGAGAGAGAAAATAATAACAATAAAATAATGGAGAAGCGCCCATGGGACGGGTCCACCGGCCGCCCGGACATGCCTTAGCCGTGGACGGTTCCATGCTTCCTCCATTATTTTCCTTATTTTGTTGTTTTCATGAACCCATGAAGACTCCTCCATTCTAACAACTTTCCTTGTTCGAGCAAAACTCATGGTCTCTCCATATTTTCATGGTTTCTCCATATTTTCGTGGTTTCATGAAAAATAATAAGATAAAATAGGGAAAGGAGTCACGGGACCGGGCAACTTAGTCGGCAGTCCATGCCCTAGATGTGGCCGGTCCAACACCTTGAAATCCTTAATCTTTCATAAACTATTACTTCTCTCATCTTGTGAAACTTCCCTGTTTCAGCAAAAATCATGGTTTCTCCATATTTTCTCAAATATTGCTCAAACCATGAAAAAGCCAAAAGTCAACATGGTTCCATGAACGACTAGGCTATTCGCGAAAAGAATATTAAAAAAATTTTAATTTTGATATTTATAAAATATTGATCAATTGAGCATTCATGCTCATTCCAGCAAAAATCAAGAATTTCAGTCAAGATGAAACTCTTATGAAAATTCACAATGTTGCTCGAAAGCACATCAGAAAATGCTGAAACTCTCAGTACGGAAAAACGGACACCATGGTAACACGTGCATTCCCTCTTGACCGACCAGGGTCGTCCCTAGGGCTTGCACAAAGCCGGTCCCACACGTTTTCCTAATTTTGACCTAATTTGCGCAATTACTCATATTGGGTCCAAGCTCTTTCCGAACAACTTGGGATTTTATCAATCGACCATCAGCTGGTCCCACACCCTCAAGGGCCGGTTCCATGCCTTCTTTTCCGGTCCCTCACTTTTCCATAATTAGGTTTTATCACCTAATGCTCAATCGAGCACTATTTCAATAAATGATGAAACCAACATTTAATCGTAATTCCTTCACCAACCGGTCAACTCAGGACCATGGTGTACGCTCACTCGAGAAATTGGGCATCACATGGACGTCCATAGTCCCATGTGGTCGGTCCCTCCTTCGCTCATGACCTATTTTCAGCAATCCGTTAATTAATGAGCAATCGATCAAAATTTAGGGTTTCGAACAAACACTCAACAAGTTATCATTATGAGCATGTTCACACACTGAATAAATTGACGTTGATCCAGCAAACGACACGCGGATTAATTGCATAATATTTGGTAATCTACCAATATTTTAATTAATATTTTTACTGGGTCACGACATCCCTAAATAATTTGTTGAATTGAGCAATACTTGCTCAATCCATTAAAATTCAGTAAATTATCAATAATTTGCTAAAATAAGAAATACTTTCTCAGTTGATCGAATATCGATCCACTATCAATATTCAGTAATTTATCAGTAATCCGTCAAATTGAGCAATTGCTCAATTGTTGATCCAACTATCAATATTCAGTAATTCGCAATACTTGCTCAATTGCTAGAATATTGATCCAACCATCGATATCCAGTAATTTGTCGAGCAATACTTTCTCAATGTTCCACTGAGCAATTCGTTATTCATGCTCAATTCAAGAAAACTTAGACTCATTGTCTAAATCAGTCAAAGTGACTAATTAAATACACGTCTGTCATGCAGACTACACGATTCATGAGACATCAATCACGTCACAAATGGGGGATGTCACTTAGGGTTTTGGTCTGGCGGCCTACGGCACGTGGATACATCCATGATGAGAATATGAGTATGTCGTGCAAACGGTTGAAGGAGTTAGCAAAGTAGTGGGAGAATGATCAATCGTGTCTCCGCACGACCTGGGACTGGTTTCACCACGATCTTCCAGTTTCCCACTCTTTCACTCAAGAAACCGTCACACTTACGGGGATCAGGGTTTTCATAATTCTTGCAATATAAATAAGTCAAAATCGAGGGCAACTGATTATCATCATTATCATCAATCACCATTCGTCAACAACTAGATTAAAACTTATTCACAGAACTCAACTTCAGCAGTTCACTATTATTGCAGAAACCTTCAACACATCCACAATCCTTGATCCCGCACAATTCTCAGCTTCCCTCCTACAGATCAACCCATCTCCCTCTTTGCGACCGAATTGACTCTAGAACGGCCATTGACTTGGTTTAGGTCGGAGTCCTATAGATTGATCTCTCGAATATAAGCACTCCCTTTGCAGTGCATCTATGTGAGATTGAGCAGTTTGGTCGGTTCGAGGAATCTCCATCACACGGTGATTCCCTCATTTCCTAAAAAACCATCAAACCTTTTTTCCCCATCCACAGATTGGAGACCACAGTGTAGATTAATCTCTCGGTTGCAATCTCTCATTTTTACAAAATGGTTGGTTTTAGGTCTAACTAAACTACTTCTAATTCCAGACAGAATATTTCGAATGAAAATATTCCTCCTTCCAACACTCCTTCCAATGGAACAGCCGACGCGGAAATCCAACTTTGATCGAACTAGCACGAGTACAGGAGATTCATACAAGGAACATGGATCTGATGAAAGAGACGCTGAACAACATATTGAATTTCCACATCAGACTGACATCAGACTTGAGTGGCACTCCTGCTCAAGAAACTACGATGCTGATGGCTAATCCCTCGACCGATGATCATCCTCGAGCCAACAGCTTCACCACATATGAAAAGCTGGTGGAACAAGAGGTCACACATTTGATCGAGAGTCTATGTGAACTCCTACATTTCTCCAGAGATCAGCGCAGGGACACGTTTTCCGCACTCAACAAAATATCATCTGACGCATAAATAGTTCCATCATCTCCGGTGGTTGAAAAAGTGTCCATGGTATCTGAACTTTCGATCAACAACATCACCTTGACTGAGGAAGACCGAATGGCGGAGGAAGGGCATACTCGATCCATGTTCGTAACTGTTTCCATTAAGGATTCCGAATTCAGGAGAGTTCTCATCGACACAGGTTCTTCCATGAATCTTATCACTATGAAGACTCTCAAGGAGGCCAAAGTTCCACAAATAAAGGTCGTTCATCATTCCATATTGATGAAGGGTTTTGAAGGAATCCAGAGTCACATATAAGGGTATGTCTATGTGGATCTGTAAGTAGAGCCAATTCAATCCACTGTCAAGTTTCATGTGATCGAGAAAGACCCTGACTATCACATGATACTCGGAAGACCTTGGCTTCATGACAATAAGGTTGTTCCTTCAACGTACCACCAGTGTACGAAGGCTTTGTTCAACAACAAAATTGTCCGCATCCCAGCTTCAGTGTCTCCTTATGCTCCAGTTTATGATGCTGAGTTCCTGGAACCCCCAAAGAGTATTCCCAAACCTCCAAGCAAGATATGAAGTACTCCACTCCAAGTTGGAAGTCTATTGAGAAATCTAACAAACCATAATCAACAGATGCTAAATCCTTCAAGTTGTCTACCACACCACTCAAGCGACGTCAGGGTCAAGGTACGACTCATAAAAAGTCCAACTTTATTACTGATTATGATGCATAAGGAATAGTCATTTATCTACGTCGTAAGGATTAGCAATTAACATGACAGTTCGATGAAAAGTCTCCCTGCCCTGAAAAATCATTCCAGAGTGAGCAATCACCCGATGAGGAAATTCGAGATGCACCACGACAGCTGCATGATGGCACAGATTCCACAACTGACGATCTTGAGACTATCATTATCGAAACAGACAAGAACCCAAGGCCAATGTTAATCAGTTCTGCTCTCTCACCTGAGGAACGAGAAGGATTGATAGGTATGTTGAAAGAGTACCAATATATATTCGCCTGTACGTACGAAGAGATGGCCGGCCTAGACGATAAATTAATCACTCATCATCTGCACATCACTCCCGGTTCCAAACCTGTCAAACAACCGCCCAGGAAATTCAAACACGAGGTTGAAGAACAAATTAAGGTGGAAATCCAGAAACTACTAACAGCAGGATTCATCAAACCCATTCAACATCCAACGTGGCTGGCGAACATTGTCCCAGTCAAGAAGAAAAATGGCCAGATCCGATGTTGTGTAGATTTCAGAAACCTGGAAAAGTGCTGCCCGAAGGATGACTTTCCATTTCCAAACATTGATATGCTCGTCGACGCAACCAGCGGTCACGACATGTTCTCGTTCATGGACGGTTACAATGGATACAACGATCAAGATGTGCGATCATGACGCTAACAAGACCACATTTCGAACTTCCATTCGAAACTTCCACTACACAGTGATGCCTTTTGGCTTGAAGAATGCAGGAGCCACTTATCAGCGAGCCATGACCGCAATATTCCATGACATGATGCACAAGCAAGTAGAGGACTATGTTGACGATGTAGTGGTGAAATCGAAGACTCGGGCATCTCACCTAGACATCCTAAGACAAGTATTCCAAATATGCAGGGAATACAAAGTAAAGATGAATCCTCTAATATGTGCTTTTGGTGTTTCTTCTGGAAGGTTTCTTGGATTCCTGGTCACTGCAGAAGGAATCAAGGTCGATCCAGACAAGACAAAAGCTATTACTACCATGCCTCCTCCACGAACTGTGAAAGAGATCCAGAGTTTCTTGGGCAAAGTCAAATATATCCGACATTTCATTCCTGGACTTGCTCAACTCATTGCTTCATTCACTCCTCTGTTAAAGAAAGGAGCAAATTTTGCGTGGACAGTCGTTCAACAAGAAGCATTTCAGAAAATACAACAAATATTACTATCACCTGCTATCATGAAATCTCCAGTGCAAGGACGACCGCTGATACTTTACACAGCCTCCAGCGATGTTGCTATTGGAGCACTCCTCGCCCAAGAGGATAAAGAAGACATCGAACGTCCAATCTACTACTTCAGTTGCACAATGAGGGATGCTCAACTCCGATACCCAAAGGATGAAAGAGCGTGTCTAGCATTGGTTCATGTAATTCAGAGGTTCAGACATTATCTACTCTCGAACAGGGTCGTGCTGGTGTCCAAAGCTGATCCCATAAAGTTCTTACTGTCGAAACCTGCTTTGATCGGGAGACCAGCAAAATGGCTACTTCAAATGTCAGAATTTGACATAGCATGTGTCCCTCCAAAAAAAATCAAAGGAGAAGCAGTTGCAGACTTACTTGCTCCTTTCCCTGGAAAAGACATCACGATGTTGCATGAAGAAGTGCCCGGTGAGTTTCCAGAAATTTCAATCATTCAGGAAGAAACATGGCTACTATATTTTGATGTATCTGCCACTCCTAGAAATGATACTGGTGGAGCGGGCATTTTGCTTGTATCTCCATCCGGTGAAGTCTTCTCACATTCATTCAAGCTGGATTTTCACTGCACCAACATTCGGCAGAATATGAAGCTTTTCTTCTAGGGTTATCTTTAGCCAAGAAAGCCGGAGCAAAGCACTAAGAAATCAGAGGTGACTCAAAGTTGCTGGTAAATAAAATGAATGGCATATACTCTCTCAAATAAATAACACTTGATCCATTCAGAACCGAGGCGCAACGACTGTTAACTCATTTTTCTGATGCAACAATTGTCCATACCGGCCGTACCAATAATAACCATGTTTATTGTCTATCAACTCTAGCATCCAAACTGCAATTTTAAGGGTCCGAGAAATCCATCATTGTACAAAGGCGCTCTGTATCATCTACCTGGATTACTCAAGTCGAAGATTCTCAATCGAACGATTGGCGGGCGCCCATCATTCATGAATTGAGCAGTTCTCTTACGGAGGGGAAAATTAGTCTCAAGGAGTTGAGAAACTTTTTCCTACTGCACGGAGCATTATATTATCGCAACCCTAATGGATCCCTGTCACGATGCCTTGGAGATGAATAAGCCAGTGAACAACTCAAACGCATACATGAGGAAATATATGGGAAAACCCTAGTGGTCACACTCTACAAAAGGCTTCAAAGGATTGGTTACTATTGTACCTCTATGGAAGCTCATTCGAGGATGCTGCAAGGATCATGTCCCAATTGTCAGACACCGCCTCATCATTTGGATATTCTAACAATCTATCACACTGGGACTGGAGAGAACCTTACATAAAGTATCTTCGCGACAACGATCTTCCATCAGAGAAGAAGGGAGCAATCAAACTCATTGAGCGAGCCAAACATTTTGTCTACATGGAAGGTATTTTGTATCGCAAAAGCTTTGGTGGGAACCTCCTGAGATGCTTGACTGAACACGAAATTCCTACAATCTTGAAAGAGATGCACAAAGGTGAACACCAAGGAAAGAAGAAATTATTTCTCCAAATCCATGAGAAATATTATTGGCCAACCATGGAAGATGATGCAGCCGCCTATGTTCGGAGATGTCATCAATGCCAAGTTCACGGTAACCTCATTCACACTCCTTGTCTCCCGTTAAATTCTATGAGCAGTCCATGGCCCTTCTACAGCTGGGGACTAGATATTATCGGGAAAATCAATCCAACATCTTTGAAGCAACATGAATACATCATTACAGCAACCGAGTATTTCACCAAATTCGGTGTTCCTAAACACATTATCACAGATAATGGAACTCCCTTCGCCAACAAACATGTTGCAGAATTGCTCGAGGAATATGGAATCAAACAGATTTTCTCCACACCATACTATCCCAAAGGAAACGGACAAGCGGAGAGTACCAACAAAACCTTGATCTGGATTCTCAGTCGAACAGTTCATGACAATCCACGAACGTGGCATGAGGAATTACCCATGGATTTATGGGCCTACCGTACCGCACCAAGGAGTTCAATTAGGACTTCACCGTATTCTCTTGTCTATGGCGCTGATGTTATCCTCCCAGTTGAGATCAAGATTCCCTCTACAAGAATCGCGGCGGCCAGTGGAGTGCAATGGGATGAAGCCGAAGTATCTCTTGAGATGCTTGAGTCGAGAAGGACCAAGGTAGAAAAATATGTGGAAACCTACAAACAGGGAATTTCCAAGGCATACAACAAAATGGTAAGACCCCGAACATTTCAAGTAGGAGATTTTGTTTTGAAAACAGCAAAACATATCCAGCAAGACATGTCCGCCCCCAAGTTCTCTCCTAAATGGGAAGGGACTTACGTAGTTATGAAGGAAGTATCTAGCGGATATTACAAAATCTTAGCTGTTAATAGAGGATTTGAATGAAACATCATCAATGGAAAGTAGCTCAAGGCGTATTATGCTTGAACGATCCTCAAAGTATTAAATTTCTAAATATAATTTCTGTTTTCTCAAAAAGAGTATACAGTATGCTCATCCATTCAAAATTCAAAGTATTTTATGAATCTCACAAGAATCTTCCAATCATCTACTTTATTCAAAACAAAACCTCAAACCTACATAAAAAAAAATTCTCTCTCAAATGCTCACTTAGAGAAAACCATCCAACAGAAGATAATCTCTATAAAAACCCTGTCAAGATTCTTCTGGAAATTTTTGGTTTTCATTTTCAAGTCCTGGACCGCCTTCTCAACTCTTGCTGACTCCAACGCAAGTTTCTTCTCTTCCTCCAATATGGCAGTGGTCGCAGAAATTGCATCAGCAGCAGCCGCCGCCTTGTGAATTTTGATCATCTCGAGCCTATGACAAAGACATCCTATTTTGAACTGCAGGGTTTCACAGTTTGAAATCATCTCGTCCCATTTGTATAGTTCATGATTCTTGACATTTCGCAGATGCATCCGGTTCATCTCTTCAATGATCGGTAAAAACCCTGCAACTGTAGTCAGGAGGGCTGGTAGAAAGCCGTTCCATACTTCGGTCGTAAAAATATGCCCGTAGCTTCTCCAAATTTTAGGTGTACATGGGCGCGTGACACTTGGGAATGACGAATCCACCAACCACTTCCTTATTCGGGCAATTGTTGATCATGGGAGCCTCAAACGGGAGTCCAGCTGCTGGATACTCAGGAGCATCAACCCTAAACCCAGTCTCCATGGAATCAGTAGAGTTTTCATCAACACGGTTGTTGCTCTCATCAACCACAACCACGGATTTACCGTTCTTCTTTTTTCTAGCATCGACAACAACGCGAACATCAACCTGCGATGGAACGAAGGAGTATTTAATTTTATTGACCATTGAGCATGGTAAAACTTCAGTCGAGAAGTTATGGAATTTCTTACAGATGCTTCGGCATCAGCATGAGCCGGCCTGTACCGGACAGGAGCTTTAACGGTCCGTTTGGGTCTCAAGCTACAAGAAGAATGTTGATTCTTCTGATTATCCTGCGACAAATTGTTTCATTTTAATCAATCATCCTTATTGAACAAAGATAAAATAAAATGTGTAACTCACCGAGATGGATACTTCCACAGCATATTCGGCACGAGATTCTACTGAGACCCTAAATCTCGAATCAGATGTATGACGGATGGGAGAAGCGTAACAATACTGGGGACTGAAAGTTCGGCGTAATCAACATTATGATTATGGATTGATTCTATGGCAGGCCACGTGTAATTGCACTCCGTGGACAATTATCGTCTATGTGGACATTGGTCCATCACTGGAGATACGAAGAAGATTTGGAAAAGAAATACAACAAGGGATTATGGTTCAAAAAATAATCTCTAAAGAAACATCTCTACAGCCAAGATGCTCAAATAAAGTATCTACTTCAACAGAAAATAAATAATCTCAGAAATATTCGCAAGCAAGACTAATCATCGTATTCATTATCATCAGCATTATCATCGTCCTCCGTGGAATCCTCATCAGACTCTTTTTCAGAATCACTGTCCGAGCTAGGGAATTCTTCTTCTTCGACGAGATCACCATTTATCGTGTCCCAATAGTCTTCTTCATCATACTCAGCCTGAAGATCAGCCTTAACCAGTCGTTAACTCTCCCTGTGCGGTGGATACGACCTACTTTTGCGTTCTGTCATATCCCAAATGAATTATTCCTCGGCATCTGAAGCATCTGAGTTTAAAGCTACACCATCAGGACGAGATCGAAGTTTCTCCTAAGCTTTTAGTATTTTTTTGCTGATTTCTGCGTCTCTTCTCCCGATAATCAGATATTATCTCATCCCTATCTTTTCTCTTCAAGATTTCATCACGAGCCGCTTTCAGCTCATCTAGGGACATCCTGTTTATTATCTCCTTAGCATGATCCGCATCGGCACGTGCCTTGGCCACAAAAATCTTGGAAACCTCTTCAGAAGAGCTAGAGGAATAATCAGAATCATAATCGCTGCTGCTGGAAGCCGCCATTATCTGAAACCAGAAGCACAGAATTATAGATATGCTAATATCGAATTCACGGCAAAAAATGGTAATCCTCAACTCTTACCTATTTACGATTTCACGAACTTAGTGATAAAAACGTAAAACTCTGAAAACTTGCTTACTCCTTCAAACATGCGAAGATGAGCAGAACCTATTATTCAAGAGTCAAACACCTGAATCTTTAATAAATCATGAATGATTCATGTAACCTTCAATCTGAATAGTCGCTGATTTTTACGTGTACATACACTATAAAATCAACAAACTCATGCATACACTACGAGTTAACAAACTCACCAAATATTGTTTTCTTTCAACAATTTTCCGTAAATCAAAGTTTGGTTTTCTTTTAAACAAAAACGTGAACAGGTCACGTAACTTTAAAAAAAAAAAAAACGTTTTTGCTCATATGAGCGCTCGCCTATGAAACGAAGGGTTTTTCAGTTTTGTAAAGACCTACATATTTCAAACAAGTTTGGAAGGTTCACCAACAAAGTTTCATCATGAACTACATATCTTTTCAGAATTCCTTTAACTCTAAAGATTATTATTTATTGCTTTTACTACGAATGAACCTATGTTCCTAAAAGTATTTGTGTAAGTTCATGCTTTGAAAATAAATTTCGGTTTTCATGGAACCTCATAAACAAAATTTTCTCTACCTCAACTAGACCATGTCTATTCAATAATATATGTATCTGTTTCATATTAAGGATTTTGCTCTTTTTTTAAACTATTGAACAAACATGCATACGTATTCTCAAAAGAAACAAAATTCATGAAATCTACGTATACATACTTGCATGAAAATTTTGTGTCATGAACAACCCAATAAAACACCAAGATCACACAGCAAAAAAAAAATAATCGGACTTACCTGTCGGCGCCTGCCGGAACTTGATCGGACGGCAGTAGGTGACGGTCGGCTCCGGCCGGAACTTGATCGGACGGGAGTAGGTGACGGTCCGCGATGCTGAGTCCAGTGGAAAACCTTCCCCTCCTTCTGCTACTCACGTGAAGATGGTGAAGAGATGAAGTGCTTGGTCGATCAAAAAATAAAATAATTCTAGGGCTTCCTCTTTTTAATATCAATTTTATTTCCAAAACCTAATAAAACATGGGTTTCCATTTTTGGGCTTGGGTCCATAAATCCTAAATCGACCAAAACTGGACTTTTGACCTACCAAATCAGCGATGCTTCATCTCTCCGTGCTCACGGAATCACACTGTCAGGGTCCTCACCCGAACATTTACTCGTACGTGACACTATTGGAGTAAATTGAGGATCTGAGAATACCTTTGTGCAACTGAGTTCAACACTGATCTCGGCGGATGAAAATCACCATTTAATGCTTACTGCGGAACATGACTATCCCCCACTTAGAAGGGGACTTAATGTAGATGGTGGATTTTCAACAAAGGTCAAAACCGTAAAATCATGATACATGTTTTTGAAACGGCTTTCAGGCATGTGATGATTCATATTTTGCGAAGCCATGATGATTATGGATTTCGGAAGGCCTCCACTAGCTGAGCGTTCGATACCTCGCATTCATCATGCCATCTATGTAGAATAACATAATTGGGCGGTTCTCCGTAAGATTGGGAGCAATAACGCCTTCAGGACGTCGGTGACACTCACTGTTCCCTGACTACATGAGAGAGACCCCCCTATCCATAGAAGAACGATTGGGCGGTTCTCCGTAAGATTGAGAGCAATAACGCCTTCAAGACGTCGGTGACACTCACTGTTCCCTGAATATGTAGAGAGACCATGTATAGACCCAGGCGGTTCTACGTAAGATTGAGAGAAATAACGTCTTTGGGACTTCGGTAAACATCCACTGTTTCCTGACTATGCACCTCATAATGGGTATGACGCTTTAACTGGCTAATATCCCTTCTGCAATAGATTAATGCTACCGTGACATTCACCACTGGATTCCTAGAAAATAATCTATCTTATCTTATTGCTCCTATTCATGGTCAAACTCACGACTGGTTCTATGGAATGGTAATAGATAAATGTATTTCTCCGACTTCATGATCGAATCCACGGCTTGATCTCATGAAATGGTAATAGATATTACTCCTATTTCATGGTCGAATCCACGGATGATCTCATGAAATGGTAATATCACCACCTATCTTATTACTCTGATTCTGTGGTCGAGTCCACGATCCCATGGAATGGTAATACCTATTTTATTATTATTCTGAATTCATGGTCGAATCCACGACTGATCCTATGAATTGATAATAATAAACTACTCACTTTTGTCGCTCAATTTCATGAATCATTCTCCAATGAATTTCATAAATTAGTAATAAATACTCAGTAATCGGGCATATGGGCTATTCCTGAGTGAGTCCCATAAAATGGTGCAAGTGTACTCAACCATGATGCACGAATGAGCACCACCCAAATGCACGAACGAGCATCCAAAATATGGACAAATGAGGAATTCCGCACAAAATAGGAGAGAGAAAATAATAACATTAAAATAATGGAGAAGCACCCATGGGTCGGGCCCACCCACCACCCGGACATGCCTTAGCCGTGGCCGGTCCCATGCTTCCTTCCTTATTTTCCTTATTTTGTTGTTTTTATGAACCCATGAAGACTCCTCCATTCTAACAACTTTCCTTGTTTGAGTAAAACTCATGGTCTCTCCATATTTTCATGGTTTCTCCATATTTTCGTGGTTTCATAAAAAATAATAATATAAAATAGGAAAAGGAGTCACGGGACCGGGAAACTTAGTCGGGCGGCCATGCCCTAGCGGTGGCCGGTCCCACACCTTGCAATCCCTAATCTTTCATAAACTATTACTTCTCTCATCTTGTGAAACTTCTCTGTTTCAGCAAAAATCATGGTTTCTCCATATTTTCTCAAATATAGCTCAAACCATGAGAAAGCCAAAAGGCAACATGGTTCCATGAACGACTAGGCTATTCACGAAAAGAATATTAAAATATTTTTATTTTGATAATTATAAAATATTGATAATAGAGCATACATGCTCATTCCAGCAAAAATCAAGAATTTCAGTCAAGATGAAACTCTTCTGAAAATTCATAATGTTGCTCGAACGCACATCAGAAAATGCTTAAACTCTCAGTACGGAAACACGGACACCATGGTAACACGTACATGCTCTCTTTACCGACCAGGGTCGTCCCTAGGGCTTGCACAAACCCGGTCCCACACGTTTTCCTAATTTTGACCTAATTTGCGCAATTACTCATATTGGGTCCAAGCTCTTTCCAAACAACTTGGTATTTGCTCAATCGACCATCAGCTGGTCCCGCACCCTCAAGGGCCGGTTCCATGCCTTCTTGGCCGGTCCCTCACTTTTGCATAATTAGGTTTTATCACCTAATGCTCAATCGAGCACTATTTCAATAAATGATGAAACCAACATTTAATCGTCATTCTTTCACCAACCGGTCAACTCAGAACCCTGGTGTACGCTCACTCGAGAAATTGGGCATCACATGGACGTCCATAGTCCCATGTGGTCGGTCCCTCCTTCGCTCATGACCTATTTTCAGCAATCCGTCAATTAATGAGCAATCGATCAAAATTTAGGGTTTCGAATAAACACTCAACAAGTTATCATTATGAGCATGTTCACACACTGAATAAATTTACGTTGATCCAGCAAACGACACGCGGATTAATTACATAATATTTGGTAATCTACCAATATTTTAATTAATATTTTTACTGGGTCACGGCATCCCTAAATAATTTGTTGAATTGAGCAATACTTGCTCAATCCATTAAAATTCAGTAAATTATCAATAATTTGCTAAAATAAGAAATACTTGCTCAGTTGCTCGAATATCGATCCACTATCAACATTCAGTAATTTATCAGTAATCCGTCAAATTGAGCAATTGCTCAATTGTTGATCCAACTATCAATATTCAGTAATTCGCAATACTTACTCAATTGCTCGAATATTGATCCAACCATCGATATCCAGTAATTTGTCGAGCAATACTTTCTCAATGTTCCACTGAGCAATTCGTCATTCATGCTCAATTCAAGAAAACCTAGACTCATTGTCTAAATCAGTCAACGTGACTAATTAAATACACGTCTGTCATGCAGACTACACGATTCATGAGACATCAATCACGTCACAAATGGGGGATATCACTTAGGGTTTTGGTCTGGCGGCCTACGACACGTGGATACATCCACGATGAGAATATGAGTATATCGTGCAAACGGTTGAAGGAGTTAGCAAAGTAGTGGGAGAATGATCAATCGTGTCTCCGCACGACCTGGGACTGGTTTCACCACGATCTTCCAGTTTCCCACTCTTTCACTCAAGAAACCGTCACACTTACGGGGATCAGGGTTTTCATCATTCTTGCAATATAAATAAGTCAAAATCGAGGACAACCGATTATCATCAATCACCATTCGTCAACAACTAGATTAAAACTTATTCACAGAACTCAACTTCAGCAGTTCACTATTATTGCAGAAACCTTCAACACATCCACAATCCTTGATCCCGCACAATTCTCAGCTTCCCTCCTACAAATCAACCCATCTCCCTCTTTGCGACCGAATTGACTCTGGAACGACCATTGACTTGGTTTAGTCCGGAGTCCTACAGATTGATCTCTCGAATCTAAGCACTCCCTTTGCAGTGCATCTCTGTGAGGTTGAGAAGTTTGTTCGGTTCGAGGAATCTCCATCACACGGTGATTCCCTCATTTCCTAAAAAACCAGCAAACCGTTTTTCCCCATCCACAAACGCGCCCATTACGAGAACGTGTCAGGAAAGGATGTACGGTTAACAATGATGGAGTAGTGGGTGAAGGTGTGTCCACGTAATAACCAACACCTCTTACACAACTCCATTACTCCATTACTTAACCTCCTCCACTTCTTACGAGATCAGGGTTGCGCTCAAATGACTTGTATAAATAGGTTCAACCTATTTTCGACAAGGACACAAGTGTTATCAACACAAGTATCCAGAAACCATTTTCTCATACGCAAGTCATAAACAACCACAACTTCATAATTCAACACTCTGATCTCAAACACCTTATTCTCTTCCCTCCCTATGATCAACCCTTTTCCTTCAGTTTGTGGCCGAATTGAATCTGGAACGACCATTTCTTGGTTTAGGCCAGAGTCTTACAGATTGATTTCTCGATCCTAAAAGCATTCCTGTGCAGTGCATTTGTTTAGGGTTTGAATTCGTTTCTCATCAACACACCCCAAATTATCAAAAACATCAGAATCAGTTTTTACCCCCAAAACAACTGGCGACCACAGTGGGAGATCAATCTCTCGGTCGTGAAGTCAATTTTTCAATACCCAATTCAATTTTCCTGATTTCAAAATGGTGGATCTTAGGTCTGGATCGGCAACCAATTCCGATGTAACTAGCACTGACAACACTCTCAGCGTTGATGTCCATGTCAGTGGCGCTACCGTACAACCTGTCAATACGATCAATGCATCTCGTGGAACTACGTCCTTCACCACCAACACCAGCGGAGCAGGAGATATTCCCTCGGGCGTAACACCTCCTATCACCAGAGCCAGAGAAGCCGCAAACCCCAACATTTTTTCAAGTGTAACGCCTCCATTCGTCACCAGAGAAGCTGCTACTCCCCCATCAGGACGAGGGGATCGAGGAATCAGAGGAGGCCGACCCCTATTACCATTGTTGATTTGATGGAGAGATAATAAGTTCTTGCTAAGGCTCAAACGGACATGACTAAGACTCAAAAAGAGGTGCTTACTTTTCTCAAGACATTAGCAGAACGATTGCCACAAGAGTCGCGACAGCCCCTGGAACCAACAAGGAGTACCTTTAACACACCTGGTGCGAGTGATTCAGTAGGACATGCCTATCTAGATGAAGAAACCCGTATTGATCCTGAACGCCCATGGGAAACGAACCAGCCATCCAACTTCATCACTCTTGAGGATCTAGAACGACTTCTCCAAAATCGAGGCAAGGAAAACCCGGTAGACCTGCACCAGCACTAACCTCCGTATCCTCCTGATGTGCAGATAATTCCCCTACCAATAGGATATTCCTCTCCTCAGTTTTCCCTTTATGATAGTACTGGTAACGCTCGCAAACACATTTCTCGTTTTCTGGAATCTTTGGGAGAACACGAATACAATCATGTCCTACGCATGAAATAGTTCTCAAAGTCGCTTACTGGAAGAGCATACACCTGGTACAACAACATCGCACCAAACAGCATATCAAACTGGTCTGAGATGGTCACCGCTTTTTACAAGAAGTATTTCTTCGTGTCCGAGCAAATCACTTTCTCGGATTTGGGAAGAATGTTTCAACGAAACAACGAGCATCCGAACGATTACCTCAAAAGATTCAGAATTCAAGCTTTGGACTGTCACGACCCAAATGTGACCGAACAACATTTGGTGGACGGTATGGTTCCCATCTATCGTGATTTATTGGAAAACCTGCGCTTCCCGACATTCTCTGAAATCCATGAAGCTTCTAAACGGTCGGCAACGACCGCACCAACACTTCTAGAAAGAGCCAGACCGACCAGGGGTGAGGATGCACGCGAAACTCGAGGAAACATGCGTCTTATCAACAAACAATACAACACCAGTCCTTCTGTAAGCGTGGTAGGTGAAGGAGGGAAAAGGAAAGCTCCAGCAACGAAGCAACAACCCAAACGCGCAGCGCCAGCGCAGACGACTCCATCCCGGAAAGCCACGACTAAGACTCCTGAAGCTGGAGATGCTGCTCCAGACTTCCCATTTCCAACAGATGAGGTCATTGAACTCCTAGAAGCATGGATTCAAAATGACGCAATCAAGCTACCTCCTCTTAGACGTCCGCCAACTGAAGAAGAGATGGAGAATCCCAAATACTGTCGTTATCACAGGTTCGTCAATCACCAAACCAGTGACTGCAACAAGTTGAAGCGCATTTTCAAAGAGAAGTTGGATGCGGTAGAACTTCAACTAGTAAATGAAGGAGTCAACAGATACCCTCTTCCTATCAGGAGCTGCATAATTTCTGGGGACTCTGTTCACAAGACTGTGCATCTATGATGGAACATTTATGTGAAATTCTGTATTTCTCTAAGGCACAGCGTCAAGACATGTTTGGAGCTCTTAACCGTGTTGTATCAGGCAAGTGTCTGTTTGTGGTTAAGGAAGTTGCTCCTGAACCCCAATCCTTCCTAGGAAACGCGAGATGTAACTGGCATGGCATGCCATTGGCACGGTGGTACGGCTGGTATGGTTGGCATGCCTTTGGCGCGGAGATATGGCTATTAGGGTTTAGCGTGTCGAAATCCTAGTTTAAAATATGTGGCACGCGTGATTGGCACGTTTGGATAGAATGCGCGACTGGCATGTGCAAAGATGATGCCAGTCAGTACCGAGGGCTCTACCATGGAGCATGGCATATAAAAAAGGTACCCCGGTAATTTTACGCAGACATGTTAAATGGTTCAATAAATGTGCTAGTGGCGACATTATTACTCAAGTGTGACGTCACTGTCTGACTAAGGTTTTACGATTTTAACCCTAAGCTAAAAACCACCATCAACAGCTGGTTATCAATAATAAATACTCTTTATCTTACATGATGTGTTACAAAAATAAAAATATATATATATCCCCGAGTCTGGCTAGGTTCTTTGCATAGCCAATGAAGTGCACCAATAGCTCTGAGTATGGATAGGTTCTGTGCATGACCAATGAAGTGCACCAATAGCCATGAGTCTGGCTAGGTTCTGTGCATGACCAATGAAGTGCACCAAGAGCCCCGAGTCTGGTTAGGTTATGTGCATGACCAATAAAGTATACCAACAGCCCCGAGTCTGGCTAGGTTCTGTGCATGACCAATGAAGTGCACCAATATCCCCGAGTCTGTATAGGTTCTGTGCAAAAAAAAATTGTAGTGCACCAATAATATCGAAGCCGGACAAGCTCCGCGCGTGACTTGCGAACATGTTAAGATTCCCAAAGGGAACCGTAGACATAATATATCGGATAAGTATCAATCCTGACTAGTCTGAATGATGATACAGTTCAAGAATAGAACAAGGGAAATGCAAATATAGAATGGGTGTAACCCCAATGAAAACTAAGAGCACTGACAATGCGTAAAGTTCACTAGAATAGTCAAAGATAACATAATAGATATATTTATTCATAAACATCCGGAGTAATACATAAAGCGGAAAGAAATAACAAAACATTTTATGGATAAAGATTCCTTAAGTCAAAGAACCAAAGATAGAGCCAAGTTCGCATGCCTTCGTCTGCCGTGTGCAATAACCAAGTCACTCTCTTTGTGCGCCATCCGGAAACGAGCATCAGAAAACACTTCAAGCGCCTTGTCCGAAGCCATGATGTTCTCCACTGAAGGATTAATCTGACAAGTACTCAAATGATCCACGTACAAATCCATTGCATTAAGATACTGCATTTGGCTAACTTCAAATAAACCCTCACACTCACGAACAAGTCGAGCATTTCCAATAGCAGTGTCTTGTAATTTTTCAAGTTTTTGTTTTTTAAGAGACAAATATAAAATATTGATTGATTCTCTCATCGTTCTTAACCACTTTTGTGAAAACTTCTAACCTATATACAAGTACAAAAAAAATAAAAAAGTAAAAATCAGGGTAGCACCTGAAGCGCCCTGTGAACTTCAGCAAGAGCCATTTCAATAGATCTCACACTACGGTCCGCATCTACGCATCGGAAGTGAGTAACCAGATGCTGATCGCGGCAATAACCGCGATATGCAAGAAGAGTTATATTGGGAACTCGCCTTCACTCTGAACCTTCATCACCAAATGGTACGTAGCTTCCAACTGCTCATGCCAACACGAATTTTCGATCTCAAAGTGCAAGACGCATTATCGTCAAAAGGCGATTCAAGTACACTACTTCTAAAACTAATCTCACGCGATTAGCCATAACATGAAAGATAAAGAACTTAAGAACTATTTACTGTGATAAGTTAAAGATAATTCTCAACATATATATATATAGAACCAAACAACACAACACCCAAGACAGAATTTATGAACCCCTCAAGAACGATCATATATAAGCAAACGACAATATGCAATGTCCTGATCCAAGTTTTGCGTTATCAGAAGCACTTCACCATATTGAGTAGTAGGGTCAGTATAAGCCACGCGCGCTTCCTCAAGCACTTGATGGGTCTTATGCATAACATCACTAGAAGCACGGGCTCCTCGATCCATGTCCAGTGTTTCCTTATTCTCCTCATAAGCTTTGCACACTTTATCCAAAGCAATCAGTCGATGAGTTTGTAACACACCCACTTCATCTTTTAACACTAATAAACGATCTAATTTCGCCTTTTGATTGGTAGGATGAACAAGAGCGGATACATCACATAGAGTCAGAACATACCCGCGAAGATTGGGACCCGCTTGTTGAGTAATGAATGCGCGAAAGTAAGATATGTCCTTATCAATATCAGTCGTCATAATCATTGACTCTTGAAATAACCGCTCGGACCTATTCTGGGCAGCAATAGTGTCATCTAGCGCGTGTTTCACTGCTAGAGTCAATCACCCGGACGTCTGCATCCTATGAGCCATTGAATATGTCTCATGTTGCTCATCAAACTGTACACGCGCATCCACTCTACCTTCCATCCGGACTTCTCGAAGCATTTCTACTTAAGCCTTTACTAGCAGCAGGCGAGTTATATCGTGATTCTTCTCATAAGGAATAACTAGCGTTGGCACAGGAGCTAAGGCTAAAACATAACCATGTAAAGGCTAAGCCATCTACAACAAATCACAATTCACAGAGACGATGAAAGAAACTTAAAATTACTAACTAGAGCAACCCTACTTATCTCTATTTATAGAAACAAAATGATAACATCACATTATTTATTGTTCAACCATAATAATAAATGCAAATAACCAAATATGTCTTAAAACCATCAAAATATCCTGACTGATCCAAGCAAAGAAGAGATTATTGTTTAAATCCCACTCATAAAAGAAAAGAAGAAATTAATTGATATTCAACGCAGCCAGCTCAACTCTTTTCTTGACAAGGCGCGCATTAACCTCCTCAGCAGTGGCTCGGGCGGTCCGCAGCTCACCAGCAACTAGCCCGACGTCGGCCATTAGCCGATCGTAGGCCTCCTTCTTGATATTAGCGACATTAAGAAAACGCCCGTACTCCTGGTCTATCTCCTCAATCTTACGAGGAAAATTACTCTGCGCGTTGTGATTCGCCTTTGCTAGATCCAACAAATTCTTGAGCCAGTGAATGGGAAATTGAAGAACTAGATAAGTTTGAATAGAGACATCTTTCCTAGCACTGGTCGGTTGAACCCACCAAGCGTTGGTATGTCAAGACTGGTTGTCATATTTAGTTCCAAAACTCGAGTCGCTATTATGTAAACTACAGTCAACTTTGATAGGTTAGCCTACAAAGACATCATCCTTCAGCTTGAGGTTAGTACTATGACTTGACTTGTTCCATATCTATATTGTGTCTTTCAAGTCGTGTATATTGAAAAAAAACTGCAAAGCATGATTACACTCTAGTTAGACATAGTATTAAGGAATATAATACGAGGTTTATTGCTTAACCATTAAACTTTGTAGATAAGACATCTCCATAATTATTAGAATGCTATTGTGATTATGTATGGGTATGAGGTGAGGATTTCATCCCAGGGAACAATGTTTTACATGTGTTCTAAGGAAGTAAGTTCATAAACTTGTTTGTGAAGCGAAAAGGAAATTTACAGGTGTTATTGGTTTTGTTATTCATTGCTTATCTTATGAACAACCAATATGTGTGATTGAGTATAACCGCTCACAACTTGTTTGTGTTCTTGGTAGAACTATTCACAAAGGCCTGACTTATGTATTGGTATGACTTTTATTAGTGAAACCGATTTTAAGTAATCACTTGAGATGGTATGATCGGGATTGTGTTTTGTCTGACCAAATTTGGGAAAGGGGGACCGATCCTAGTAAGAGGTGCAGTACATCACAAAGGGGAATCGATCTTTGTATGGGGTGCAACAAGGTTTATAGCAGAAAGGGGAACCGATCCTATGAACATGTGCAACACGTTTTTAGGCAAAGGGGAACTGATCCTATGGACATGTGCAACACATATAAGTTAGATACCATATATATGTAGGGAACCGATCCTAGTACCTAGTCAACCGAATTTTGGAAAGCTAGTGTGACTATGCACAGTACTCACATGGAGGTAGAACCAAAACTTGTTTTGGTAGAACCGTTAAACCCATGATTGTGGTTGAATGTTTGTTTGACCAATCACATAGTTCTTAAAAGTCAGATGAACCAATTCTAAACTTGTTTGGAAGTGTGGAAAATCGGTTTCAAGGTTGTAAGTGTGAAAGAGAACTTACAAAGTAAGGATGTCGACTTACTTTGAACACGTGTTGTGAATGTTTATTTCTTTAATTGTTCAAAGTTATTCCTTAGTAGCTAAAGGAAGAAAATCCCAGGATCGAAACATAAGTAAGTTAAGAATCTTTTAATTAAGGTTGTTAATTTCATTTTGTAGGGAAATATAAGAATCAGTAATGTGCATTTACTAATTAGATTTTCCGAGAGATTTCGATCATTATTTTTGGACAGCGCATTTCCAGGAATTATCGAAACCGAATTTGTGCTTTAATAAATATCTTGAGAATATTTTCGGTTTTGGAAATTCCTTGGTGTCCAAACTTCCTTGTCTATAAATACTTGAAGTTTTCCTTTCTAGCAAACTAATCATTCGTAACAACATACTTCCTCTTTGTTGATGTTACTGGTGTAGCACCCTATTCGGAGAGGAGAGTAACCTAATTACGCGAAATCTCTTACGACCGCTCAGTTTAAATTCTTATTTGGGATTGAGAATCTCTAGCGTGTACCGTTGGTGGGAAACTAGATAATTTTAGTTTATCTTTTGTTTTCGATTGATTTGATTGACTAACGGTTATTAAACTTTGATTGTACCTAGTTTGTTTATTCTTGAGAACCTTGTCTTCTGATATAAGGCTCACTCAAACTAGATCAAAGATTTAATGTTTCAACGGATCTAAGTTTTTTCTAGATCCGTAAGATAGATTCATTGATCTGCCATTGTTAACAGACTCCGTTCTGTGTGTCAAATCAATAAGGAATCAAGTTTGTTTTTGCAGATTGTTACTTTGAAGATCAAATCGAAGATTGAAGATTTTGAGGAGTTGAAGAAGAAGTTGTTATGAACCATTAAGAAGATGTATTAGATTTAGTCCTAAAGAGAACTCCTGTTCTGCTAGGATATCTAGTATCAAATATCTATTGAGAACTTCGGTTCTTCTAGATATTATCAAAATAATTATCTATAGAGAACTTCGGTTCTGCTAGATATTATCAAAACAAGGATACTGCTGAAGCTGAGTAACTAGGATTTAAGTTTACTTAGTAGTGTCTACACGAAGTTGCAGGTTTACTTTTTGTAGCGTCTTAATTCATTGAGTATTCAAATCTGGACTAGGTCCCTGGGTTTTCTACAAGATTGTAGTTTTCCTCGTTAACAAAATTCTGGTGTGTGCTTTACTTTATTTTCGTATTATAATTGTTTTTATATTATAATTAAAGTAATTAAACTTGTACGTTAACTAGGCACTTGATATTTATCTTATAAGGTTTCGGTTATCAAGTGAACACTTTGTTGTAGTATTGTCTCGATTTCATATCCATAGACGATCACACAAAGTGTATTGGATTTCTCCACTTGTCTGATATAATTATTCACGTGTTAGGCCAGTCCGGGGACACTGTGCTGAAATATTCCTTGAGTGGTTGTTGCTCCAAGAGGTTTATACACGGTAGAGATTGAATATATTGTGATCAAATAAAAATATTGTGTTGTATTTGGGTACCCTCGTCTTTTCAATTGGTATCAGAGCAGGAAAACACGAAAAGATCCAACAATATGTGTTTGGCGTGATCCAACCTATAAGTTTTGAATCAAATGGTTGATTCAGTTAACGTACCGCCAGGGTTTGATGACTCAAACTATTTATGGTGGAGAACGGAAATGGAATCTTTTCTTAAATCTCGTGACTTTAACACTTGGGTTTTAGTTATTAATGGATATGAACACCCAAAAGTACTGGTCGACGACTCATCCACTGAGTTTAGACTAAAGGAATTAAACGAGTTCAATAAAGAAGAAAAATTGCTTGCAAAGCAAAATTCTGATGGATTGAATACCATTATTCATGCTTTAACTCGAGACCTCCATCATCATGTAACCAAGTGTAAAACATCAAAGGAAGCATGGGATATTCTTAATATTGTATTTGAAGGGAATACCTCTGAAAAAGAAGCTAGGCTTCAAACCCTATCTTCTAAATGAGAAAACCTCCGTATGGATAAAGACGATACCTTTGATGAGTTTGATCAAAAACTCTCTGAAATAGTGAATGCCTCTCACGCTTTAGAAAAAACTATTCCAGATAAATATATTGTGTGTAAGACTCTAAGGTCTTTACCATCAAGATACGAATCTAAAAAGCATGCCATCATGGAAGCAAATGATCTTTCCACACTATCTAGAAGCGCTCTAGTTAGTAAATTAAAGATCTTTGACCTTGAATACCAATTCAAGAATGAAGAGGATATTATCCTTAAAGCTGTAACTAAGACTTGTTCTTCGGATACACAAACTGAGAGTTGTAGTGTTGATACGACTGCATGATAATTTAGAAAGTTATTAAGACAAAATAAAAGGAGTTCTTCAAAAGATGCATCTTTTCCTTCCCAAAAATCACAGAAATGTGTAGAGAATAGAGAACAAAATAATAGCTCTTATTGTTCCAAGGATCAAGAGAACAAGACTTTCCATGCAACTGTTGAATGCACATCTGGAAAGGAAATTGAAGTAACTTTAGAGTCAAAAGCACTTGAATGTGATAAACTCTGCAAAGATAATGAAAAAATTAAAAGAGAACTTGATATTCTATATAAGGACATAGAACGTGTAAGAAATGGTCAGACTTATCTTGAAGTCTTGGAAGAATACAGAAAACAAAAAGGTGATGATCGAGAAGCTCCAGAGCCAAAGGCACTCGACTGTGATCTTCGTGAAGAGAATAAAAGATTGAAAAAGGAACTAGATGATCTATATGAGGATATAGAAATTATCAGCAATGAGCGATATTATCTTGGAGCCATGAGAAGTTACAGAGAGCAAATCGAAGAAGGTCATGATCGAGAAAGGAAACTATATACATAGGTGGAAAACCTAAAGAACACTAAGGTAAGTAATTCTACTGAATCTGAAATTTATTTAGATTATAAAGTTCAAATTAATAAATTTAAGGTTGACCTAGATAGTGCTCTCGAAAAATAAAAATGTTGGAGATGAGTCTAAAAACGGACTTGAAAAAGTTCGATAGTAGCACAAAACAACTTGACTTAATGTTGAAGTCAATTAGAGTTCCTCGTGACACGTGAGGATTGGGCTACAAAGGTAAACAAACTTTGAATACTAAACGGGAAACAAAGTTTGTAAAACCTAAAGACTCTTCTGAAGAAATTGTTTCAAAAGTTGCCACAAAAGATTGCTCTTCCATAAAAGAAAAATCTATAGCACCTTCATCTTCAGCAAAAGACGGAAAACATAAATTCCGTCAAACTCCAATGAAAGAGAATCCACAACAAGGTAACACTAAGCCACATGTTTCGTGTGTTACTAAGCATTGCTCTTATTATGGAAATAAAGGACACTTAGAAATGAGCTGCAGATTCCGTAAAAGGAATGAGAAAACTATAAATGCACGTGTTTCCGTAAAATTGGCTGAACTCAATAATGCTTCTCATGCTAAATTAGGTCATCATTGTCCTAAAAAGGAGCAAAAGAATTATTATAATAATAGTTCAAAGTCTACTTATCAGGCTTCTACAAAGTTTTCTCAGAATCGCTCAATCAATAAAAGGAGAGATAACTTTGTAAAGACCATATCTGATGTTCCAAATTGGAGAAAGGATAACTCTCAGAGTTTTCAACATTTTAGTTACCCTACTGTTTCCTCAAGAGATTCATCTTGGATTTCAAGAAGAAATAATCGGAAGAACAAAGATGCTCCTGTAAAACCCATTTCTAAATGGAGTCCAAAGTCTTCTCTAAAGACAACCAGGAAGGTATCAAAAGATAGTCACAACCGTGACACTCGAATGATAAGTTTCAATACTCATGACATTCAGAATATTGTTCTAAACGTTCTTAATCAAATGAATGTATCTCCATGTTGTCATCGTTATATGAGATAAGTCTCATAATCGGTTACCTTTTTATGATTTTGTGACTTTTGATTTAGCGGATTTCATATCTAAATTTTTGGGTTGCTGAATCAAATAATCATAAAAGGATGATGATAATTAATCCCATATGTGAGTCACAATTATACTATTATCAATTTATTTCTCATAATTTGTGTATATAGTATACATATGAGTCTTTGGTATTAGCTTATTACTATTGGCACGTAATAGTTAAAACCATTTCAACCTTTCTCTGGTAAAGGTTTCTTTTGATGTTCTTATGTCTTTGCGAAAGGATGAGAAAAACAATGAGGAAAAGAGGATGCGAAATTTGAGGTAACAAATTTGTTAGTTAATCATTTTCCTGTTTAAGAAAAGCATGATTTTATTGCATATATTTTTCTTTTGCTTAACAAATTTTCGGTACAATTGATGTTTATCCCATTATTTGTGAATGGATATTTATGTATGATTCAATTTATTCTGGTTAAGAAAAACTATTGTTATCTTGCTTTATTGTGTCATATCAATTGTTTAGGCTTACAAAATTTCGGTGCAATTGCGGTGCTTTTAATGTCTATGTTATTTCAATTGCATCCGGTTGAAGTGAATAGTTATGCGAATTGATTTATTTGGTGTATGAATTATTTATGGCTTAACGAAATAAAAGGATTACGGGATGAGTTGTTTAGTCCAATTCGATTCCGAATAAGAGAAACTAAGTTAATTCTGATCTTAGTTAGACTTATCGAAGTGAGGTTTCGGTTATTCAAGTCTAATCGAATGCCTTAACAAGAAATGCTAGTTAACTAACCTAGTACTTGTCTTGTTTAAAATTGAAAGGTCTAAGTTTATGGATATTAGAACCTTATGAGAAAAATAGAGTTATATTTATTTTGGTCTTATAGAATTAAGCGGTTGTTTTTGAACAATCAGTTTAGCAAATGGACTAAGGTTCTTAGTTGATTTTTGTTTTGCTAAACTAAATTGGAAAAATTGTTTCTGACAATCGTTTCCTTGGTAACATATCAAAATAAAACTACTTGTAGTTTCGGTTTCGATATTGGTTATCAGAACATGATGTGTGGAACCCTCGTGCCTGATTCTACAGGTTGGAAGTCTATTTTGAGATTTGTAAGATTCTTTTCGTGTTGTCCTTTATCTTTTCGTTTCTTTGTCATTTTGTGACAAAAATGAGGAGAAATATATGGAGTAAACAAGTGATAGTGGAATTGATTTTATATTAATTGGCATTGATTTTGTCTGACCAAATTTGGGAAAGGGGAACCGATCCTAGTAAGAGGTGCAGTACATCACAAAGGGGAACCGATCCTTGTATGGGGTGCAGCAAGGTTTATAGCAGAAAGGGGAACCGATCCTATGAACATGTGCAACACGTTTTTAGGCAAAGAGGAACCGATCCTATGGACATGTGCAACACATATAAGTTAGATACCATATATATGTGGGGAACCGATCCTAGTACCTAGTCAACCGAATTTTGGAAATCTAGTGTGACTATGCACAATACTCACATGGAGGTAGAACCGAAACTTGTTTTGGTAGAACTGTTAAACCCATGATTGTGATTGGATGTTTGTTTGATCAATCACATAGTTCTTGAAAGTCAGATGAACCAATTATAAACTTGTTTGGAAGTGTGTCAAATCGGTTTCAAGGTTATAAGTGTGAAAGAGAACTTACAAAGTAAGGATGTCAACATACATTGAACACGTGCTGTGAATGTTTATTTCTTTAATTTTTCAAAGTTATTCCTTAATAGCTAAAGGAAGAAAATCCCAGGATCGAAACATAAGTAACTTAAGAATCTTTTAATTAAGGTTATTAATTTCATTTTGTAGGAAAATATAAGAATTAGTAATGTGCCTTTACTAATTAGATTTTCCGAGAGATTTCGATCATTATTTTCGGACAAAGCATTTACAGGAATTATGGAAACCGAATTTATGCTTTAATAAGTATCTTGAGAATATTTCTAGGTTTGGAAATTCCTTGGTGTCCAAACTTCCTTGTCTATTAATACTTGAAGTTTGCCTTTCTAGCAAACTAATCCTTCGTAACAACATACTCCCTCTTTGTTGTTGTTACTGGTGTAGCCGCCTATTCGGAGAGGAGAGTAACCTAATTAGGCGAAATCTCTTACGACTGCTCAGTTCAAAGTCTTCTTTGCGATTGAGAAGCTCTAGCCTGTACCGTTGGTGGGAAACTAGATAATTGCAGTTTATCTTTTGTTTTCGATTGATTTGATTGACTAACGGTTGTTGAATCTTTAATTGCACCTAGTTTGTTTATTCTTGAGAACCTTCTCTATAAGGCTCACTCAAACTAGATCAAAGATTTACCGTTTCTACGGATCTAAGTTTTTTCAAGATCCGTAAGATAGATTCATTGATTTGCCATTGTTAACAGACTCCGTTATGTGTGACAAATTAAAAAGGAATCAATCTAGTTTGTTTTTGCAGATTGTTACTTTTAAGATCAAATCGAAGATTGAAGATTTTGAGGAGTTGAATAAGAAGTTGTTGTGAACCATTAAGAAGATATATTAGATTTAGTCCTAAAGAGAACTCCTGTTCTGCTAGAATATCTAGTATCAAATATCTATGGAGAACTTCGGTTCTGCTATATGTTATCAGAACAATTATCTATAGAGAACTTCGGTTCTGCTAGATATTGTCAAAACAAGGATACTGCTGAAGCTGAGTAACTAGGATTTAAGTTTACTTAGTAGTGTCTACACGAAGTTGCAGGTTTACTTTTTGTAGCGTCTTAATTCATTGAGTATTCAAATCTTGACTAGGTCCCGGGGTTTTTCTACAAGATTTTAGATTTCCTCGTTAACAAAATTCTGGTGTGTGCTTTACTTTATTTCCGCATTATAATTGTTTTTATATTATAATTAAAGTAATTACACTTGTACGTTAACTAGGCACTTGATATTTATCTTATAAGGTTCCATTTATCAAGTGAATACTTTGTTGTAGTATTGTATCGATTTCATATCCATAGACGATCACACAAAGTGTATTGGATTTCTCCACTTATCTGATATAATTATTCACGTGTTAGGCCAGTCCGGATTAACCCTATTTCAAGTGAACACTATGTTGAAATATTCCTTGAGTGATTGTTGCTCGAAGAGGTTTATACACGGTAGAGATTGAATAGGTTGTGATCAAATAAAAAGATTGTGGTGTATTTGGGTACCCTCGTCTTTTCAGCATCCCACTTCATTAATGTAGCCGGGTCAATGGGAGTTTCCTCCGCTTGAGAAAGGCCATCTGTTATATCCAATAAGTCCCCATTAGCCACGATCAATGAGTTGGCGGGCATCTCTTCATGAAAACACATATGACCAAATCTCTCCACTATGCACCGAGAATTGGATGCTTTAGATGAAGGGACCCAGAGCCCGTGCACCATCTCGAATCGATTATCAACACCAGCCTCAGTCGCTGAAATAACACGGTGATATCAAAACTGAGGATCCTCCTGGGTAGCCATTAACTTAGCGTCGGCATCCGCGCTACAAAAAATCTTAGGAGCAGGCTTGGAAGACTTTTGTCATTTATCATTAGCACTTCCGTACTCGCCGCCTTTAATCTGCTGGCTAGAGCCGCTCCCTATACCATGGGAGTTGTCTCTTTTTCCCATATCCTGAAGAGAGAAAAGGAAATATAAATAAGTACTCCAACACGGCGAAGAAATAATGATAATAATCCAAAATGCATACCAAATCGGAAGGATAAGGAGGAGGATTGATAGGAGAATGAACCGATCGGCGAGAAGAATAAGAAGAGATCGACACAGCTGGCTCCGAGTGATTTAATAAAAAATGGAAAGAAAGAGAAAAAGAGGAAGTAAAATAAGTTTATCAAAAGGATTTAAGGAACGAAGATGTATATATATATCACCAAGTGCATTTAATAATAACAACAGAATATCTTGACTGGCACGTGTCATTACTCAAACCTAGTGAGAAACGACATAGTACACTCGCGAGACTTGGAAGGAGAAGAACTCTGATCCTCAACACTGCCTTTAATACCACTGCCTTCTTGAGAATAATCATAAACAGAATGATTCGACTCGGACTCGCTCGCTGCACCTAGCATATCGGAAGGAGTATGAAGAGGATGGTTAGGATCTTGAATCTTCTTTAAAATTAGAGGGCGAGTGGAGTGTAGAATCATATAAGGAGGAAGCACTTCGGGACCACCTTGACTGACTGAACGGACCAGTTGGCGCTCCACACGCTCAATGAACGTACTTGCGGACAATGACCCCACTTTTGGAGCCTGCGGTGAAAATGTAGGGGAAACGTTAGCAGTATGAATGAAAGGCAGTCGCGGAACAGGTAGCATGCTAGCATCTCGCTTAATCTTTTTAGCTAGCCAATCATCCCTCCATTCGTTGAGAGGCAGGTTAATGTAATCTTCAAAGAAGACGCCCTTAGGCTTCCAGCCAAGAGGCGGAGATTTCTAAAGAATATGACAAACGAATATAAAAGAGACTAAAGTAAATTTCGGTAAAAAATAAAAGAAGAGGAAAAAGGGAACGTACCTTAGCAGGAGGAGACACGACACGAGGAATATCCAAAGGCTGCACTGACGGAGGACGCTTTCTTTTCTTGGAACTAGACGAATGAGGTAAAGCACTACCTTTCCCACCCTATTGAGAAGACTCATCACATGGAAGAAGATCCCAGCTGGTAACCAGTGGACGAAGAGGGCGACCCTTGTTTATCGACGAAAGTCTATATTTCTTGGCAGTCTTCGCATTCAACTTCACGCGACCCACTGCGTGCATTCCTTAGTTTATATAAAAATGAGTTCACAAACAATCGTCTTTAGATATAACCTAACTCAAGTTCACGGACTGGGTTCGCAAAATTAAGTTCCCGAAAGGAGTTCTCAAACTCCAACATATTTTCTCGGGTCGAGAACTTCCGCCAGTTCGCGGATTGGTTTCGCAGACTGAGTTCACGGCTATTGTTCCGGTTCTCTTGATCAACAAAATTTGCAAACTTCGGTTCAAGGAATAAGGACTTATACATGTATGTGTTTCCACAATAATGCTTATATCCACCATTGGTTATATAACCTAAACTCTCATTTCAATCATTGAAACATTCTTCTATAATGTTATAATACTCGTTAGACAAAAAGAATCGACTATCATCATCAAAGCCATTTTCAAAGTGATTGAAACATAACATGACTTTCGTCACTAGGTAAAGATAAGTTTGGCCAAAGCGAAAGCTTACTAACACAAATTTCGAGAAATAGATAGGCGAGATAAACTTGGCTCGAAATAGCAAATGTGTATAATCAAAGTCTATATTCACAATGACTTTTGTATCAAGATGGGAGATAGAGTAGATAGACTTTTGAGTGATAGATAAGTTCAAGTATCCACATAACTTTTAGTCGATGAAGATCCACCAGTTCCTTGAGCAGTCCTTCGTCTTGTATAATGATCTCCATGGAGTTCATGAACTCAACTACACTTTTTTATCCTAGTCCGAGACCTTAGCTATAGTAGACTAGAAATCAAGACTTATAGTTTTGATCAGTAACATTGACAAACATGCTTGAGATAGCAACACATGTGAGGTCGACCGATTAATGCTCTAACATTATCTAATGGTAAATATGTTCCTAATACATTATCTTTTTGTCATAAAAAGGATAGTGAAGAAATCCAATGTTTCAACTGTCGAAGATTTGGACATATGGCTAAACATTGTTCCAGTAGAAGACCTCAGAAGTGCAACAAGGCTTATGTTTCTACTCTAGATGATATTCCGGAGGAAGAACTCTATGAAGGAATATCTAACTATAATGCACTTCTTTCCAACTCTGACAGTGACGAATCCCATGAGTCTAATCAACTCCTAAAAGGCTGTTTAGAAAAACTTGAGCCGGCAATTAAGGGAAATAAAAGGTTAAGCCTAGATCTTGAAAACCTTTTGAAATTCCTGTCAGATAAAACCCGAAAGGTGAAGTCTGAGCAAGAAAAATTGGTTGAGAAACCAAAAGGGTCAGAAACTAGTTGTTCTGATAATATACTAAGTTCTTCATGTGGAGGAAATAACCACACTGCAATTTTCCATGGAAATAAATTTATCAAGGCTCTTCACAAAGGGATGAATATTTTGAAGTCTGGTAAGTTTATTAGATCTCAAAAGGAAATTGCAAACTCTTGCAATTACAAGAGGAAGAAAGAACATAAGGAAACACAGTCTATTGTGTTTATAAGTCATCTTAAGGATGTCTTTATTACCTATGGTGAGAATAATTCTCATCTCAACACACACTGATTGCGTTGAAAAATGCATCCTCACTTGTTGCCCAAAATTCTGATTGTGCGGAAGCATAAATCTGGGCAGGATGTACATATTTGTTTCTTAAGTAAAAATATTCTTAATTGATATCTCTTACTTTTTTGGAAAATATATTCGGTTTCCATAAACCAAATTATTCCTTGTTTTTCTCCCATTGTATATATATGTTCTTCTTGTCCGAAAGTAGACTATATTGCTTCAGTGGAGAATCCGGCAAAAGAAGGATCGTCTCTTGATGATTTAACACTCTGTGCATCAGTTTTGACTGAAACTCTTGATGTATCTCAGCATGATAATCCTCAAGATTCTCTAAGAAAATAGATTCTTACTGTTCGAAGTTGCATTAGACATCATGAACTGATGATAAAGGATTCAAAAGAAGTACTAGATGATCTTCATTCTCAACTATTTGAAATGAACAAATCATCTACTGGGAAAAGAAGTGCTCAGAAGAATTTGAATCCAGTTTTTGAAAGAAATCTTCACAAGAATTGAGAAAGAGAATATACATCAGTTTTTGATTTCTTTCAATAATTGTATTAGGTATATTTTGAATAAAACTATCTTATTTATGAGTAAAATTATTAGTTTATAATTTTTCTTGTGATAATTTTTGCTTACATAGCATGTGCTTGAATGCTTTATTTCGTTGCTATGTATGTTATGGGATGTTTGATTTCGGTTTTCATAACCTTGATATTCGATCTCATATTGTGTGAACCCTTATGGTTTGGGTGATTTTTTGGTTTAGCGGGATTGAGTTCTAGCCCATGTTGGTAGGCTTTATCAAAGGATCATAAGGGGTTCCGATTGAAACTAATATGTGAAAAAGTCACAATATATTGAATCTTTTGGTTTAGCATAAAAGCATATGTGTTTTGGGGTTTCAACTTTTTCATCGCACTAGTTAAAACCGGTTCTCAACCTTTCTCTGGTAAAGGTTGGTCCTTGTTGTTGTTCTTTTGTTTTAGCGAGAGGATGACAACACAACGGGGGAGAGTTCTAATGTGAACTTGCGCTTAATGACATATCTTTCTGGGAAAAGAGGATGCGGAACTTAAGGTAACGAATTTGTTAGTTAATCGTTTTCCTGTTTAAGAAAAGCGTGACTTTATTGCATATATTTATTGCTTTTGCTTAACAAAATCTCGGTACAATTGATGTTTATTCCATTATCTGTGTATGGATGTGTGTGTGATTCAATTGTTTCCGTTTAAGAAAAACTATTGTTATCTTGCTTTATTGTTTGGTATCAATTGTTTAGGCTTACGAAATTAAGGTGCAATTGCAGTACTTTAATGTCTATGTTTGTTTCAATTGCTTCCGGTTGAGGTAAATAATTATGCAAGTTGATTTATTTGGTTTGTATGAATTGTTTATGGCTTAACAAAAAGGGTTTTTGGGATCAATTGTTTTGTCCAATTAGATTCCGGATAAGAGAAACTAAGTTATCTCTAATCTTAGTTAGACTAATCAAAGTGGAGGTTTCGATTATTCAAGTCTAATCGAAGGCCTTAACAAGAAATGCTAGTTAACTAACCTAGTACTTGACTTGTTTAAAAGTGAAAGGTCTAAGTTACTATTTGAATAATTAGAACCTGATGAGAAAATTAGAGTTAATTCTGATCTTTATTTTGGTCTTATCGAATAAGAGATTGTATTTATACAATCGGTTTAGAAAAAGAACTAAGTTACTTAGTCAATTTTTGATTTGCTAAACTATTAGGGAAAATTTCTTCAGGAAATTGTTTCCTTGGTCACATATCAAAACAAAATTACTTTGTAGTTTTGGTTTTGATATTGGTTATCTAAAATGGTGTGTGGAACCCTCGTGCGTAACTCTTATAGGTTGCAAGTCTTTTGATATTTGTAAGATCCTTTCGATTTGTCTTTTATTTGCTCGTACTTTTCTCATTTTGTGACAAAAAGGGGGAGAAATATCTGGAGTAAACAAGTGATTTGGTATCATTAAGAAAAGGACAATGGTGCTTAAATGTTATATCTAACGAAAGAGTAAAGCATAGAATAAGGGGGAGTAACATATCATATTGATACTTGTAGTTATATGGACTACAAAGGGAATAACAAAGACGTGCGGATTGAAAATCTACCTATCTTACCTTTAGGGGGAGTATTAGCTTTGTTATTATAATGTCAGCAACGACATTTATGGACTGAATGTATACATGTTATTGTACTATTGAAACTTGCGAATCAAGCGTATGTGTAATGAATTCTTGTAATTTGTTTATCCATATGATGTATGAGTTTTGTCACTAAAATTGACAAAGGGGGAGATTGTTAGAGCATAGCTCGGTTGAACCCACCAAGCATTGGTATGTCAAGTTTGGTTGTCATATTTTAGTGAATCAAAACTCATTTGAAGAGTCGCTTGATTATGTACTAGATTCAACTTCATATAGGTTAGCTATAAAGTTACTAGGATATGAGACTTACAAGTATTACATGAAGACTTTAAGAATACGAAGAAGTAAAGAGCTACAACGACGACATCATCCTTCCACTTGAGGTTAGTAATATTTTACTTGAACTGTTTCATTCCTAACGTATCTTTCAGGTCGTGCATATTGAAAACATAACTGCGAAGCTGTGAATGATTATACTCTAGTGAGACATAGTATTAAGGAATTACGATATGAAGTACAACGTCTATCTTTTGAACTTCGTATATAAGACATCAACATAATCGTATGAATGCTATTGTGATTATGTGTATGGGTATGGGTGAATATTTCATCCTAGGAAATAATGTTTTACATTCGTTTAAAGGAAGTACAATTCATAAACTTGTTTTATGAATCTAAAGAGAAATCGCTAGGCTTATTGGTATTGTCATTCATTGCAAATCATTGGATTATCAATATGTGTGTTTAGTATAACCACTCATAACTTGTTTATGTATCTTGGTAAAACTATTCAAAAGCCCTGACTTTTGTATTGGTATGACTTTTATTAGTGAAACCGATCTTAAATAATCACCTGAGACGGTATGATCGATATTTGTAATTAGTGGGACTATTCCTAGTCATTTGGTAACCGATCCTGGAACTTGGTTGGGACTAATCACAAGATTTGTATCGATACTTGTAGTAGGTTAACAAGTTTTAGTAGTTGGTATGACCGATCCTATAACTTGTGCAGCCGAGTACAAGTTTATACCATATATATGTGGCAACTGATCCTAGTACCTATTCAACCAACTTTTCGTAACTAGTGTGACCGATCCTAGTACCCATATGGATGTAGAACCGAAACTTGTTTTGGTAGAACCGTTAAACCCATAAATGGTGATTAAATGTTTTTGATCAATCACATAGTTCTTGAATGAAAAAGCGGGGGTCTAACAACCACACCCAATATTTTGCTTAGCAATCTGTATGGAAAAACTCCAATATACTTTCTAGAGAATCAACTAGACAACTAGACTCAATCAATAGAAAAATATATCAAAGAGTTTAAATCTCTATCTCTTGATTTAAATCTTACTCAAGAAAACTCTGAGTCTCAATTTAAATACAAGAGAGATAAACTTGGATGGTACCAAAGACCAATATCCAAGTGTCAATCAATATAAATCAACAACCAAAAGGTTAGATATTCTAATTGATTGAACAACGCACAACCTGTATTATTTCAATTATATAAACAAATATAATGCGGAAAAGAAATAACATGGACACCAGAAATTTTGTTAACGAGGAAACCGCAAATGCAGAAAAACCCCGGGACCTAGTCCAGATTGAACACACATTGTATTAAACCGCTACAGACACTAGCCTACTCCAAACTAACTTCGGTCTGGAATGTAGTTGAACCCCAAACAATCTCACACTGATCCAAGGTAAAGTTATGCTCCTACGGCTATGATCCCAGCAGGATACTACGTACTTGATTCCCTTAGCTGATCTCACCCACAACTAAGAGTTGCTACGACCCAAAGTCGAAGATTTTAATAAACAAATCTGTATCACACAGAAAAGTATACAATAATAGATAAATCCGTCTCCCACGAATATACCTACGAGTTTGGTTCCGTCTTTTGATAAATCAAGGTGAACATGAACTAATTGATAAACCGGTCTTACATTCCCGAAGAACAACCTAGTATTATCAATCACCTCACAATAGTCTTAATCGACGCAGCGAAAAAAGATATTGTGAAATCACAAACGATGAGACGAAGATGTTTATGATTATTTTTTATCTTTCCTATCGGATATAGAAATCTCAAGCCAATTATTACAATTGTACTCGTACGATAGAAACAACAAGATCATATCACACAACTACAAGAAAAGTAGTATCGGTCTGGCTTCACAATCCCAATGAAGTCTTTAAGTCGTTATCCTGGTTTAGAAGAAGAAACGAAAGTTTAAAGGAGAATCGACTCTAGCTTAGCATAACTATTATCACACAGAATGCGCGGGGATTAGTTTTCCCAGTTGCTAGAGTTCTCCCTTATATAGTCTTTCAAATCAGGGTTTGCAATCAATGTTAGCTTAGTAACAAAGCATTCAATATTCACCGTTAGATGAAAACCTGATTAGATTCAAGCTAATATTTATGAACCGTTAGATCGAAAACATAGGTTGTTATACACAAATGAAATGCACGTTCCTGGGCTTGTGTAACCGTACCAAACTTGTACATTAGTTGGTTCAACAATAGTTAACCAAATGGTTAGGCATATGATTACTTTCGTATCAACCATATTCTTCTTCACCATAACTAGTTCAAATGACTCAAATGAACTAGTTAGAGAGTTATTCAATTGCAAGGAAATCTCTTGTACTACACAAGACATATTGAAGCAAAAACGATTTGATTCACATGAATCAGTTCATGAACTCTATAGCCACAGTTTGCAATTGCATTCCTTAGTTTATAAAGATAAGTTCACTAAACATCGTTTTTAGACATAACCTACTCAAGTTCGCGGACTGGGTTCGCGGACTTAAGTTCCCGGATGGAGTTCACAAACTCCAGCAGAAATTCTCGGGTTTGAGAACTTCGCCAGTTCACGGGCTTAGCTCACGCACTTCTCCGGTTCACTTTATCAACAAAGTTCGCAAACTTCGGTTCAAGCAATAAGGACTTATACATATATGTGTTTCCACAACAATCCTTATATCCTCCAAATGGTTATATAGTCTAAACTCTCATTTCAATCATTGAAACATTTTCAGAGGACGTTATATAGTTGTTATTCACAAACCATTTTTCGTCAGAGAAATTTTCAAAGTGATTGAAACATAACATGACTTTTATCACTAGGTAAAGATGAACTTGGCTAAAGCGAAAGCTTTACCAACACATATTTCGAGAAATAGATAGGCGAGGTAAACTCGGCTCGAAATACCAAATGTGTATAATTTAAGTCTATATAGAAAAACGACTTTTGTCTCAATATAGAAGATAAATAGACTTTTGAGTGATAGATAAGTTCAAGTCTCCACATACCTTTTAGTCGATGAAGATCCACCAGTTCCTTGAGTAGTCATTAGTCTTGTATGATGATTGCCATGGAGTCCTTGAGCTCAAGTACACCTTCTATCCTAGTCTGAGACCTTAGCTATAGTAAACTAGAAATCAAGACTTATAGTTTTTATCACTAACATTGACAAACATGTTTGAGATAGAAACGCATGCGAGTTCGACCGAGCAATGCTCTAACATTGGAAATTATGCGAACCAATACTAAACTTGTTTGAAAGTGTGGAAAATCGGTTCCAAGATTGTAAATATGAACAAGGATTTAAAAAGTAAAGATGTCGACATACTTTGAACATGTGCAGTAACTCTTATCTTTTATTGTTCAAAGATATTCCTTAATAGCTAGAGGAAAGAATCCCGGATCGAAATAAATGTAGAATATTTTAATTAAGGTTTTTAGTTTTATATGCTTTTAATTTTCAGCAATTAAAATGCATAACTTTAGAAAATAAAAATTGGTAATGTGCATTTACTAATTGGAGATTTTCTACTGAGAATTCAGTCAATATATGGACAGAGCATTTCCAGGAATTATGAAAACCGAATTTGGAAATATATTGCATATTTTGAGAATATTTTCGGTTTTGGAAATTCATTGGTGTCCAAACTTCCTTGGTCTATAAATATTGAAGTTTGCATTTCGAGAAAACTAATCCTCAGAGCCAGCAAAACTACCTAGTTGTGTTGTTACTGGTGGAGTCGTATATTCGGAGAGGAAATTACCCTCATTAGGCGAAATCTCTTACGACCGCTCGTTTTAAAGACTTCTTTGGGATTGAAAAGCTCTACGAGTACCGTTGGTGGGAAACTAGATAATTGCAGTTTATTATTAGTTTTCGATTGATTTGATTGACTAACGGTGGTTGAACTTTGATTGCACCTAGTTTGTTTATGCTTAAAGAGCTCTGTAAGATCAAGAAGCGTCTACGAGTACCGTTGGTGGGAAACTGGATAATTGCAGTTTATTTTAGTTTTCGATTGATTTGATTGACTAATGGTTGTTGAACTTTGATTGCACCTAGTTTGTTTATTCTTGAGAATCTTTTCTTCTGATATAATATTCACTCAAACTAGATCGAAGTTTCGACAGGGATCTTTAGACTGTTTTATAGGTCTAAAGACGTCTTGTGATAATCCATTGTTAACAGACTCCGTTCTGTGTGTGATTGATCACAAGAGATTCAAGTTGATTGTGTGCAGGTGTTTATTGAACATCTAAGAAGATTTGAAGACAAAGAAGATTTCTTTTTTGAGTTCATAATCTTTGGTGTGCACAAAACTTGATCGGCTGGGAATCCAACTATAATTGGTTTATCTTTGTGATAACCTTGATTGATTAGTTGAGTAGATCGGCATCAATATATTGTCTTTGTGACTAAGAAGTATTGATTTCAAAATCTAGACAATTACTTCGGTAGTTGTATTGAGATAGATCTAAGAACCTGACAAAGGAGTTTATTGGGATAAACGGAGGAGCCTTTTGTTAAACTCATATCACTTGTTTGAAAATAGTTGTTACCGAATAGATTTGTTGTTCCTTTACTGTTTGGAATACGAAGCAAAGGAATTGTTCCAAGTGCATGACTTATTACAAGTTGGAGGCGCAGGGATACAGACGGAACTAGGTGAACTATAGGTTTAGTTGCTTGGTCTCAACTATACGAGGTTGGTTTAGATTTTGTATAGCGGCTTAATCCTAAGAGTATTCAATTCTGGACAAGGTCCCGCGGTTTTTCTGCATTTGCGGTTTCCTCGTTAACAAAATCTTGCTGTGTCTTTTACTTTTCTATTTCCACAATTATAATTGTTTTTATTATAATTAGAAGTAAAATACCCAAACGTTAATTTCTTTTTACTTGATAGAAATCCTATTGTGTTTGGTTAAGTCCGAACCTATTATCAAGTAAACATACTTCATTGTTATATTGTCTCGACCTTGTATCCATAGTCAATCACACAAGTTATCTTGTTATCGTATTGTATCGATCTCGTATCCATAGATGATCACACGAAGTGTGAACCGATTAGTTGTATTGTCTCGACTCAGTCCATAGACAATCACTTTCGGATAAAGGACTTATAGGTGAAAAAGTTTTAGATTGAGGTATATTTGGGTACCCTCGTCTTTTCAGCAGTCATCTTCGGAAATAAAATTTAATTAAAAAAACTTTAATAATACAAGATGAGTATTTGGAATAGCTAATATAACACATAAAAACTTCTCCAAAAGCTAGTGTCCCTCCGTAAACAATAAGAATAAATTCCTATAATTGAGGAGTTAACTAGTAAAAACATGAAGAGAAAGAAACGTCTAATTTGATATCAGTAGAAAAATCATTGGTTATGAGACCTTTGAGTTTGTCTTCAACAACATCCACGAAATCTTCAGGAAAAACTCTTCATTGAGAAGGTCATTGACATGCGATTTCATGAGAATAAGGTCAGAAGACAAACTCAGTTCTTAGAATGTCTTGAATTTTCTAGACTTCAACAAGTTTAATCTTTGCTTATATAAATTATTTAAGAAAATCATAAGAAACATTAGCAGAGATCATCTCTTCTTGTTCCACATATTAATGGTCATATGCAAAGTAGCAGTTGACATTGGAATGGTTCTCAGAAACATTAAATTTTTAGACTTCATCTTTTACTAAAGTTCTTTTCTTCTTTATTTTTAACTAAATACCATTGCAATTGTTATCAAGGGATTCTTCCATGTTGTGAGATCCTGACATGGGAGCCTTGCTTGAATGTAGAAAAGACTTGAATGATAAAAGTCAACTCAAGTGTGTGGTATTTATATTGGTGGAAACATATGTGTTTCCAAGAAAAGAGTCACTTCGATGACCTTCTTTTTTTGGAATTTGAGTTAAATTAAGAAACAGTTCGTGAACCGGATTTCCTTATTCAAGAGTTTATAAAACAAAAACATGAATTACTTTTAGAGACTCACGAACTCTCTTCCTAACCGAAGATAATTTACTTACACAATATTCTTAAGTCTTAAATAATCAACATGAATTAAATAATGTTGATATTCAAACCAAATCATGATCAAAATCACGAATAGTATATAAAGACAACACTTAATTCTGGAGCAGAGCTCAACAAATAATATGAATTTTCTTTATCTTAAGTTGTATATCTTTGATGATCACAGTAATGTGCAGCAATTACCCCTACAAGAGATAAAGAGTAAGACGTCACATAGCATAATTATCTGAAACAAATAGAACACATGTTATTTAAATCCATCTTACGTACAAGATTTTTTAAGAGATGATGAGGATTACTATCTAATTTCTTACAAAGCATCAGGATGATTATTTTCATACTCATTATGAGAAACTCTTCCATGTATTGATTTTACTCTACTTCTGTATTTGCCTTTTGGTTTAGAGAAGTTATCATAAACTCACTGTCATCATGAAGAGAGATGAAGTTGGAATCTTTACCTGGGGTCTTCTGCTTTCTGAAGGTGCAAGATAACTTGTCTATGAGATCATTGTAACATGCTATCATCGAATTCATTTTTGCAAGTTGAACAGTCTCCTTAACTGGTAAATCCTTATATTCTTCAAAGTGAGTTCTTGGAACGCATGTCTTTGAGAAATCCTTCATGTTCTTCTTAATTGTGCCAGTTACTGATTGAACTGATTGAAAAAAGTAAATTGGTTGAGTCACGCTCTGCAAATCGGACGACTGACTCGGAGATTTTTTCTTCCCATATCTTGGTTTACGAGCGTCCTCACCATTAATTCAGGTGAATTTCTATTTTAAAATTCTTATTTCAAACCAATTTAATGATCGGTGTTGTTGATATTAGGCTTTTTATTATATGATTATGAATCAAAATTCATCAAACCCACATGTTTGAGAGCGAAAACGGTTTCCGCTGATTTCGGTAATTTCGGGTATGCGGGTGAGAAACGAGTCTAAACCCTAAACAATGTACTGCAAGTGAGTACTTTAGATTCGAGAGATAAATCTGTACAAACCCGGCCTAAACCAAGAAATAGTCGTTCCAGACTTGCTTCGGTCACAAAGAGGAGGAGAAGGGTTGGTTTTGGGGAGGGAAGCAAGGAGAGTGTTGAGACCAGAATAGTTGATTCTGTAAGAGTAGTTGTTTTGTGACTTGTATCAGAATGTGGGAAGCTAACATATGGTAAGGATAGCAAACATTTTCTGAGTGTTGTATGCTCCTGACCAGAACTTGTTGTTCGGTGGAAATAGGTAATGCCTATTTATACAAGTCGAAGTGAAACGTACTCTGGTCTCATTAAGAAATGGAAAACGGGTGAGTAAATAGATGGAGGTGCTAACCGGTAACGCTTGGAATTGATGTTCCATAAAAGAAAGCGTTTCACCATTACTCTCTGTATTTACTAACCGCCTCATCCTTATGACACTTTCTTAAAATGAGCGTAGTGTACGCCGCACGCTGTAAACCGCCAAACCAATACCCAATGAGTATCCCATTTTGTGACATGTGTTGATGTCTCGAGTTTTTTCGTGGAAAACATGTAGCATGTTGTTGTTGTCTGGCAAGTTGAGCTTGGGAGACTTGCCGGATCGGTGGTGACCTTCAACGGTCAAGATTTTGCATCTTAAGAGGAATGTAGCCGTTGATTATTGCAACCTTTCGTTTGGTATCCAGTGGCATGAAAGTATGATCAGTATGGCTTTAATATGGCCCAGTTTATGCGCGGCCAAAAGTTAAGGTTTTGGCTTTGTTTAGGCGCGACCGAACTAGGGCCAAAGGTTTCATGTGTTAGTTGGTAACCTTGGACGGCTAAGATCTGCATCTTAGATGAAAAAGTGGTCGTTGATTGATACAGGCCTTCATTTTGGTAGCTGCATAGGGAAGGATGGCATGGTATGACGCGACAAGGTGGTTGGCATGCCATTGGCACATGTGGCATGGCATGCCTTGGCGCGGTTTGGCGTGGCCAAAACTAGGGTTTTGGGCTAAATGTTACCGTGCGTTTTTTGGCGACCTTGGACGGCTAGGATTTTCATCTAGGTGGAAGGGTGGTCGTTGATCGTTGCACGCCTTCGTTTTGGTAGCCGCATAGGGAAGGCCGGCATGGTATGGCGCGACAAGGTGGTTGGAACGTCGTTGGCACATGTGGCATGGCATGCCTTGGCGCGGTTTGGCATGGCCAAAACTAGGGTTTTGGGCCAAAGGTTACCAAGCGTTGTTTGGCGACCTTGGACGGCTAGGATTTGCATCTAGGATGGAAGGGTGGTCGTTGATCGTCGTACGCCTTCGTTTTAGTAGCCGCATGGGGAAGGCCGGCATGGTATGGCGCGGCAAGGTGATTGGCATGCCATTAGCACATGTGGCATGGCATGCCTTGGCGTGGCCAAAACTAGGGTTTTGGGCCAAAGGTTACCATGCGTTGTTTGGCGACCTTGGACGGCTAGGATTTGCATATAGGATGGAAGGGTGGCCATTGATCGTCACACGCCTTCGTTTTGGTAGTCGCATAGGGAAGTACGACATGGTATGGCGCGGCAAGGTGGTTGGCATGCCATTGGCACATGTGGCATGGCATGCCTTGGCGCGGTTTGGCATGGCCAAAACTAGGGTTTTGGGCCAAAGGTTACAATGTGTTGTTTGGCGACCTTGGACGGATAGGATTTGCATCTAGGATGGAAGGGTGGCCGTTGATCGTCGCACGCCTTCGTTTTGGTAGCCGCATAGGGAAGGCCGGCATGGTGGGGCCAAGGGTTTGGAACGGATGGCTTGGCATGGTGGGGCCAAGGCAAGGTGCGGTTGGCTTGGCATGGTGGGGCCAAGGGTTTGGCATGCCATTGGCGCATGGTGCGGCTAGCATGGTTGGGGCCAAGGAAAGGTGCGATTGGCTTGGCATGGTGGGGACAAGGGTTTGGCATGCCATTGGCGCATGGTGCGGCTAGCATGGTTGGCATGCCTTGGCGCGGTAGACGTGGATAGCATGGTTTTCCATTGACACAGTGGTGCGGCTGGCATGGTTGGCATGCCTTGGCGCGGAGATGTGGCTGGAATGGTTTGCCATTGGCACAATGGTGCGGCTGGCATGGTTGGCATGCCTTGGCGCGGAGATGTGGCTGGCATGGTTGGCATGCCTTGGCGCGGAGATGTGGCTGGCATGGTTTTCCATTGGCACAGTGGTGCGGCTGGCATGGTTGGCATGCCTTGGCGCGGAGATGTGGCTGGCATGGTTTTCCATTGGCACAGTGGTGCAGCTGGCATGGTTGGCATGCCTTGGCGCAGAGATGTGGCTGGCATGGTTTGCCATTGGCACAGTGGTGCGGCTGGCATGCCTTGGCGCGGAGATGTGGCTGGCATGGTTTTCCATTAGCACAGTGGTGCGGCTGGCATGGTTGGCATGCCTTGGAACGGAGATGTGGCTGGCATGGTTTGCCATTGGTATAATGGTGTGGCTGGCATGGTTTGTCATTGGCACAGTGGTGCGGCTGGCATGGTTGGCATGCCTTGGCGCGGAGATGTGGCTGGCATGGTTTTCCATTGGCACAGTGGTGCGGCTGGCATGGTTGGCATGCCTTGGCGCGGTAGCATGAGAATTAGGGTTTGGCATAGATGACGTCGGTCAATGTTAAGGGTCCTGCCGTGGAACATGACACACAAAAAAAGGTACCCTGGTAATTCTTACGTAGGCATGCTGATGGATTCAATAAATGTGCTAATGTTCATAGTAACGTCATGTCAGATATGCGGTTTTACGATTTTAACCCTAAGCTAAAAACCACCATCAATATTAAGTCCCCTGCTTAGCTCGGAACGGGAGCATCGTTCTGAGGTAAGCATAATATGGTGATAGGCTAGGACAAAAATCGAAACAACAAGTCGTGAAAAGACAGTCAGGAAGGTCCGACTAACCTTTTTCGAGAGGTAAAGAGAGTTTGTGCTTCCCGTGTTGGCGGCCTTGCATAAATTGTACTGGTGGTGCAGACCATGGAGTGGTGAGATGAAAATCATCGGCTTAGTCTGGACATGCATCACCTTGGCTGGATTAGGGGACATCGTGATGCTGGCTTGGTGAGTTTGTTGGTGTTGGCGCGGCAAGTCACGGATCGGACGGTGGTGCAAGGCATGACATGGTTTGGTGAGGCAAAGCATGCGCGGATGGCTTGGCATGGTGGTGATTTATCTTTGTGGGCCCGATTGCCTCTTTTACTTACTTGACTCGAATAGGAAGTCTTTTCCTCATTCAAATTTCAATGTATCACGCCCTCCTGTCTCGTTTGGCTTTCATTAGGGTTTTTGATGAGGGGTTTCGTTTAAGGCTGATTTCCCGGTCGTGATGTAATCACGTTCCGCTTATTCAGTCTGTGTTTCTCTTTCTTCCTTTTCCACAGTATTTATGCCGGTGAAGTTGCATCGTCTTCCCAGTTTTACAACAAAGATTTCCTCTTGTTGAGTCCACCTCTCTTCATCATGTCTATCAGAAGTGAATCATCCTCGAGCCAACTAGATTCTCCAGTCAAATGCGTGAGGCCTGACTCTTACAAAAAATCCCCCATCCGGGTCATTCGAGTCAGGAAGATCATACAGGTATGTTTTTATTGATCAACAGGTGATTCATTGTTTGCCGATGAATGAAAAAAGTTTTTCTTCTGTGTAGAGATATCCTGTCGGAGCGTGAGTTACTATCATTGATGAAGATGATTTGGTTACCCTTTTTCCTTCAAGCCCGATCCCACCAGCTGCTGCAGAGCTGGATAATGCCGACTTAGGAATTTCTTGTCATGAGTATCCCAATGCAGGTTTGTCGTTCGGAACCCGCATGAGGTGTCTTTCCTCTAACTACCGGAACGTCGGTGGGTTTCTGGTGCGGAAAGAATTCGTGACTCTTTACACAAAGATATGGAGGATAAATGGCCACATCGCCACCAGGAGCGTTGTGCAATATTATTCGTCCGCTTTAGTTTCCATAGTGAATTGTCTCTTGCCGATGGTCTCCGAAATGGAGAGTATGTCTATCCGTGCTGTCGCGGAATCAACTATTCAAAAGTGGGAGAATATGGTGTCTACCTGTGAATCTATGAAGTTCAACATTAGTTGGTTGCGACATCGTCTTGATATTGTGAAAGTCGACAGAGCCGGTATTTTTGCTGGCGTGGTCCCTGCTACGAAAGCTATTATGGAAGAGGAGAAATCTATGGCCATGGAGTCACAGAAGGTGGAAGTCGGAACTTGAAGAGTAGGACTGAAAGGTATCAAAGCCGGTTAAAGATGATGCTTTCGAGGGATTACAATCTGTTGGATGGGCTTTTCTGAGTTATGTGCTTGTGAGATGTTTGGTTTCTTTCTGGGTTTTAAGCATGTTTTTGCTCTCTCTTTTTGTTTCCTATTTTTTTTTTTTGAAAGAATAAGAGAATTTTATTGATTTACTTCAATCAAACAAAGGAAAAGAAACTTGATATTTCAGATGTGGAAAGATACCTGGCTATTCGTGTTTGTGATACGGCGGGGCGCATGGTGGTGGTCAGGCGTAGTATGACTTAAACCATTTTCCGTTGATGACTGCTTCCAGTTTTCCGCTGTCTTCTTTAATGACCTTGTAGTACCCACTGTTGTATGCTTTCGTGACTATATAAGGCCCTTCCCACTTTGCGGAGAATTTTGGTGCGGACGCGTCTTGCTGAATGTGTTTGGCAGTCTTCAGTACCAAATCTCCCACTTGAAAAACTCGAGGCTTCACGGTTTTGTTATATGCTCTGGAAACCCTATTTCTGTATGCTTGTGCATGTTCTTCCGCCTTGGATCTTTTGTAATCTACAGTGTCCAATTATGCGACTATGGCGCTCAATGCTTCAGCTTTATTCCATCGAACTTCGCTTGCTTCGGCAATCCTAGCCGATGGGATTTTAACTTCTGGTGGGAGGATGGCGCCTGCACCGTAAACAAGGGAGTAGGGAGAGGCCACGGTGGAACTTCTTGGTGATGTCTGGTACGCCTAGAGCGTTATTGGCAATTTCTCATGCCATGTCCGAGGATTATCATGCACTGTTCGACTGAGGATTCGGATCAGAGTTTTGTTGGTGCTTTCAGCCTGTCCGTTCCCTTGGGGGTAGTACATGGTGGAGAAGACTTGCTTAATTCTGTATTCTTCGAGTAACTCCCCTACTTGCTTGTTTGCGAAAGGAGTGCCGTTGTCGGTGATGATATGTTTAGGCACGCCAAATATGCAGATAATGTATTCCTTAATGAATGCCGCGATTGTGGTTCCATTCGTCCCTCGTAAAGGTATGGATTTGACCCGTTTGGTGAAATATTCGGCCGCTGTTATTATGTACTCGTGATGCTTTGAGGACGGCGGATTGATCTTTCCAATGATATCGAGTCCCTAGCTATGAAAGGACCACAAACTGCTTATCGAATGCAGGGGAGTCGACGGTACATGGATAAAGTTTCCGTGAATTTGGCATTTTTTGCATGTCTGGACGAAAACAGCTGCATCATCCTCCATGGTTGTCCAGTAGTATTTCTCGTGTATCTGAAGAAATAATTTCAGTTTTCCTTGGTATTCGCCTTCGTGCATCTCTTTCAGCATGATTGGGATTTCTGCTTCGTTCAAACATCGTAGTAAACTTCCTCCAAAGCTCTTACGATATAAGATTCCTTCATGGAATACAAATCTCTCGGACCTTTGTTTTATTTTGGCTGCATCCTTCTTATTGTTGGGGAGTATGCTGTCGCGAAGGTAACTGATATATGGCTCCTGCCATTCCCCAGCGTGACCGATATTGAAAACTTCTAATTAATGTGGTGGCGCTTGACAGTTGGAACAGGTTCTTTGAAGTAATCGAGATTGAGCCTCCATTTCTGGCCAGTAGTAGCCAAGGCATTGCAAACGGCGATAGAGTGTTACCACTAATGTTTGCCCGCATATTTCATTATGGACGCGGTTGAGTTGTTGTTGTGCTTCTTCCTCTCCAAGACATCTTGACAAGGAATCGTTTGGATTTCGATGATAAAGCACCCCTCGGATCATGAAGAAATTTTGTAAGGTTTGGGACTGACCTTTCCCTGGAAAAGAGAGCTGTTAAGCTCTTGGATAATTGGTGTTCTCCAGTCGCCAGCTTCATCCTCTTCGGGTTGTGAAAGACATGTTGAAGCCACAGTTCGTCTCTTCACTGTCAGGGTTTCCTCAAAACTTTAAAATTGAAGTTTTGATGCTAGCGTGGCTAAGCAATCAACGTGTTGGTTGCCGCTGTGCCCAATATGCGTAATGGTCGCGTCGGCGAAGTAGTTTAGCAGTTTTTGTGCCTCGGCTCTGTATGGGGCCAAGGTTACTTACTTCAGTGTGTATACTCCGTTCACTTGGTTGACAAGTAATTTAGAATCCCCTCTTATTTCCAGACGTGTGGATCCATCTCATTTATCCAAGGACAGTCCGATAAGAAAGGTTTCATATTCTGCTGAATTGTTAGTGCAGGGGAAGTCTAGCTTGAAGGAGTGCGAGAATACTTCACCGGCCTGGGATACTAGAACTACACCTTCTCCTCCAGTACCGTTGTTAGGAGTAGCGGATCCGTCGAAGAATAGTATCCACGTTTCTTCTTGGATGAAAGAGATTTATGGAAATTTTCCATGGAGGTCCTCGTGTAGCGTCATGGTATTCTCTCCCAGAAACGCCGCCAACAAATCCGCAACTGCTTGCTAATGTGATTTCAAATTGAGTTGTAGTAAAAAGTTCGTTGAGACTTGTGAAAGCATCGATTTTAGACTTAATTTTAAAGCAAAGAAAATAAAGCAAATAAATGTTGATAGGTTGTGAAAATTATGGAGAGGATGGAGCTAGGATTTCACCATTCATCAATACTTATGTGGTTCTAAATTAATTTATATCATGCAATTTAAACAATTGATTCGATTCTAAAGTATTGCCAAAATCAGATTCCCAAATATCAAATGCTAGTCGCAAGTATAACGCATCAAGAGTCTAAAACTAAGCATGCATCATCAAGAGAAAACACATTTGATTAATAAGAATCATTTAATTTATTTTTTTTATCAATGCAATTAATCATATAAAAATATTGCATAAATTTATAAAATAAATATTACCACATAATTCTTGAGATAATGGCTTCCTTCGTCGCCCCAAGAATTGGGTTTAGCTCATCATTAGGAAAACACGCTCTAAAGTTGATTTCATTGCTCAAATGGTGTTTACAAATGATGAAATGGGAGAAACAATGATAACCGGGTTTGTAACAGTTATATGTGTTACAAACAGAAAAGAACGATAGAAGTGTATTGTCGCTGATTCTCGACCCACGGCTGTGTGTCGTTTCCACTGTTGAAAAACGACTGTCTTGGATGGTCTGTTCTTCGCGTTCTTCAGAAGAGCACCAACAGAAAAATATTTATGGAATTTGATTTTCTCGACTCTGTGATGCTCTATAATCTCCCAAACTCTCCATAACCCTTCTGTGATACTCCAACACTCTATATATACTACACGGGCCTTCGAATATCTCCTAATTACTCCAAATAATCTCTTCATACTTCAGGCAGTAAAGAAAATATTTTCTTTCCTGAATTAACATTTCATGCACTAAAATGATGTAATAACACTCCAAACATGATCGCACACGCTGTAAGATTGATTCAACACGCCTCAGACACATATAATCTTTCCAAAACAACAAGAAATCTCGTGAAAACTTCTCGCCTGAACGTGTTACCCTGTTTTCTTCTCGCGGAATATCCAGCCAAACTGGATCGAACCAAAGGCCTTTACCAAGCCTGATAAGCCCAATCACGTCATCCCAAAGAGTTTCATCCATTTAGTCTCTTTGATTCCCGTCCAAAATCTGCCACAGCTTGTGAGCTTTTCCCGCCAAAACGATTTTTTGAAATGATGAAGATGGTGTCCCCCTAACCAAACCAGGGTTGCAAATAGCCGGTGGCGCTCTGGGGGTGCAAATAGCAGGTAGTGTGCCCCTAAGTAATTGGGTGTTGAGGATGACTTTGGACTACGCATAACCTTGGGTACCCCTTAGCCAAATCTTGGTTTCGTATAGGAAATGTCCTCCGGGGGTCCAAATAGCACTTTTTGAGCAACTTTTTCCACGTAAGTGTATTTCTCCAAAAACACCTACACAAACATAAAAACACCATAATAAGTACAAAATCAAGCACTAGCAATAGAGACACTGAGGACAATTCAGACACAAAAATGTGTCTATCAAATACCCCCAAACTTATTATTTGCTAGTTCTCGAGCAAATCTAATATAAAATGACTACACTTAGCACGTTGCAGCAAGCCGTTAAACCGCTAGGTGGCCCTAGCGGCGGAGTGTTGTCTCCGGAGGGTTTACCAGAGGTGTACCCACAAAACCTTTACTCCAGACCCTAGCTATCTACGCAGAACCTTGGATGGCACTAAAGAATCTCCTTGGTTGGCATACAATCATTGACTATATGAGGAAGTACCCTGATGCGAAATTCCAATTGTTGTACACGAGTTTGCACTCAGCATACTAAAATTCATATATAAGTGACAGAGCTCTACTCAGATAGTTTCTAGACATCATAACTGGAGTCAACCAATCACATGGAAAGATTAAGAAGATGGATAAAGAGAAAAATAGATGGTTCAAAGTGAACGGTGTTTCCCATATCTGTCTGAAGGCCTCTGCCAAGATGAACCTATCCTAATGGACTGAGATACCGGTCTGACTAATATCAACACAACTGACATATACAAGGGGACCAGTGGTCGATAAACCTAACTCTAGGTCAACACAGCTGGCATATACAAGGGCACCAGTGGTCGACTTTATTGAATTTATTCCGGTTGGTCTGATGGTCTGGTCTTTATTTTATTTTTTTGGTAACTCAATCACCCTATTTCACCCTAGCAAAGGTAACAACTTGAATCGTGTGCCCCACCAAGTCATTTAAGAAATAAAAACAGAAGGGATTAGGATTCAACGAGTTATGGCGAAACTACCATGTTTTTTTTTTAATTCTAACACCTGAGATCTGTGCTTTTATGAATAGACTCTTTAGATGTTTCCATCTAATCAGATTGGTTCCTCAACTCCTATAACCAAGATGTTCCCATCCACTTAGATTGGTTAGTGCCAACCTTAATAAGCATAAATTTCTAGGCTCTGGAGTTTATTTATTGTAACTAAAAGCTAACAAAAAGTTTCTTCCCCACCCCCAAACTTAAATCTAACATTGTCCTCAATGTTTGTAATGAAAGAGCAATACCAAAAAGCAAAGTAACATGAGTAATCAGTAAAGAGAGAAGTCGGAAAGATAGTACCTGGGTGAAAAGAGAAATCAAAAACTAATATACAACATACAATCGCCTCGATGGTCAATCAAGGGTAAACAGGGTCCTCCAGAGGGACCTCCTCAACATCACCTGTAGGAAAGGGCTCTAAAAATGGTTTCAATATATGACCGTTAACCTTCTAAGAACTACTACCATCTGGTGTCTCGATCTCAATAGCTCCATGAGGAAAGACAGTGCGAACAATAAAAGGACCCGTCCACCGAGAACGTAACTTCCCAGGGAAAAGATGCAAGCGGGTATCATACAGAAGAATTTTTTGACCTGGACAAAATGACTTCCTTAAAATATTTTTTATCATGCACAAGTTTCATTTTGTTCTTATACTCCTTCGCACTATCATAAGCATCTATACGAATCTCTTCCAACTCATTGAGCTGGAGTTTCCTATGGGCTCCTTCCTTGTCAAGTGAAAAATTTAGCTGATTAACAGCCCAATAAGCTCTATGTTCTAACTGAACAGGTAAATGACATACCTTGCCATACCCAAGACGATAAGGCGACATTCCAATGTGGGTCTTAAACGCAGTACGGTAAGCTCATAAGGCATCAGTAAGTCTAGATGACCAGTCTTTCCGATTAGGATTAACTGTTTTCTCTAATATACGCTTTATCTCCCTATTGAAAACCTCTACCTGACCACTAGTATGTGGATGATATGGGGTAGCTATCTTATGTGTAATACCATATTTCTTCATCAAAAGCCTAAAAGGTCCATTACAAAAGTGCGACCCTCCATCACTAATTATAGCTCGCGGTGTACCAAAACGTTTAAGCATATTATTTTTCAAGAACTTAATCACAACCCTATGGTCATTGGTTTTAAACGCAACCGCCTCAATCCACTTAGAGACATAGTCTACAACGACAAGGATGTAAAGGTTACCAAAAGAATTAGGAAACGGACCCATAAAGTCAATACCCCACACATCAAAGACCTCAACAACTAAAATAGGGTTCAAGGGCATCATGTTCCTATGGGAAATGGTTCCTAATTTATGGAAACGCTTACAAGTAACACAGTAACTGTGGGAGTCTTTAAACAACGAATGCCAATAGAATCCACACTGCAATATTTAGCAGCAGTCTTCTTAGCATTAAAGTGACCCCCACAAGCATGATCATGACAAAAGGAAATAATACTGGACTGGTCACTCTCAGGTATACATCTCCTAATAATCTGGTCTGGACAATACTTAGACAAATAAGGATCATCCCAAAAGAAGTGCTTCACCTCGGTTAAAAACCTAGTTAGATCTTGTTTACCCCAATGTTGGGGCATTCGACCAGTAACAAGATAATTCACTATATTCGAATACCAAGGTGTTTGGTAACAAAGAACAGTTGTTCGTCAGGAAAACTATCCCTAACAGGAGGATAATCAATAAGGGTGTCCACAACAAGCCTAAACAAGTGGTCTGCTACTACATTTTCTGCACCTTTTTTATCTCTAATATCTAAGGAAAATTCCTGCAACAATAGGATTCATCTAATCAATATAGGTTTAGTATCCTTCTTGTAAAGAAGATACTTCAAAGCAGCATGATCAGTAAAGATTATGACCTTAGAACCTAAGAGGTAGGATCTAAACTTGTCTAAGGCAAACACAATAGCTAATAGTTCCTTCTCCGTAGTGGTATAGTTCAACTGGGCATCATTCAGCGTTTGCTAGCATAGTAAATCACACGAAGTAACTTGTTTTCTCTCTTACCTAGCACAACACCAATAGCATAATCTGAAGAATCACACATGATCTCAAAGGGTAGGTTCCAGTTGGGCGCCTGGACTATGGGGGCGGTAGTGAGTAAATTCTTAACCTTCTCAAAAGCCTCTAAACAAGCATCATCAAAGACAAACTTAACGTCTTTTGCAAGCAAATTGCAAAGAGGTCTAGAAATTAAGCTAAAATCCTTAATGAATCGACGATAAAAACCTGCATGCCCTAAGAATGACCTAATATCTCTTACGGTTTTTGGGACCTGTAAAGTTTTAATAAGGTCAACTTTGGATCTATCTACCTCTATACCCTTCGAAGATACGATATTCCCTAGAACAATTCCTGAACGAACCATGAAGTGACATTTCTCTCAATTAAGCACTAAATTCTTTTCCTTACATCTAGTCAAAACTAATGACAACTGATGCAAGCACTCATCAAAAGACGAACCAAACACTGAAAAATCATCCATAAAGACCTCTAAGAACCGTTCTACCATGTCAGAAAAATATGCTCAACATACAACGCTGAAAGGTCGCAGGGGCATTACATAGCCCGAAAGGCATGCGTCTATACGCAAAGGTATCAAAGGGATATGTAAAAGTGGTTTTCTCTTGGTCTTCTGGGGCAATAATAACCTGATTATAACCCTAGTATCCATCTAAAAAGCAATAATGGCTACGTCCAGCTAATCTCTCTAGCATTTGGTCGATGAAGGGAAGGGGAAAGTGGTCCTTCCTAGTGACCTTGTTCAATTTCCTATAGTCAATACAGACACGCCAACCCGTGGTCACCCGGGTTGGGAGTAACTCATTGTTATCATTCTGGACTACAGTGATACCGGATTTCTTGGGAACAACCTGAACGGGGATGACCCACTTACTGTCTGAAATTGGGTAGATAATTTCTGCATCTAACAGCTTAAGAACCTCGGTTCGAACTACTTCTTTCATATTAGGGTTCAGTCGACATTGCATCTCCCTAGAAGGTTTGGTGTCACTCTCTAAATAGATCTGATGCATACAATCAGTAGGACTTATACCCTTAATGTCTGCTATGGTCCACCCTAAAGCTTCCTTGTTATTCCGAAGGACAGTCACTAGCCTACTTTCCTGATCACTATCCAAGTCGGATGCTATAATCGCAGGTAAAGTTTCAGATGAGCCTAAAAACACATACTTCAGGGAATCTGGTAATGGTTTAAGGTCCAACTTAGGAGGCTTTTCTAACGAAGGAACTAAGGTAGACTCAGAAACGGGTAGAGGTTCGAACTTAGGTTTCCAGCCATTACTAGTGTCTATCAAAGGGGTTGAATTTAACAAAGCATTCACCTCATTAATCACATCGTCATCATCAAAATCAATCCCAAAGTGGGCTAGGCATTTTTCTAATGGATCTTTTAACAAAGTGTTTGGTAATGACTCCTCGACTAATGTTCCTATCATGTTCACCTCTTCTATGTTCGATTCATCTAGTTCATAGGGTAGCTTACTAATATTAAAAATGTTCATCTCAATAGTCATATTACCAAAAGACAAATTCATAATACCATTTCGACAGTTAATGAACGCATTGGATGTAGCTAAAAACGGGCGACCTAAAATCACTGGTATTTGGTTCTCTGGGTCAGGGACAGGTTGGATATCTAGGATAACAAAATCCACTGGATATATAAACTTGTCGACCTCAATAAGAACGTCCTCGATCACACCACGAGGAATTTTAACGGACCTATCAGCTAACTGAAGTGTCATCTGGGTAGGTTTCATCTCACCAAGTCCTAGCTTAAGGTACACATGGTATGGAAGTAAGTTCGCACTGGCTCCTAAGTCAAGCAAAGCTTTCTCGACACGGTATTTACCTATTGTGCAAGAAATAGTAGGGGACCCTGGGTATTTATACTTAGGAGTAGTGGTATTCTGAATAATAGAACTCACATGACTAGCTAGAAAGGCTTTCTTCTGGACACTAAGTTTTCGCTTTCGCGTACACATATCCTTAAGAAACTTGGCATAAGCGGGAATCTGCTTAATCGCATCTAACAATGGGATTTTGATAGTAACCTGATTAAAAACCTCCAATATATCATTAAAGTTGGACTCCCTCTTAGTTGGAACTAGCAGCTGGGGGAACGGGGCTCTGGGAACAAAGCCGGGATCAGCATGACCCTCATTGGTCTCTTTGGAGACTCTATCAGTCTCCTCATTTTCTGGCTCAGAAGGGTGAACTACAACATTTTCACTATCAGGCATGGCAACCTTATTGTCAACTTTCTTTCCACTCCTAAGGGTTGTTATATAATTCACATGATTGTACGATTTCTCTCCTTTAGGGTTAGGATCAGTTTGACTAGGGAACCTTCCATCTTCTCTTTCACTAAGAAACTTAGCTATTTGTCCGACTTGAAGTTCTAAGTTAGCAAGAGACTCGGAATTATTCTTAAATTTCTGCCTGGTTTCTTCTTGAAAACCACAGTGGTTCTTTGATAACATGTCATGGTTCTTTTCTAACATAGTAAGAGTTTCTTCTAAGGTGGAGATCTTTTTCTCATTCTGAAACTGGGGTTGACCTGAAGAGTTCTTAGCATAACCAAAACCTGGGGGAGGCTGAGAATTACTAGACTTTCCTTGATTCTGACCCTTAGACCAAGAAAAATTAGGATGGTTTCTCCAACCAGGGTTGTAAATCTTTGAGTATGGGTCAAACTTCTGACGGTTCTCAAACCTAGCATTGTTATAGACAGCATGGGCTTGCTCTTCACTAACCTGACCTTCCCAAAACGAGTTATTGGGTTCTACTCTACAACTAGACACTTGAGAGGCTCTAAACCTATTGTCAGGTTCAACAAGAGACCTATGTTTAGGATGATTCAATTCTGAAGCTTCTAACCTTCTAGACAAAGAAACAAACTTAGTGTCAGACCCGAAGCTTGTATCTACCACATTGGTGCTACCTCTATTGACCAAGAGTGTTTTGGGGGGTTCAACACAAGACTCCCACTGTTGGGATTTTTCAGCGACAGCTCCTACGAAGGTAAAACCATCATCAGCACTTTTACTAGTGAACTCACCAGTGCACATAGACTCAACCATGACTTTGGTTGAATAGTCCAAACCATCATAAATAATCTCTACGAGTTTTATCTTATCAAATCTATGGTGAGGACACTGGGATAGGAGATCATTGAATCTCTCTAAGAACCTATAAAGAGACTCTCCCTCTTGTTGCACACTAGCACTAATTTTCTGCCTAACAGACGCAGTTTTATGCTTAGGGTAGAATTTCATATAGAAAGCAGCAATGAGTTCCTACCATGTTTCAATGGATTCAGATGGTAGGTTGTTCAGATAGGTCTTGGATTTTTCTCTCAAGGAAAAGGGAAACATCTTAAGTTTCAAGACTTCATCAGTAAGGTCTTTTATTCTAATTGTCCCACAAATTTCCTCAAAGTACCTAATATAAAAATAAGGGCTCTCATCATCTTTCCCTAAGAATATAGGGATCATCTGAAGAATACTAGGTTTTATCTCGAAATTAGCCGTAGTGGCTTGCAATTTAATGCACGAAGCTCGGGTGGACCTAGTTGGGAACATGTAATCTTTCAAAGTTGCCATCGCTGGCACAGCTGAAGTACTAGGGGTATTTTCCTCACGAAGAGACAGATTCTCAAAACTGAAGTTTCCAAAAACAGGGCTCTCAAAAGAAGAGTCTTCGAGCTCCCCGCCTTCACAAGAAGAACTACTAGGCGTATCACTAATCAAACGACCTAGAACGTTTCTTTTCCAAGCCCGCTCTTTAATAACCTTGGGCATACACTAGAAAAAAAGGAAAAAAAAAGAAATCCTAAAAGGAAGGGAAGTTCTATGCAAACACAAAGCAGGCTGACTCCACCAAAGCAAACCTAAAGATTTCTAGCAAACAAAAAGCATGATGGCTCCACTTAGATTGTTTTTAGACCAGCTTATCATCCTTCAAAAAGGAATTCGTTACAATTTAAGCAAACCCCTCTGGAATCAATCCAAGTTTAATTAAGTTGAATTGAGACGAGGGAAGCTCAATGGAGCTTTGATACCCAAGGCCTCACCGGCGTTACAAGGAGGTGTATTCAACTCGCAGAAACCATCATGAACTTTGAAGCATGCTTAAAAGAGTAACCAATATTTTTCGAATGACTTTCCTATCAAGCTCGTTACCCTATAGGTCTCGTTCTAGTCAAATTTTAGTCTTAGGTTCGCGTTTGGTTTCGTTTTCCTAAGGCGGGCAAGAAGGAAACGGTGATGAAATCCGAACCCTTATCTTGTATGGCCAGTCCTTGCCCTTTACTAGGAAATTAAAGCAGCCGTTTTCAAATCCTCAGCATATACGCAAACGAAGGAATACAGTAACTCGCTGACAGGAGATTCGCGAGTGTTTCGACCAACTTACCTCCCGTACCAGACGGGGGATGAACCGCTGAAGTCGACTCGGGCCACGACTCTTATGTCATGTACGAACCCGAGGGGCCGAGGCGATATCGTAATCGTCGTCCTTCTCTGCAAACAATTTATATTTAAACTACCCTTCCGTAGGGTTTAAAAAAAAAAAAGTCCCAAATTCCACAGTCCAAAGTCCAAAAATAAAGTGCAAAAGAAAAAAAAATAATCTAAAAGAAATTCTAAAAATAAAAAAAATAAAAAAAATTGTCTCTCTCTCTCTTTTTTAATTAATTTTTATTCTCCTTTTCTTTCGCTCCTTTCGCTTTGCTTTTACTCCAAATCTTTACGTATTCACCAAAAGCTTTGGCAAATTTTTCTTTCGCTCCAAATTCCAAAATCTGTAAGGAAAAGACAAAAACCCAGAAACGTAAAGAAGAACAAATAAAATAAAAATGAAAAACAAATAAAAACCTAAAAAAAAATCTAAAAACTCTATCTCAAAGACAAGACTGCGTCGGTGGCGCCAAAAATTGATGTGATTTCAAATTGAGTTGTAGTAAAAAGTTCGTTGAGAATTGTGAAAGCAATCGATTTTAGACTTAATTTTAAAGCAAAGAAAATAAAGCAAATAAATGTTGATAGGTTGTGAAAATTATGGAGAGGCTGGAGCTAGGATTTCACCATTCATCAATACTTATGTGGTTCTAAATTAATTTATATCATGCAATTTAAACAACTGATTCGATTGTAAAGTATTTCCAAAATCAGATTCCCAAAATATCAAATGTTAGTCGCAACTATAACGCATCAAGAGTCTAAAACTAAGCATGCATCATCAAGAGAAAACACATTTGATTAATAAGAATCATTTAATTTATTTTTTTTATCAATGCAATTAATCATATAAAAATATTGCATAAATTTATAAAATAAATATTACCACATAATTCTTGGGAGAATGGCTTCCTCCATCGCCCCAAGAATTGGGTTTAGCTCATCATTAGGAAAACACGCTCAAAAGTTGATTTCATTGCTCAAATGGTGTTTACAAATGATGAAATGGGAGGAACAATGATAACCGGGTTTGTAACAGTTATATGTGTTACAAACAGAAAAGAACGATAGAAGTGTACTGTCGCTGATTCTCGACCCACGGCTGTGTGTCGTTTCCACTGTTGAAAAACGACTGTCTTGGATGGTCTGTTCTTCGCGTTCTTCAGATGAGCAGCAGCAGAAAAATATTTATGGAATTTGATTTTCTCGACTCTGTGATGCTCTATAATCTCCCAAACTCTCCGTAACCCTTCTCTTATACTCCAACACTCTATATATACTACACAGGGCTTCGAATATCTCCTCATTACTCCGAATAATCTCTTCATACTTCAGGCAGTAAAGAAAATATTTTCTTTCCTGAATTAACATTTCACGCGCTAAAATGATGTAATAACACTCCAAACATGATCGTACACGCTGTAAGATTGATTCAACACGCCTCAGACACATATAATCTTTCCAAAACAACAAGAAATCTCGTGAAAACTTCTCGCTTGAACGTGTTACCCTGTTTTCTTCTCGCGGAATATCCAGCCAAACTGGATCAAACCAAAGGCCTTTACCAAGCCTGATAAGCTCAATCACGTCCTCCCAAAGAGTTTCAGCCATTTAGTCTCTTTGATTCCCGTCCAAAATGCAAATCCAAAATCTGCTACAGCCTGTGAGCTTTTCACGCCAAAACGATTTTTTGAAATGATGAAGATGGTGTCCCCCTAACCAAACCAGGGGTGAAAATAGCAGGTGGCTCTCTGGGGTGCAAATATCAGGTAGTGTGCCCCTTATTAATTGGGTGCTGAGGATGAATTTGGGCTACGATAACCTTGGGTGCCCCTTAGCCAAATCTGGGGTCCGTATAGGAAACGTCCTCCGGGGGTCTAAATAGCACTTTTTGAGCAACTTTTTGCACACAAGTGTATTTATCCAGAAACACCTACACAAACATAAAAACACCATAATAAGTACAAAATCAAGCACTAGCAATAGAGACACTGAGGACAATTCAGACACAATAATGTTTCTATCACTTGCCATTTGATGGCTCTCGAGGAAGTGCATGTCATGTCGAACTCTGACATTTGGAGGATCCATTTGGCCGGTATTCCTATTAGGGCCGGTTTTGAGAGGAGGAACTTCACAGGATCGGACATAGATATAAGCACCACTTTATTGGAAAGCAGGTAATGCCTGAATTTCTGGATGGAGTGGATCAAAGCTAAGCACGCCTTTTCTGCTTTGGGATATCAGAGTTCGGCATCTCTTAAAGTTCGACTGAAGTAGTAGATGGGATGCTCAATCCCTTCGTCTTCTTCTTGGGCGAGGAGATCTTTGACAGTAGTGTCACTAAAGGCAGTGTAGAGGTGTAGCAGTCTTCCTTGTATGGGAGATTTAATGATGGCTGGGGAAGATAATGTTTGTTGAATCTTCCGGAACGCTTCCTGTTGTGGTGTGGTCCAGACGAAGCTTGCTCATTTCTTCAATAAGAGGGTAAACGAAGCAACAAGTTGAGCCAATCCTGGTATGAAGCGGCGAATGTAATTTATTTTACCCATGAAACTCTGGAGTTCTTTCACGATTCGCGGGTGGTGGCATCGTGAGGATGGCTTGTGTTTTAACTGGATCAACATTAATTCCCTCGGCAGTCACCTGGAAACCTAGGAACTTTCCCGAAGAGACACCAAAATCACACTTCAATGGATTCATCTTCAGTTTGTACTCACGACATCTTTCGAATACCTACCGCAGAATTCCTGCATGGGCTGCCCGAGTTTTTGACTTAACCACTATGTCATCTACATAATCTTCGACTTGCTTATGCATCATATCGTGAAAAATGGTGGTCATGGAGCGTTGGTATGTGGCTCCAGCGTTTTTCAAACCGAAGGGCATCACAGTGTAGTAAAAGTTTCCAAGAGGAGTTCGAAAAGCCGTCTTACTTCCGTCGTGTTCGTACATCTTTATTTGGTTGTAGCCGATGTATCCATCCTTGAAAGAGAACATGCCATGTCCATTGGTGGCGTCTACTAGCATTTCAATGTTGGGGAGCGGAAAGTCATCTTTAGGGCAACATTTGTTCAAATCCCTAAAATTGACACAGCACCTAATCTGGCCATTCTTCTTTTTTATCGGAACTACGTTGGCCAACCAAGTGGGGTGGTGAATCGGTTTGATGAAACGAGCCTCTAGAAGCTTTTGAATCTCTACCTTAATTTGTTCTTCCACATCGTGCCAGAATTGTCTCAGAGTTTGCTTGATCGGTTTGGACCCAGGTATCACGTGTAAATGATGAGTGACTAGCTTCTCGTCCAAGCCAGGCATTTCCTCGTATGTCCATGCGAATACGTCTTGATATTCCTTGAGAAGGTATACCAGCTTTACGCGTTCGTCTGCGCATAGAGTCGAGCTAATCGAGATGGGTCGCAGAGATTCTTCACTCCTGACATTAACAACCTCAAGTTCGTCCATGGTAGAGTTGGTCCCGTCTTGTAGCTGTCGTGGTGCATCAGGTACTTCCTCTTGCGGCTCGTTACTACGTTTGTATTCCATTGGGCGGAGAGACTGTGCGGTAGTCTCTCCTGTTAATTGCTAACATCGGCACTGATATACGGTTTTCCCTTTTTCATCATGACCCATGATAAAATCCCGTCCTCGTTGGTATGAGTGTAAGCCGCACTCCGGTTTGGCGGGTGGAGGCTGGCGTGTCTCTCTTTCTAAGGGGTGATGTGAGACCGGGTTTCTCTGTGAAGCGGTGGAGGACCATCGCTTTCTTCAATGGACGTCCACTTTGGCAGTGGAGTGTAGTGAGCCTTGTTGGTCGTGGCCTGCGGGCCCTTTTTTGGCTCAAAAATCTCCATGCCGCAGATCGGCGCATAGGGAGATAATGATGCGGCGATGCGAACGACTTCTCCGTTTAACATGGTTTTCAAGCACTGGTGATACGTCGAAGGAATGATTCTGTTGTCGTGGAGCTATGGTCTTCCCAGTATCATGTGGTAATATGGATCCTTTTCGATTACCTCGAACCTTATTTTTGACTGGACGGGTCCTACTGATAAATTCAGCTTGACGTACCCATAAGTGCTGGTTTGGTTGCTTTCGAAATCGGTCATTGTATTGGACTGTCGCACGACTTCGTTCGGATGTACCCTGGCCGTTCTGAGCGTCCTGAGGGTAACAACGTTGGAAGATTCTCCCGTGTCGATGAGAGCCCTTTTGAATTCCATATCCTTGATACGGGCTGTGACGTGTAGGGCCCGGTTATGTCCTTCCTCTGCCATCATATCGTAATCGGTAAGCGTGATATTGTTGATGGACATCTCTGGTGTTCTTGATGTTTCCAAGCGTGAATAAATCAAGGACACGTTTAACGTTATTCGATTGATGGCGGTGAACGTCTCCATCCGTTGATCTTTTGAAAGATGTAAGAGTTCACATAGATTCTCCACCAGCGAGGACGCTTCCTGGCCTACTGGTTTCTGGTTAGTAGTGAAGCTGTTGACTTGGGAGTGATCATTTGGGATGTTAGTCCCCAGTCCTGGAGTTTCCGGGGCAAGTGAATCGTTCGATTCTGCCGTTAAGTTGATGAGGAAATCCAGTAAAATGTTAATCGCATCTTTCATCAGACCCATGTTCTTGGTGTGGATATCCTGAATCCGCACCAAGTCAGTCAGCCTTGGAATTCCTTCGTCGATTGCGTTATTGGGCGTTGCGTTGGGGGAGGAAACATTGCTGTTCGCCTGAGTGGAACTTGAGGACACGGATTCAGCCCTAAAACCGACCATCTTCCTAAGTTAGAGAAACGTGTTCTGAAATTGGTATTGGAACCGAGACATTTATCTCCCACTGTGGTCGCCAATTGTTTGAGGGTGAAAACGGTTTCTGCTGATTTCGGTAATTTCGGGTGTGCGGGTGAGAAACGATTCTAAACCCTAAACAATGTACTGCAAGGGAGTACTTTAGATTTGAGAGATCAATCTGTACAAATCCGGCCTAAACCAAGAAATGGTCGTTCCAGACTTGCTTCGGTCACAAAGAGGAGGAGAAGGGTTGGTTTTGGGGAGGGAAGCGAAGAGAGTGTTAAGACCAGAATAGTTGATTCGGGAAGAGTAGTTGTTTTGTGACTTGTATCATAAAGTGGGAAGCTAGCAGATGGGAAAGTTAGCAAACGTTTTCTTAGTGTTGTATGCTCCTGACCAGAACTTGTTGTTCGGTGGAAATAAGTAATGCCTATTTATACAAGTCGAAGTGAAACGTACTCTGGTCTCATTAAGAAATGGAAAACGGGTGAGTAAATGGGAAGAGGTGGTAACCGGTAACGCTTGGAATTGATGTTCCATAAAAGAAAATGTTTCACCATTACTCCCTGTATTTACCAACCGCCTCATCCTTATGATACTTTCTTAAAATGAGCGTAGTGTACGTCGGTAGATGGTGGATTTTCAACAAAGGTCAAAACCGTAAAATCATAATACTGCATGTTTCTGACATGGCTTCAGGGATCTATGTGATGATTCGTGTTTTACGAAGTATGATGCAAATGTCGCTCCAAAGGCCTCTCCGGAGCGTTCGACACCGGGCATTTCATCATAGCCTATATGTAGAATAACATAATTGGGAGGTTCTCCATAAGATTCAGAGCTTAACACCTTCAGGATGCCGGTGACACTCACTGATCTCATGAAATGGTAATATCACCACTTATTTTATTACTCCGATTTCATGATCGAATCCACATCTGATCTCATGAAATGGTAGTAGATATTACTCCGATTTCATGGTCGAATCACCACGGTCCCATGGAATGGTGATATCACCGCTTATTTTATTACTCCGATTTTATGGTCAAATATGTGATTCCATGAGATGGTGATGAAATTATCATTTTATTATTCTGAATCCATAGTCCAATCCGCTGATGATTTTATGGATTGATAATAAAATAACTACTCATCTTATTACTCAGTTTCATGAATTATTCTCCACTGAATTTCATAAATAAGTAATAAATACCCAATAACCGGGCATCTGGACCATCACTGAGTAAGCCCCACAAAAATGGTGCGAGTGTACTCGACAATGATGCACGACTGAGCACCCGGATGCACGAACGAGTGTCCAAAAAAATGAAATAATGAGGAATCCTTCGCAAAACAGGAGAAAATAATGAATATTAATAAAATAATAAGAGGCGCCCAAGGCCGGTCCTACCAGCCGGTCGTCCGGTCGTGCCCTAGCCATGGTCGGTCCGTGCCTCTCCCATTATTTTCCTTATTTTTTGTTATTTCGTGAACTCACAAAAACTCCTTGGTTTTAGCAACTTTCCTTGTTTTTGCAAAACTCGTGAATTCTCCATAACTTGGTGGATTCACGAAATAATATTATAAAATAAGGAGAGGTGTGCGGGACCGGGCAACCTAACCGGCCGGCCATGCCTAAGCCGTGGCCGGTCCCACACCTCACAATCCTTAGATTTTTATAATTATTATTCCCTAATCTCACGAAACTCCTACGTTTCAACAAAAACTCGTGGATTCTCCATAACTTCAAAAATTCATGAAAAATAATAAAATAGGAAAGGTGTGCGGGACCGGGCAACCTAGCCGGCCGGCCATGCCCTAGCCATGGACGGTCCCACACCTTGCAATCGTTAATCTTTCATAATTATTATTTTCCTTAATTCATGAAACTGCTGGGGTATGAGCAAAATTCATGATTTCTCCATATTTTCTCGAATATTGCTCAAATCACGAAAAACCAAAAGCCAACATAGTCACACGACTGACTAGCCTCTCATGGTAATTTTAAATATTAAAACACTTTTATTTTAATACTCTCAAAATATTGATGAATTGAGCATACATGCTCATTCCAACAAAAATCGAGAATTCTCAGTCAAGATGAAACTCTTCTGAAAATTCACTATGTTGCTCGAACGCGCATCAGAAAATACTGAAACTCTCAGTATGGAAACGTGGACACCACGGCAACATGTGTATGCCTTCATGACCAACTAGAGTCATTCCTAGGTCTTGCACAAATCCGGTCTCACAGGTTTTCATAATTCTGACCTAATTTGCTCAATTGCTCAAACTGGGCCCGAACTCTCTCCAACCAACTGGGGGATTCTCCAAATGACGAACAACTGGTCCCGTGACCACCAAGATCCGGTCCCATTCTCTCTTGGTCGGTCCTCATCTCTCACTCCTAGGTTTTATCACCTAATGCTGAACCCAGCAATATTTCAAAAAATGGTGAAACCGGCATTGAATCATCGTTCTTTCACCAACTCTCAAACTGAAAACCCTGGTGCATGCTCACTCGAGCACCGGGCATCACGTGGACGCTCATCATCCCATGTGGTCGATCCTTCTTCACACATGACCAATTTTCAGCAATTCACCAATTGATGAAGGATTGATAAAAATTAGGGTTTCGAACAAACGCTCCACAAATCACCATTCTGAGCAAGTTCAAACACAAAATAATGTTGATTCAGCAATCGACATCCAAATTAATAATATTCCGTAATTCACCAATATTTTTGATTAATATTTTATTGGGTCACGACACCAGTAAATAATTCGTCGAATTGAGCAATACTTGCTCAGTTGCTCGAATATTGATCCAACCATCAATGTTCATTAATTCATCAGTAGTTTGTTGAATTGAGCAACACTTGCTCAGTTGCACGCCAAAATTATCAAATTCGTCGAATTGAGCAATACTTGCTCAATTGCTCGACAAACTTTCAATATTCAGCAATTCGCCGAGTTGAGCAAAACTTGCTCAGTCTCTCTAGTCAGTAATTCATTGACATCTCAGAGAACTACATGTTCAATCCATGAGTCACTGAGAATTCACCACTTATGATCGATTCAACAAAATTAGACTCACAGTCTAAATCAGTCAACAACTGACTAACTAATACACATCTTCCTTGCAGACTCCACGATTCGTGAAATATCAATCACGTCACAAATGAGAGCATATCATTTAGGGTTTTGGTCTGTCGGTCTACGACACGTGGATTCATCCACAAAGAGAAATGTGCGTAAGTCGTGTGAATGGTTGAAGGAGTTAGAAAAGTAGTGGGTGCACGATCAGTCAAGTCTCCATACGACACGGAACTGACTTTACCACGATCTCCCACTTTCCCACTCTTTCACTCAAGAGACCGTCACACTTACAGGGATCAGTCGTACATCATTCTTGCAATATAAATAAGTCTAGATCGAGGACATCAGGATATCACCAATCATCGATTATCATCATTATCCGTCCATAACTCGACATAAACTTATTCAAAGAACTCAACTTCAGAAGTTCAGCAATATTGCAGAAACCTTCAACACACCCACAATCCTTGATCATCACTGATCCCACACAACTCTCAGCTTCCCTCTTACAGATCAACCCATTTCCCTCTTTGCGACCGAATTGACTCTGGAACGGCCATTGTCTTGGTTTAGGCCGGAGTCATACAGATTGATTTCCCGAATCTAAGCACCCCCTTTGCAGAGGTGCATCTGTATGAGGTTCAGTAGTTTGCTCGATTGAGGAGTCTCCACAGCACGCTCGACTCTCCACTTTCCTAGAAAACCAGCAAACCGTTTTCCCCATCCACAGATTGGCGACCACAATGGAAGATTAATCTTTCGGTTGCAATCTCACATTTTTTCAAAATGGTTGATCTTAGGTCAGGTTCAGTTACAAATCCTAGCGCGAACATTGCTAGCACTAGCAACAATGATGGTATTCCCGAAAACATTCCTACTTCCAACAATGGTGGTAACATTACTTCTCCTGAAACCGATGCGGAAAATCATCTACTCTTCGGCCGACATCTCGAGGAAATCATAGAAAATCCACCCACCATCGTTGATCTCATGAAGGTCCAGGAAGTTCTCGCCAAAAATCAGACTAATATGGCTGCTACTCAGAAGGAACTGTGCAACTATCTCAAAACCCTCACTAACAAAGTGTCCGAGAAGACTCAAGAGAAAGGAAAAGCCAATGAAGCATCTGCTGTCCCTGAAGTTGTTCCCGTCCATGTAGTGGATGATGATGAAATCCACAAAGCTGAAGAAACAACAAAGGAACCTGCAGGCTTCATCACTCGTGATGACCTGGAACGCTTCATGGAGGATCGAGGAAAGGGCAAGGCACCATCTGTCCATCATCATCAACCTCCCTATTCCTCTGCTGTACAAAGGATTTATTTCCCCAAGGGATATACTTCTCCAACGTTCACACTTTACAATGGAACGGAGAACGCCCGAGAGCATGTTTCTTGATTTCTAGAGGCATTAGGAGAACATGAACACAATGATGTCGTCCGACTGAAGGAGTTCTCAAAGTCTCTGACCGGCCGAGCATATACTTGGTACAACAATATCGCGCCAAGGAGCATCGCTAATTGGGGAGAAATAGTTAATGCCTTATACAGGAAATAATTTTTTGTTTCAGAGCAGATTACTCTTTCTGACTTAGGGAGAATAGCTCAGAAAAATATCGAACATCCGAACGAATATGTTAAGAGGTTCAAAATTCAAGCCTTGGATTGTCATGATCCTAATGTTAGTGAATAACAATTGGTGGACTTGTGCATCAACGGGATGATCACTGTCTACAGAGCCTTGATGGAAAATCTCCGGTTCAAAACTTTCTCAGAACTCCATGAAGCGGCTAAGCGATTAGCAACTTCTGCTCCAACCTTATTAGAAAGAAGAAAAACTGTCAAAACCGAGGAGCCGCGAGACGCTCGAAGCAACATCAGACACCTAGTCAATAAACAATACAATGTTCAACCTTCCATTGAAGGAGGCAAAAGGAAAGCTGGGGCGCAACAACATACCAACGTCCCATCCTACAAAAGCACCAAGGAAGGACAACCAGGATAGAAATGCACAACTACCGGCTCAGCGTCAACTGAACGACCAAAAAGATCCAGATTTCCCTTTCCCCATTGAAGAGGTGATCGAGTTATTGGAAGTCTGAATTCAAGACGGTGCGATCAAACTACCTCCCGTCAGAAGAGAGCCAACAGAAGAAGAAGTAGAAAATCCGCGTTACTGCCGTTTCCACAGATATGTCAGTCATCCAATAAGTGATTGCGGAACTTTGAAGTGCATATTCAGAGAAAAGGATGATTCAGGAGAACCGGGGACTGAAGGAGTACACAGAAATTCTCTCCCAATCAGAGCATTTACACTCTCCGAGCAGCCGGTCAAGGAAGCAGTTCAATCCTTAATTGAGCATGAATGTGAGTTGTTGTACTTGTCAAAGGCCCAAATAAATGATATGTTTGCTGAATCGAACCACATTGTGTCAGGGAAACGATTATCAATTCAGGAGGCACTCCCCGAACCTCCAGCAACAGACAAGGAGATGTACGACTGGGGACTTCTCACCACAGTTCATCTCAAAGGAAAGGAATTCAAGCGAGCGTTGGTTGATGTTGGCACTACTGTTAATATCATCCCTCTGAAGACTCTCGTATCCACGGGCATCACTCGACAAGAAGCCACTTATGCTCCCGTCTCAGTCAGAGACCATGAAGGAGTCTCCAGAGACACTTATGGTTACATCATCTTCAACATGAAAACTGGCTCGACTTGGGCAGAAACAAAATTTCACATAATTAGGGAGGACCCAGGATATGATATGATCCTTGGACGAACATGGATTCATGGTGAAAAGGTAACTCCAACATCATCAACTGCACATTTCTCTGTTGAAGAAAGCTCCGACTCAGGGGAAAGCTTCGACTCAGAAGAAATAGAGGACACTCCACCATTCGAGCATCTAGAGAATGTCCAAGCCTTGATGGAGCTCACAAAAAAACCTGAGGAGAGCGCACACAATTTCTTCAAGAGGTTCCGCACTCAGGCAAGTCTTATTCCTCCTCATGTGCCTGTATTATCAACTTCCAAACATGCTACCCTGGTCCGGGGACTCAATTATGCTCATAACGTGGCTGTCACCAAACGCTATGAATGGCTGGCTTCGCCTCAACAATATTACACCAAGTGGTTATATGCAGAGCCTCTACGGATCCAAAATCTCACAAACACGATCATTGCTATAATAATGACTGAGTTTGACAACCAATATTCTGGGTACTCTCCCTTGCATGAGTGTCCACACGTGCCACATAGATCTTCTCAGACCTGGGATCCTAAGGTACGAGGAATACTTAACCAGCAGAAGATATTCAAGGCACGAGCAACCCAACCCAAAAAATTTCATGAAGGAGATTTAGTTCTCAAAGCAGTCAAACTCAAAGAGCGTTCAAGGAGGAAGCCTAACTGGGAAGTGCCTTTCATGATCACGAAATCCGTGGTCGGCGGGTACTACAAGTTGATCGACATGGATGATAAAGCCATTGTACCAGTAATTCGTGAGAAATGGATCAAAGCTTTTGAAGCCTAAGACATGGACATTTGAGGTATTGGAGTTCAAGACGTAAACGTCCAAAACATCTGTATTTGGCATTTAGGATTTTCTTTCATTGTATTTTCAATCCCTTTAAAACGTTTGCAATACTTGCATTCCGTATTTGAATTCAACAATTTATCAAAGTTCTTTTACTTTAAAAAAATACCTATCAAGTCCAAAAGAAAATCCTCAATCATTTACCTATCCAAAACCAATCAAAAACCAAAACCGAAATTTAGAAGCCTCACATCTCTCAGAAGTTCAAAGTTCAAGAGACTATGGAAAGATAAATAAAGAAAGTCGGCGAAATAGAATTTATGCTTTTATTCATCCTCGAAGACTTTCAAAGTTTCTCTCTCCGACTCCAGCTTCCTGGTCAACTCAATAACTTCAGCCATCTTCTTCATCACGGCTTCGAAAGGTGAGTTGCCTTCTACTGCTTCCTTGATGGAATCAACCTTTTGACGAAGCTACTTCATATTAAAGCCAAGTTCTTCATCATTCTTCAAGTTGTACTCCCAATCAAAGAGTACATCTCGAGTAACAATACTTTTGTCCTTGCATATCCATTGGGAACGCTAGATCCACCAACAAACCTGTGATATGGGAGTAACTTACCAAATGAAGGAGCGAAAGAAATCCCTGTAGGGGGTATTCGTGTACTACCATCCTATTCCCAGTTACCGGAGCAGTGTCAACAATCATAGGGACAACTTCAGTCGGGGTAATTTCTTCCATTCTTGGTTCGGGTTCCACTATTCCGGGCACAGTTGGAGTTTCAGTCACCTCCATAGCATCAACAACCAGATTTTCATGACCTTGAGGTGCAGGGATGGAGGTCTCATCACCAACGGCTCCAGGGTTTCCCAAACCATCACTATTGGATCCATTATTTCCAACTTCGATATTTGGCACCTAATGAGAAGATTACATGGAATTAGAATGATTCAAGCATGGAAGCCCAACACAACCATAAAATTCAGAATTTAAGTGAACTAACATCATCTAAGTTCCTTATTATTCACCCAAGACATGCGCAAATAGTGTAGAAGTCATGAAACACGTTTTCAAACAAGCTCAGCTGAAGAGATTTTACACTTCCCTGTATTCAACGGATAACTGGGAGCAATTGGCAAGGAATTTAAGGTTGGTAATATACCATTCTCTTCATATGTATGTTATCTACAACATATCAAAATTTCGTAGCAATCGGATGAACGATCTAGGAGATGTGGCTAAAACATCGGACGACACGCAATCTGAAAAAGTTCTGAAGGTCTCCTGGAAGTTCACTATTTCTCCCTTTTCAGACCCTAAACATGCTCAAAGTTAAAAAAATCTTCTCTATAAAAGCTTGGAATTTCCCAGGATTGAAAATACATATGCAAACCGCGAAAATACGACTTCGGACGAGGATTCTACAGCGTTTCTATTAAAATCTGAAGTCTGAAATTTTCTGGTGACGTATTTCAGCAAGATTACTCGTATACTCACATGGGTTCTCATTCATTCATTCACAAATCAGCAAGTTCATACTTACATAAAGAGATTACAAGATATATACTTACTAGGGGAGTCCCTAAATCATTTGACGGCTTAGCAACGCCGAAATCTCCATCGTCAATACCGTTGTCTCCATTCGGTTCGGGATTTCGGGAATTCGCCATATTCTCATGTCCCAGAAAAGAGCACGCTTCATCAATATGTTGCTTATCTATAATAATTTCTTCCTGGATTCATCAATAATAAGTATTATTATTTCATCCAAGGAGATGCCATGATCACCTGCACGAAAAAGATACTTACATCGACTCCCTCATCAGTGCTAGATTCATGAATTTTTTGCCCGAAAAAAGTTGAAGACCGTCAATCGATGGAGAAAAAGTCTGAAAATAAATAACAAACCTTGGTATCGTGATCCTAATTACACGGTCAAAGTCATGACACAAGGAGCGCTAACAACTCACCAAAGAAACGGCTGGGGACTGCACGTCATTTGCTAACCTCCTGTAGTCCTTACTTCTGGGTTCTCCGCTCCCGTAGACTTTCTTCCTCCGTGGAGTATACATTGATCCAGGATTTCACTATACGATCATCCTAGGGTAAAGCTAATGAAATAACCAAAAGTACAACTCAGTATGAAGGATCTCTCACCATCACTCAGAAGTCCCATGGATACCATTTCTTAAAGTTTCATCCATAGAGATGTCATCTCTAGAAATACCATGTTTGGAGGTATCATCCTGGGAATCAGTCATTCTTGCAAAGTGGCTATTTCAGCACATCGTTCATACAAAGCGCATGATTCGACAAAACAATGAATCATGGAATAAAGGTGCTCACAAACATGCAAAAAAAATGGTAATTCTCAACTCTTACCTATTTACGGTTTTACGAACTTAGTGATAATAACGTAAAAACCTCAAAAAACTTGCTCGCTTCTTCAAAACTTGCCAAGACGAGCAAATTTCATTATTTAAAGTCAACACCTGACTTTTCATGAAACTATGAATAATTCGCATAATCTTTCATGTGAACATTTGCTGATTTTCTACATGTGTTCATATACTATAAAATCGCCAAACTCATACGTACATTATGTCATCACGTATACAATTGTTTGCTTTCATTAGTTGCTCAAAAATCATAAATTGATTTTCATAAAACCGTGAACAACCCACGTAAATTTTTACTGAGTGAACATCCACTGGTTTTTTGAAAATTGGACAGACGTCCATTCTACAATTGCGAAAACACACATACAGATATTATTTCACCGTGAATAATTGTCTAATTTCAATAGTTGTTCAAAATCAAAACATTGATTTTACAAAAATATATAACGTGAAACTCATATAACTTTGAAAATATGTATTTTCTTGGTCCCTCTCGTGAGCATCCGTCTTTGAAACGAGAGTATATTTTCAAAAATAAATTTTTTCATGAAAGATCATAGACGAAATTTTATTACTAACTGACGCACGTCTATTCAAAAAAAAAAAATTCTCTCGTACGAGCATCCACCTTTGAAATGAGGGTTTATACACTTTGTGAAATCTCACATATTTAAAAAATAAAATTTTGGTTTTCATGAAAGCTCATAGACAAAATTTTATGTCATTAGACTCAGGTCTATTTTGTTTGTTTCTTAAACTAAAGAACGAACGTCTGTTCCTAAAACAAGGATTTCCTTTTTTGGGCCGAGCCCGTAAACGCTGAACTGATCAAAACTGGAATTTCAACCGACCAAATCAGAAGTGACTCATCTCTCCACGCTCACGGGATGACACTCTATCTTACTATCAGGTTTCTCATCTGTGCATTTGCTCGTACATGACATCATTGGGGTAAATCGAGGATTCTGAAACTAACTTTGTAGACAAAGTTCAACCACTGATCTCGTCGACTGAAAATCACCATTTAATGCTTACTGCGGAACATGACTTTTCCTCACTAAGCAGGGGACTTAATGTAGATGGTGGATTTTCAACAAAGGTCAAAACCGTAAAATCATGATACTGTATGTTTCTGACACGGCTTCAGGGATCTATGTGACGATTCGTGTTTTACGAAGTATGATGCATATATCGCTCTAAAGGCCTCTCTGGAGCGTTCCACACCGGGCATTTCATCATAGCCTCTATGTAGAATAACATAATTGGGAGGTTTTCCGTAAGATTGAGAGCTTAACGCATTCAGGATGCCGGTGACACTCACTGTTCCCTGACTACATAGAGGAATTCGCCTCTACATAGAAGAAAAATTGGTCGGTTCTCCGTAAGATTGAGAGCAATAACGTCTTCAGGACGGTGATACTCATTGTCCCTGATTATGTAGAGAGACCCGTGTATAGACTCATGCGATCATCCATACATGAAATGTCGAGAGGGAAAAACATCTTCGGGACATTAGCAACACTCACTGATTTACTGACTATACACAAGATATTAAATTCTAGGTCATATTCACCACTGAATTCCTAGAAGATAATCTATCTTATCTCATTACTCCTATTTCATGATCGAAATGGTAATAGATAAATGTATTACTCTGATTTCATGATCGAATCCACGCCTGATCTCATGAAATGGTAATAGATGTTACTCCGATTTCATGGTCGAATCCACGGCTGATCTCATGAAATGGTAATATCACCACTTATTTTATTACTTCGATTTCATGATCGAATCCACGACTGATCTCATGAAATGGTAATAGAGATTACTCCGATTTCATGGTCGAATCACCACGGTCCCATGGAATGGTAATATCAACGCTCATTTCACTACTCCGATTTTATGGTCAAATCTGCGATTCCATAAGATGGGATGAAATTATCATTTTATTATTCTGAATCCATAGTCCAATCCGCTGCTGATTTTATGGATTGATAATAAATAACTGCTCATCTTCTTACTCAGTTTCATTAATATTTTCCACTGAATTTCATAAATCAGTAATAAATACCCAACAACCGGGCATCTGGACCATCACTGAGTAAGCCCCACAAAAATGGTGCGAGTGTACTCGACAATAATACACGACTGAGCACACGGATGCACGAACGAGTGTCCAAAAATATGAAATAATGAGGAATCCTTCGCAAAACAGGAGAAAACAATGAATTTTAATAAAATAATAAGAGGCGCTCAAGTCTGGGCCCACCAGCCGACCGGCCGGCCGTGCCCTAGCCATGGTCGGTCCGTGCCTCTCCCATTATTTTCCTTATTTTTTGTTATTTCGTGAACTCACGAAAACTCCTTGGTTTTAGCAACTTTCCTTGTTTTTGCAAAACTCGTGAATTCTCCATAACTTGGTGGATTCACGAAATAATATTATAAAATAAGGAGAGGTGTGCGGGACCAAGCAACCTAACCGTCCGGCCATGCCTAAGCCGTGGCCAGTCCCACACCTCACTATCCTTAGATTTTTATAATTATTATTCCCTAATCTCACGAAACTCTCCCGTTTCAACAAAAAAACTCGTGGATTCTCCATCACTTCAAGGATTCTCCATAACTTAAAGGGTTCAAGAAAAATAATAAAATAGGGAAAGGTGTGCGGGACCGGGCAACCTAGCCGGACGGCCATGCCCTAGCCATGGCCGGTCCCACAACTTGCAATCCCTAATCTTTCATAATTATTATTTTCCTTAATTCATGAAACTCCTGGGGTTTGAGCAAAATTCATGATTTCTCCATATTTTCTCGAATATTGCTCAAATCACGAAAAACCAAAAGGTAACATAGTCACACGACTGGCTAGCCTCTCACGGCAATTTTAAATATTAAAACATTTTTATTTTAATATTCTCAAAATATTGATGAATTGAGCATACATACTCATTCCAACAAAAATCGAGAATTCTCAGTCAAGATGAAACTCTTCTGAAAATTCACTATGTTGCTCGAACGCGGATCAGAAAATACTGAAACTCTCAGTATGGAAACCCGGACACCATGGAAACATGTTCATGCCTTCATGACCTACCAGAGTCATTCCTAGGTCTTGCACAAAGCCGGTCTCACAGGTTTTCATAATTCTGACCTAATTTGCTCAATTGCTCATACTGGGCCCGAACTCTCTCCAACCAACTGGGGGATTCTCCAAATGACCAACAACTGGTCCCGTGCCCACCAAGAGACGGTCCCATGATCTCTTGGTCGGTCCTCATCTCTCACACCTAGTTTTTATCACATAATGCTGAACCTAGCAATATTTCAAAAAATGGTGAAACCGGCATTGAATCATCGTTCTTTCACCAACTCTCAAACTGAGATCCCTGGTGCATGCTCACTCGAGCACCGGGCATCACATGGACGCTCATCATCCCATGTGGTCGGTCCCTCTTCACTCATGACCAATTTTCAGCAATTCACCAATTGATGAAGGATTGATAACAATTAGGGTTTCAAACAAACGCTCCACGAATCACCATTCTGAGCAAGTTCAAACATAAAATAATGTTGATTCAGCAATCAACATCCAAATCAATAATATTCGGTAATATTTTATATTAATATTTTATTGGGTCACGGCACCAGTAAATAATTCGTCGAATTGAGCAATACTTGCTCAGTTTCTCGAATATTGATCCAACCATCAATGTTCAGTAATTCATCAGTAGTTTGTTGAATTGAGCAACACTTGCTCAGTTGCACGCCAAAATTATCAAATTCGTCGAATTTAGCAATACTTGCTCAATTTCTCGACAAACTCTCAATATTCAGCAATTCTTCGAGTTGAGCAATACTTGCTCAGTCGATCTAGTCAGTAATTCATTGACATCTCAGAGAACTACATGTTCAATCCATGAATCACTGAGCATTCACCACTTATGCTCGATTCAACAAAACTAGACTCACAGTCTAAATCAGTCAACAACTGACTAACTAATACACGTCTTCCTTGCAGACTCCACGATTCATGAAATATCAATCACGTTACAAATGGGGGGATATCACTTAGGGTTTTGGTCTGGCGGTCTACGGCACTTGGATTCATCCACAACGATAAATGTGCGTAAGTCGTGTAAACGGTTGAAGGAGTTAGCAAAGTAGTGGGTGCACGATCAGTCAAGTCTCCACACGACATGGAACTGACTTTACCACGATCTCCCACTTTCCCATTCTTTCACTCAAGAAACCGTCACAGTTACAGGGATCAGTGGTACATAATTCTTGCAATATAAATAAGTCTAAATCGAGGACATCAGGATATCATCAATCATCATTTATCATCATTATCCGTCAACAACTCGATATAAACTTATTCACAGAACTCAACTTCAGCAGTTCAACAATATTGCAGAAACCTTCAACACACCCACAATCCTTGATTATCACTGATCCCACACAATCTCAGCTTCCCTCCTACAGATAAACCCATCTCCCTCTTTGCGACCGATTTGACTATGGAATGGCCATTGTATTGGTTCAGGACGGAGTCATACAGATTGATTTCCCGAATCTAAGCATCTCCTTTGCAGCGGTGCATCTGTGTGAGGTTCAACAGTTCGCTCGATTGAGGAGTCTCGACAGCACGCTCGACTCTCCACTTTCCTAGAAAACCAGCAAACCATTTTTCCCCATCCACAACGTCGCACGCTGTAAACCGCCAAACCAATACCCAATGATCATCCCCCAGTTTGTGACATGTATTGATGTCTCCCAGTATTTTTCGTTGAAAACATGTAGCATGTTGCGTTAGATGGTAACCTTGGACGGCTAAGATCTGCATCTTAGATGAAAAAGTGGCCGTTGATTGTTGCAGGCCTTCGTTTTGGTATCCGCATAGGGATGGCCGGCATGGTATGGCGCGGCAAGGTGGTTGGCATGTCATTGGCACATGTGGCATGGCATGTCTTGGCGCGGTTTGGCGTGGCCAAAACTAGGGTTTTGGGGCCAAAGGTTACCATGCGTTGTTTGGCGACCTTGGACGGCCAGGATTTGCATCTAGGGTGGAAGGGTGGTCGTTGATCGTCGCACGCCTTCGTTTTGATAGCCGCATGGGGAAGGCCGGCATGCTATGGAGAAGCAAGATGGTTGGCATGCCATTGGCACATGTGGCATGGCATGCCTTGGCGCAGTTTGGCGTGGACAAAACTAGGGTTTTGGGACAAAGGTTACCATGCGTTGTTTGGCGACCTTGGACGGCTAGGATTTGCATCTAGGATGGAAGGGTGGCCGTTGACCGTCGCACGCCTTCGTTTTGGTAGCCGCATGGGGAAGGCCGGCATGGTATGGCGCGGCAAGGAGGTTGGCATGCCATTGGCACATGTGGCATGGCATGCCTTGGCGCGGTTTGGCGTGGCCAAAACTAGGGTTTTGGGCCAAACGTTACCATGTGTTGTTTGGCGACCTTGGACGGCTAGGATTTGCATCTAGGATGGAAGGGTAGCCGTTGATCGTCGCACGCCTTCGTTTTAGTAGCCACATAGGGAAGGCCGGCATGGTGGGGCCAAGGCCAATGGCGCGGATGGCTCGGCATAGTGGGGCCAAGGGTTTGGCACGGACGGCTTGGTATGGTGGGGCCAAGGCAAGGAGCGGTTTTCTTGGCATGGTGGGGCCAAGGGTTTGTCATGCCATTGGCGCATGGTGCGGCTAGCATGGTTGGGGCCAAGGCAAGGCGCGGTTGGCTTGGCATGATGGGGCCAAGGGTTTGGCATGTCATTGGCGCATGGTGCGGCTAGTATGGTTGGGGCCAAGGAAAGGTGCGGTTGGCTTGGCATGGTGGGGCCAAGGGTTTGGCATGCCATTGGCGCATGGTGCGGCTAGCATGGTTGGCATGTCTTGGCGCGGTAGACGTGGCTGGCATGGTTTGCCGTTGGCATAGTGGTGCGGCTGGCATGGTTGGCATGCCTTGGCGCGGAGATGTGGATGGCATGGTTTGCCATTGGCACAGTGGTGCTGCTGGCATGGTTGGCATGCCTTGGCACGGAGATGTGGCTGGAATGGTTTGTCATTGGCACAGTGGTGCGGATGGCATGGTTGGCATGCATTCGCGCGGAGATGTGGCATGGTTTGTCATTGGCACAGTGGTGCGGCTGGCATGCTTGGCGTGGTAGCATGAGAATTAGGGTTTGGCATAGATGACGTTGGTCAATGTTAAGGGTTCTGCCGTGGAACATGACACATAAAAAAATAGGTACCCTGGTAATTCTTACGTAGGCATGCTGATCGATTCAATAAATGTGCTAATGGTTATAGTGACATCATGTCAGATGTGCAGTTTTACGATTTTAACCCTAAGCTAAAAACCACCATCAACACCACCAAAAATCATGGTAGATTTGGGTTTTTCTTCACCTAGTGAACCTGAACCTATTAAGTATCCATCAATTAATCTACCAAATAATATCTTTGAATAAGGTTTAGATCCATGGAAATTTTCATTAATCGGAAGGTTGGATTTACAGAAGATCAAATTTACTGATACAGCTTTAATCTTAAGACAACAATGGAAATTAGCGGGAGACTGTAAACTTATTCCTCTAGGTAAGGGTTGATTTACCATCAAGTTAGATAATGAGGTTGATTGCAATTACATTAAAGCTGGTTCATGGGAAGTAACCAATCAATTTTTGAGAGTTCGAAACTGGATTTCAAATTTTCGTCCTGAAAATCAAAGAACATCTAAAGCCTTGGTTTGGGTACGTTTTCCAGGTTTAGGTCTGGAATTTTGGAAGAAGAAGATATTGTTTGAGATATGTAATGAAATTGGTTATCCCATTAAAGTAGATGAAGCCACTTTGAAATATGAATATGGGTACTATGCAAATGTTTTGGTTGAGGTGGACTTCACTCAACCAATTCCAGCAAAGATTTGGATTAATACTAAGTTTGGAGGCTTTTTTAAAAATATTGTGATCCCAGATTGCCCTAAATTCTGCAATACTTGTAGAATTGTAGGACATTTAATTACCGAATACAGAGTAGAAAAAAATAAAAATATGAGGAATGAAGATGGAGCTGCTAGGACTGAAAACGTAGTTACTGGTAATTCCATTCAGCAACAAACAACAAGAAACAAATCTGCTAAAGGAGGTAAAAATCACCATCATATTCCATTTGATATTTGTGGCAGAGCTGAAGTTGAAGACTCTGTAGTGAATACTATTGAAATGGTCCCACCAGAAAAATCTAAAGGTGTAGGAATCACTACACAATTAAGCAAATATAGTCATATTGAATATGAAGAAGGTGAAGTTAAAAATGTTCTTGAAGATGAGTTAGAAGCTGAATTGGATCATGCTAAACTAATACAAATAGCTGCAAAAAATTTAATACCTCAAAGTGAAGTTAAGTTTATAGATGAAAAATCTGGAACTACAAATGAAATTGATCCTGCTATAGCTGCAGATAACTCAATTCCTCAAAGTGAAGTTAAATTTATAGATGGAAAATCTGGGAAAATTAAAAATGAGTTGGTTCTAGTAACTTCATGGGTTAAAACTATGGAGAAAGGCATAATAAATGTTTCAACTAGTGAAGGAAGTACTTCTAAAGGATGCACAATTCTTCTCCAAAGGTTAGTAAACCAATTACTGCTACTACTAAATATAACTTTAGAAAACAACAAGGGAAAGGAGGTACCCAACACCTCCAATCTAAACCATGAAAATATTATATTGGAACATTAGGGGCATGAGAAGGAGGAGGGCCCAAGATAAGCTGTGGTTTTATGTAAACAATTTTCATCCTACTTTAGTTTGGATTGCGGAACCTAAAATTTTCTATAATTATGATTTTTGGAATAAATTAAATCTGCATGGTATGCATAAAATGGTGATTCATAATTTAGTTCTTAATAAAAAGGGTAATATATGGTTATTCTGGAATTCAGCCATAACTACTCCTTCTGTTACTTCAATGTCTAGTCAGATGTTAACAGTGAATGTAGGTGGTGTTTTAGTATCTGGAGTACATGTACATGTGGATGTTAATCATAGAATATTCCTATGGTCAGATATGGAGATGGTAAGTGACCTTCAACTACCTTGGATAGTACTAGGTGATTTCAATGTAGTTTCATCAGAAGAAGAAAAAATATGGGGAGAAAACCAAAGAGAAGAGCTATGCTAGATTTCAATAATTGCTTAGATAAATGTGAGTTAATTCATGCTCCTAAGAATGGTCTACAATTCTCATGGTCTAATTTTCAGCAAGGGGGTAATAGAATACTTTGTAATCTAGACAGATTGGTTTATAATTCGAAGTTTCTGCAAAAGTTTAGTGACTGGGGTTATAAAGTTGGCCTTCGCATAGCTTCTGATCATTCTCTTTTGTTTGGAGGTTGTGTGAATATACCAAAGCCCCATAATACTCCTTTAAAATTTCCAAAAATGTGGTTATCTCATCCAGAATTCATGAAAGCATTAGATGCAAATTGGAAGGAATATAACTGGTGATCCTGCTTTTATTTGGTAACAAAAGCTTAAGAGATTGAAATAATTCTTGAAGTGGTGGAACTGGCATTATTTGGTGATGTAACAGTGAAAATAAAAGAGGTTGAACAAAAGGTAAATGAAGCAATGATTACTTCGGATGCTAATCCAGAGAATGAAGATGCATTGAGTAAATTAGTGGAAGCTCAGAATGTTTATAATAATAGAGAAGTTCAATACAATACATTACTGAGACAAAAATCAAGGGTAAAATGGATAAAAGAAGGTTCTTCTAACTCTAATTTCTTTCATACTAATCTAAAAATCAGACATTTAATAAATCTTATTTGTGAAATAGAAGATGATAATGGGAATATAATTTCTGATCAGTCTAAAATTGCTGAGATTTTGGTTAAACACTTTGAGGAGAAATTTCAATATAAAGAAGCCATTATTTATGATTCCTTACTTGAAGTTATTCCAAATGTTGTCATTGTAGAAGATCAAAGAAAATTGGATTCTATTCCTGAAGAAGAAGAAATAAAAGCAACCATCTTTGATATAGATACTGAGAGTGCACCTGGTCCAGATGGTTTCTATGGGATGTTCTATAGAGATTGTTGGGAGGTGATAAAACAAGATTTAGTGGCTGCTATCCAATTCTGCTGGAGAAGAAGATTCATTCCTAAAGGGATTAATTCCAATTTTTTGACTCTCATTCCTAAGGTACAAATTGCAAAAAAAAAAAACTGCTCAGTTTAGACCTATTGGATTAAGTAATGTATGTTTCAAAATATTTACAAAGATTATCACTAACAGGATGAACTTATTGATGCCTAAACTGATCTCTCCTCAACAAGTTGGCTTCATTAAGGGGAGAAATATTCATGAACAGGTTCTCCTAGCATCTGAGCTTGTGAATGAGATGAGATCAAAAAGAAGAGGTAGCAATGTTGGTTTAAAATTAGATATTTCTCAGGCCTATGACATTATCAACTGGGATTTCTTATTCTTAGTCATGCAGAAGTATGGTTTCTTTCAAGAATGTTGTGGATGGTTACAGACTTTATTTCAATCAGCCAAAATCTCAATAATGTTAAATGGTGGACCATGTGGATTATTTTCAGTGGGTAGAGGTTTGAAACAAGGTGACCCACTTTCACCTATTCTATTTGTCTTAATGGAAGAAGTTTTAAGTAGGGGTTTAACAAAGTTGATAGAACAACAGAAGATACAACCAATGGTTACAAAAAAAGGGATATCTCCCACTCATCTACTATTTGTAGATGATGTGTTCATATTCTGTAATGGGAATAAAATGGGTTTGGAACATTTAAATCAATTCCTAAGTGAATACCAGCAAAGTTCAGGGAAGTGTATTAACAGAGAAAAGAGCAAATGTTTTGTGGATGGGACAAGCAATTCAATAAAATCTATGATAGATAATTTATTTCACATGGAACTTTAACCCATACAAGTATCTTGGAGTCATTCTAATGCCGGGAGAGTAAAATCATCCACCATCTGGTCAATGGTAGAAATGCTTCAAAGTCAGCTAGCTTCCTGGAAAGGTAAAATATTATCATTTCATGATAGACTGGTCTTGGTAAAATAAGTTCTATGAAGTATACCAATTTATAACATGTCTGTCTACAAATGGCCTTCTTCTGTTATCAAAGTTTGTGAGAAGATAATTAGAAATTTCTTATGGACTGGAGATGCTGAATGTAGAAAATATTCTACTCTAGCTTGGAATAAAGTTTGTACACCTTATGAAGAATGTGGTTTGGGTATAAGAAGATTAGAAGTGATTAATAAATCTCTCCTTATGAATATGATGTGGAGGATTTTACATTCTCAAGAAGACTGGGAAATGTTCTTTGCTAGAAAGATAAGAATGGTCAGTGGAAATGGAAATTTTCATCTGTCTGGCCAGGACTTAAATGAGATTGGACCGGTATGAAAGATGATTTGAGATGGTGCATAGGTGATGGCTCTAAAGTATCTGTTTGGTTTGATAACTGGATTGATGGAACTCCCTTAATTGAGGTTACTGGAATGAATGACTTTGTAAAAGAGCATATAAATATGAAAGTTCAAGACTTATTGCAACATGGTGTATGGATGATCCCTGAGGAATTAAGATCTACTTTGGAAAATAGAGACTTACCAGTAGTAAGTGGTGGGAATGATAAACTGTTCTAGATTGGAGATGTGAAGGGTGAGCTTACTACTTCTTCTGCAGTAAATAGAATTAGAGAGATAGAACCAAAGTTGCACTGGACTACTAAGATCTGGAAGTCATTTATGCATCCTTCCATTTCTATCAATGTCTGGAAAGTAATTCAAGGGATATATGTGGATGATGTTAAAAGAGTACAGCAAGGCTTTGAAATGGTATCCAAATGCTGCATATGTAAATCATATCAAGACTCAATGTCTCATCTTTTATGGTCTTGCAGTTTCAGTGTGAAAATATGGTCTTGGCTGGGAAGCATTTTTGGTTTTTATAACCCCTTATCTTTTGATGATATCTGGAATAGTGCTAAATAGAAAAGATCTCTAATCAAAGAGATTTGGCTGACTGCATCATGTTATACTGTAAGAGAATTGTGGTTCTAAAAAAACAGGTACCTTTTTGATAACTTATCTCCCTGTGAAAACAAATTTAAATGCAGAATATGGCAATTAGTTCATGAGGGTGGCGTTGAAAGGGACAAGATGGGAACTGGATTATGATATACAGATTATAGATTTCTTCAAGCTAGGACCTAGATGCATTAAATACGGAGAAATCAGAGAATGCTCTTGGAATCCTCCTAGTGAAGGTCATATTCTATTTTTCTGTGATGGAGCCTCTTTGGGTTGCTTTTCGTAGTGCAAGTTGTGCGAGGCTCGGATAGGCCGGCGTAAAACCCATGTTCAACTCTTAGGAGATTTTTCTCTAGTCGACCCGGTACTTGCTACTGGAAATGACTTTGGATTTCGGATTTAGGAGCCTCTTTGGGTAATCCAGTAAATCCTGGTTTTGGTATTAAAGCTAGAGATCATATATGTCAGGTGGTGGGTACTTTATTAGGAGGGATAGGAGTTGCTACTAACTACATTGCTGAGATCATGGCAGTAGTCTGTGCAATTGAATGGAAAATGTATTCGAATGCAGTCACATCATTATTTGTTCAATTTCAAAGGTTGTTATAAGTGATTTCAAGAATAATAAGGTGCCATGGTTTATTTTCAACAAATGGATTAAAGCTTGCAATAATTTAACTGAAATCCAATATTATCACAGGTATAGGGAAGTTAACTTCTCTGCAGACAGTCTAGCAAAAGATGGTGCACATTTAAGAGCAGGAGAAAGAAATTTACATATAGGAAGACCACAATCATTGCATCGCATTGAAATGCCTAGTGTAAAATAATATAGGTTCTGCAGATAGCTTATTTCCTTGCCTATTAGAGTCTGTATTTCCTTTCCTTTTAGAGTCTTCATTTTCCATTCGTTATTTTCTTTTTTGCTTTCTTTTTATTCCCTGATTTTTGTAAGATACGTTTAATTTTCTTATGAATAATAAAAATCCCGTGATTGAGCAAAAAACAAACAAACTGTGCCAGTCCTCTTGATTTTTATTCTATTGGATGAATAAGTTGTACTAACATTCCCGTAAGGTGCCTTGGTGCGTAAATCAGTATCTTTCTTTGAAAACCAATGGATTTGTCTTTCGAATGTCAGTAACTCCTTTTAAGATGATATTCAAGGTATCTTGAAGAGACTTAAATCGTTTATTTTCCAATCTAAGCTTACACTTCCTACGAACATGTCCTTCTGAGTTACAGAAGTAGCAGAGAGCTTTGATGGGATCAGCTGAAATTGACTTGGTACAAGAACTTTTCCTTCTTGGAGATGTAGTTTTTTCTTGATCAGAGAAACTTAACTGTCATCCTTTGTGAAAGTAGTCATACCTTGAACATAACCTTGTAAAAGATTTACTTGAGTTTTTCATGAGTATTATTGGAAATCAATTCCTCTAACTTTTTTATTTTCAATTAAGCCATAGATAAGGATAATTTTTCATATTTACACGTGCTACATGGAGTTGGAGGAGTATCCAGCAGAAGTTGAATTTCCAGGGAATTTTTATCAAGTTGAGCCTCAAGTGAAATAATTTGCATATCCACTTCAGCATTTTCTTCGAAAAGAATCCTAATTCGTGAATCCTTTTCATTAACCTTACCAATAATTGTTGACTTTTTTTTCCAGCCTATTGACCTCAGAAGCCTGAATTCCAAGACGTTTAAGAATCTCAGCACTTCCACTTCCGAGTCAGACTCATCAGTAGGACAATAGGGATAAAAATTGTCAGTAATGGACTGTTTTATGGAAACAAAATGTTCACCTAATCCTGAGAGGAAAGAAGATCTGATATCATTAATAAAATCCATAATGATAGTTCTTTCAATAACTGGTGATACGTTATCAGAGATCATACTCTTGTCCATAATTTAGATCGCCACAAACATAGACTTGTTAGGTCTAGGGTGGGATTCTGAGTGATAAGTAAAAATATGTCTCATACTTACACTTGAAGAAGAAAATCTCAGTGAATTTTTTCTTCGCAAATTCTCGATCTAAGTGCTTCTCAGATAATCATTCAGGTAAAAATCTTGATTCCTCTTGTATTATTTTCAGTCTTAATGATTAAAGTTCATTAATTCAGGTGTTTCCTCATGGATTCGTGTCCTAAAACACCTGGTAATGAATCTAATCATTCAGATAATTTAGGTTTTAATGAGAATTTGAATTCTCAGAAGGTTCCATTTGTTGAACTGCCTGATGATTTATTTGAAGAAGGTTTAAATCCTTGGAAGTTTTCTTTAATAGGAAGATTATATTTACAACATATAAAATTTGTGGATGATGCTGTTATTTTGCGACAACAATGGAATCTAGTTGGAGATTGTAAACTTATCCCTTTGGGAAGAGGTTTCTTTGCTATTAAGTTAGATAATGAAACTGATCGAAGATTCATCAAATCGGGTCAATGGGAGGTCCTTAATCAAGTACTACAGATCAGGAATTGGGTTTCTAATTTTAGACCATCAAATCAGCGTACATCTAAAGCTCAAGTTTGGGTTCGTCTTCCTGGTTTGGGTTTAGAATTCTGGAAGGAAATGATTTTGTTCACTATTTATGAAGAGATTGGTACTCTTATCAAAATTGATTCTGCTACTGCTAAGTGTGAAGTTGGATATTATTCTAATGTATTGGTTGAGGTGTATTTTTCTCAACCAATTCCTAACAAAATATGGATTGGTACTAAATATGGAGGATTCTTTCAAAATATATCAATTCCTGTGATTCCAAAATATTGTCATCACTGCAAGATTATTGGACATCTAACAGCTGAATGTAGAAATGAGCAGAATAAAATTCAGGGTGAAAGCAGAACTTCATATCAGTCTAAAGCTAGTTCTGTAAAAGTTCCACATCTGCATAAAGTAAGTGCAGAAATTCCACATACTCCTTTTGATATTTGTGATAGATCAGAAGTTGAAAACTCTCCATCAAAGGTACAACCTAATACTTCTACTTCTACTTCAGTTCCACAACAGCAACCAGAAAGTGATTCTCTCATTACCAATATTTCCCCTATAATTACACAACATGCTAATAATACAATCAATACTAATTTAGTAGGAGGAAGATTTCATGTTTTAGAGTCTGGTGAAGATAAATAATAAGGAGAGATCATTAATGAGGATATCCCTGTTGAGTTAGTTCCACATCAATTACTCCAGATTGCTGCAGTCACTGAACTAGAGAACAGTGTAGTTAAATTCATAGATACTGGATCAGAAAAGGTCAGCTCAGAATCAGTTCCATTTACTACTTGGTCTCCAGTAGTTAAAACCTCAGCATGTGAGAAGAAAATTAATGCAGCTTCTAATAATAGCAATTCAGAAATTAATGCAGATGAGCAGCTTAGTTCCAAATGTCACAATGAAGTAGTCAAAAATATCATTCCAGGTAATAGTTCTGGTGAGAAGCTTATTAATCTTGTAGCACATAAATATAATTTTAGAAGAAATGTTGGCAATGGAGGTCCTAAAAACCTCCACACCAAACCATGAAAATCATCTTTTGGAACATAAGGGGCCTTAGAAGGATTAAGGCTCGACAGAAATCACATTCTTTAGTTAACCAATTCAATCCAACTCTTGTTTGGATTGCAGAACCAAAAATTAAGTGTTCTTCTTCTTTTTGTAGTAAACTAAATTTACCAGGAATGCAATATATGGTTACTCATAATGAGACTAATGATCATAAAAGTAATATTTGATAGAGTAGTGTTTAACATGAAGTGGTTACAGATTTTTAGTGATTGGGGGTATAAAGTGGGACTCAGAGTTGCTTCTGATCACTTTCCACTATTAGGTGGATGTGCAAGTGTTCCAAAACCAAAAAATGTACCTCTAAGATTTCAAAAAATATGGTTAGAACATTCTTCTTTCATGTCAGTAGTGCAAGACAGCTTGGCAATACAAATTCATGGTGATGCTCCCTATATTTTTATGCAAAAGCGTAAACATCTCAAACAAATTCTCAAGGATTGGAACTGGAGAGCCTTTGGTGATGTTAAGGTCAAGATTCAAGAAGCAGAAAAGAATTTCAAAGATAAAATGGAAATTTCAAATAAGAATCCTCATGATGAACAAGCCTTGCATGATTTAGTTACTGCTCAAAATGATCTCAACTCCAGAGAAACTCATTATAGCACTATGATGAAACAAAAATCCAGAGTAAAGTGGGTAATGGAGGGTTCAGCAAATACAAATTTCTTTCATTCAAATATTAAAATTAAACAAACAAGAAATGATATTTGTGAATTGGAGGATGAAAATGATAATTTAATCTCTGATCAAACAAAAATTGCTGACATTCTTGTTGATTTTTTTGAAAAAAGATTTCAAGAACAGGCTGTGGAAATTAGTGAAGATATTCTTGATGTCATTACAAACATTATTACTGAATCTGATCAATTTATGCTTGAAGTTACTCCTGAAGCAGATGAGATTAAAGTTGTAGTTTTTGCAATGGATGGTGATAATGCACCTGGCCCAGATAGTTCTTCAAGGATGTTCTACAAAGCTTGTTGGGAAATTATACAACATGACTTCATAAATGTTGTTCAATACTGCTGGAAAAGAAAGTATATACCCAAAGGTTTGAATTCTAAATTTTTGGTTATTTTACCTAAAGTGCAAGGTGCAAAAAAACCAAATCAATTTAGACCAATTAGTCTTAGCAATTTCAGCTATAAGGTATTCACCAAAATCATTTCACTTAGAATGGCAAGTCTTATGAATAAGCTAGTGTCTCCTCAACAAGTAGCATATATTAAGGGTATAAATATTCATGAGAAGATTTTTTTAGCCTCTGAGCTAGTAAATGAGATGAAGAAAAAAAGGAGAGGAGGCAACTTAAGTCTGAAACTTGATATCTCTGAAGCATATGACTCAGTGAGTTGGCTGTTTCTATTCAAAGTTCTTCAAAAATATGGATTTTTTGTGGCTTGGTGTGATTGGTTAAAAGTACTTCTCTCTTCTGCTAAAATATCTGTGATGGTTAATGGAGGACCAAATGGATTCTTTTCAATGAATAGAGGACTCAAGCAAGGGGATCCATTATCTCAAATTATATTTGTTCTCATGGAGGAGGTTCTAAGCAAAGGCTTAACAAAGATGGTGGAAACCAAAAAGATACAGTCAATGGTGATAAGAAAAGGTATTGCCCCTAAACACCTACTTTTTGCTGATGATATCTTTCTGTTCAGTAATGATTCAAAAAAAAGGGTAGAAAATCTCTTAAAACTGATTGAAGATTATTAAAGTTGCTCGGGACAAATCATTAACAAGAGCAAGAGTAAATGCTTTGTTGATGGATGCTCATTGATTAGAAAATCTCAGATATCAGATATGTTACACATGGAACTCACATCATTTCCAAATAAATAATTGGGAGTCATCATTCATCCAGGAAGAATTAAATCTACATCTGTGTGGTCTATGGTTGAAATGATGCAAGACTATCTTGTAGTTTGGAAATGCAAATTACTATCTTTTAATGACAAATTAATCTTAATTAAATATGTGCTCAGTAGCATTCCTATGTACAACACGACTATATACAGATGGCCCATTTCAATAACTAAGCAGTGTGAAAAAATTATGAGAAATGTTTTATGGTCTGGAGATGCAGAAATTAGAAAAACAAAAACCATTTCTTAAAGAAGAGTTTGTACTCCCTTCAATGAAGGTGGATTGGGCATTAGTATATTGTCTAATGTTAATAAAGCATTGTTAATGAAGATGATGTGGAAGCTGAAAACATCCAAAGAGGAATGGTCTCTGTTTTTTGCAGCTAAATTTCAAGATAAAAATGGGCAATGGACCTCACAATGGAAACTATCATCAGTTTGGCCTGGGTTTAAATGGGATTGGCAGTCTCTCAAGAATGATGTCAGATGGATTATTGGCAAAGGTGACAACATCTCAGTTTGGTTTGATACTTGGACTGGTGAAGGTCCACTAATTGACAGAATTGGTTTTACTGACCATGTCAAGAATAACTTTCAGATGAAAGTTAAGGATTTACTACAGAATAATGAATGGGTTATACCCATTGAATTATAAGGCTTTATTTCCATGCCCTTGCCAATAGTAAATGGCACCCTAGATGAGATCATTTGGAGTGGTGACATGAAGGGAAAATTTTCAACAGCTGCAGCAGTTAACAAAGTATGGCATAAATAACCAATCATTCATTGGCCTTCTCACATATGGAAATCCTTTTTGTACCCTGGTATATCAAGCAATATTTGGAAGATTCAACAAGAAGTCTATGTAGATGATCAAATGAAAGTTGCTCAAGGTTATTATATTGCTTCTATGTGCTCTGTTTGCAAGCAAAATCAAGATAGCATGCCTCACCTTCTATGGTCCTGCAACTTCAGCTTAAAAATTTGGAAGTGGTTAGGTAACATTTTCAACTTTCCTATTCCTGTTTCATTTGAAAACATCATACATTGTGCAAAAAACCATAGTCCCATAGTCAGAGAAATATGGACTACTGCAGCTTTCTGCATCATGAGAGAACTCTGGTTTCTTAAAAATAGGATTATGTTTGAAAATGTGCAACCAAATGAAAATGATTTCATAAGCAGAATTCTATACTTGGTTCACCTTGGTGGGTACATGATGAAAGGAAACAGATGGAGTCAAGACTATGACTCCCAAATTTTAAACTTCTTTCAATTGGGTCACATGAGTATTAAATTCACTGCTATTAAAGAGTGTATCTGGTTGAATCCACCTAAAGGATTTGTTCTGTTTTGCTGTGATGGAGCTGCAGCAGGAAATCCAGGGCTTGCAGATTTTGGCATAATAACAAGGGACCATGTTTGTGCTGTTCTTGGTACTATCTCAGGAGGTATAGGAGTTGCTTCAAACTATATTGCTGAGTCACTTGCAATCATTTGGGCTCTTGAGTGGTCTGTAAAAATGCAACATGATAATATTATTATTAGATCAGACTCAAAATCAGTGGTAGAAGATTTCTAGAAGGGGCAGATTCCATGGTGTTTTAAATCAAGATGGCTTAAAGCCACAACTCTTATATCCCAAATCTTTTATGAACATTATTATAGAGAAATCAATTTCTATGCTGGCAGTTTGGCTAATAAAGGAGTAACTCTACAAATGGGAGAATTTATTCATCACATTGGAAGACCAGCTCACTTAATACAAGTTGCGATGCCACACAGGAAATACTATATATTCTGTTAAAGTTTCCTTAAAGTGTTAGACTCTTTTCTTTTTGGTTGTTTTATTATTCCTCTTATCGTAACATCATTTTAGCTCCTTTATTTTAAATAAAAATGGTGATTTAGCAAAAAAAAAAAGACTTGTTAGGTCTAAGGTGTTTGCCTACTCTGATACCAATTAAAAATAAGAGGGTACCAAATATACCACCAACGTTTTTGTTCGGAAACCTGTAAGGACAAAACCTAATACAATTGCAAGTACACCAACTTAATGATCCTTGACAATATATGTATATAGAGTTTATATCTCTATCGATTCTCAGTCATTATGTATATAGACAAAGGAGTCCTTGAAACTGATTATTAAGAAGAGTACTTGGACGATCCCAAAAATCAATATCCAATATCAATCTAGTCGTATCTGAATAATCCAATAGGAATTCTGCCAAGTTATAAACTTGTTATCTATCTTTCAAGATATGAATTCTACAAGAAAAAAGTCTCGTAATCGATCATAATTAGATGGATGCATCTATTAAGATTGAATATGTACAAATTGCATAAATCCAATTATAAATAAAAATAATATATTGCGGAAAAGGGAAAACACAAGACACCTGAATTTTTGTTAACGAGCAAACCGCAACTGCAGAAAAACTTCGAAACCTCGTCCAGATTTGAATACCAAACTTTATTAAGCCGCTATAGACACTAGCCTACTAACAGACTTTGGACTGGAATTTGGTTGAGACTGAATCCACCCTCCAAGCGATTCAGTTACAGACGCGATCCTTACGTTTCTTGAACCTCGCAAGGCTTTACGTAGTTGATTCTCTTAGATGACGTCCTTTATAGCCTAAGAGTTGCTTCAACCTCAGTGAAGACTTTTGATACCAATCTTCCTCTAACATATAATCATATTTGATATCTCCTAAGATCAAATATCAAGGCTTTGGAATCTATTTGCAATAGACAAAGCTAGCAAGCCTCACAATCCGTAACACGTACACTCAGTTAGATGAGAAGCCTGGATCTTTTACCATCTCTTAAGAACAATCTTAAAATTATCACTTAAGAATAGTTTTCAGGTATCTATCTCGAGGAATCGCAAAGTCTGAGACGAAGAAAATTTTCTATTTCTATCCATCATGCCTAAAAGAGATTACGAGAACCTCCATAACAAAAAAACAAGATTAGGATACACAAACTATTAAGGTAAAGATATTCGGACCCGGATTCACGAATCCTTAAAGCGAAGTCTTTCGGTCATAAACATAATTATGTTTCTCAATGGAAACCTAGGATCATAGAGGACGACTCTAGATATCAACCAGGACACACAAAGTGTCAGGGATTGCTTAGAATTCAAGCTAAGATAACTTGAGAATCAAGCAAATACTTTCTCTGTTTAGATGAAACTATTATTAGGGTTTCAATTAAAACATGTGAGAATTAGCCTTGAAAATACAATGGAAGAATATACACATTGGTCTGATTACGGAACCGTGTACAATGATTGTTCTGTTTTTGCAAATATGCCTTTCGAACTATAAAAAAATTGATGTTCATTTAAACACCTAAGAGTTTAATCATGATGGGCACACATAAGTGTTTTAGTGATCGATGAAATCTTATAAGTGGTTATGAGAGTCACAGCAATGCTAAACATATTTAAAAAAATATTTTTTTGAGCATCTGTTAAATTATATTGGGACCGTTGGTGAAACGGTTCGTGAACCATAAGGCTAAACTTCACGAGTCAGGGAGCTACGGTTAGTGAACCGGGTTCACCAATCCTAATCGGCTCGAGAACTTAGATATATGCGCAAACTGGGATCTCCAACCATACACGGTTTGTGAATTCAGATGGACACAGTGCGTGAACTAGGTTCGCGAACCTTAAGCTTTTTATACCAACACCAAAAATTCAGTTCACCATGGTTCATGAATTGTTCTCAACTGAACTTGCGGTTTGCGAACTGGTTCGCCAACCTTCTCTGTATTTCTGAAATCAGATATCTATGGTTTGCAAACTGGTTCGTCAACCTTCCCTGTATTTTTGAAATCAGATATCTATGGATTAGAAATCATATACCTACTCTGAGCAGAAATATCAGAAGTTCATGAATTATCTCTTATAATGTTTGAAACATACCCAAAATATAAAATCACTTGCATGGGAAATTTTCAATGTATCCACAAATTAATTCTCGAACAAAGAATTGTTTTGAACTAATATTGTTAAGGAACTTTGAACATCTATGCTTGAATCATATTTCGAGATTTTTAACAAGGCAAGCTTGACTCAAATTTTCTTCTTTGTGAATCTACTAGAATTCATACGACACAGTCCCAAATGATAGAATGGTGAGATAGTGAATAAAATAAAATGATTCATTCTTCACATACCCGATAAAAAAAATTCTCCAAATATCTTCGTTGATACCAAATTCTAACCTAGTCCGAAACTCGGCATAGTAGACTAGAAATCAAGATATAGTTTTCATCATCTAACATTGACAACAAGCTTGAGATGGAAAAAATTATGGGCTCAACCGAGCATTTATCCAACAGTATCAGGTGAAGAAGTTGGATTTGATGGACCTGGTGAAAATTGTGAAGAATTTGGTGTTGAAGGAGAAGAATTCTATGGTGATATTTCAGGCACTTACTGATTAACTGCTAACACATCTGGATTATATTTGTTCGACACCTTTAATATATGATAACAACTTTCGAATTAGAATTTTTTTCAATTTTTTCGTTGCCAGTCTATACGACATTGTTTTTCCACAAAACCACTCTCCCAGCCTCTTCTGGCTTGCATTATCGCAGCAACATAAGAGGAAACTTCCATATTGATTGTAATGAAGCGTTGCGCCAACCCAGTCGCATCACGATCATTGATGTTCATTTTTTATTTTTGGTATTTGATAAATATGTTATCCACATGGCGTTACTATGTTGTTGTGAACCATAATTACGGCAAATGCATTCATCTTCAGAGACAGTAATTTTTAGACCCCGAACTGTGTCAATTTTTTTTTTACCTTTTCCTTGAGATTGAGATTGATAATCCATATTATAAGAAATTAAGAAATGTAGAGAAGGTGTGATTAATTTATCTTGTTTTAGATTAGAAGAATAGTTAGAGGTTGAGAAATTCTAGAGAGATTTAGAAATTATGGTGTGAGTTCAAATGATCTTTAAAATGAGTATTTATAGGGGGAATTTATGGATGTTGGATGAGGAACTACTGAGCGATGATCAAACAGATAAACGATTGAAATATTAGAGTTGGCAATGTCCATACCATTGAGCGGTGGAGTCCCAAACGCTCGCTAGAGACTCTGTCGCGTATACCTAAGTGGTATTTTTGATACTTAGGCACTTACGTTTGCCACTTTTACATACCCTTATCGGGTGCAAAAGTGGCAAACTATGTTGTTTGACATGTGCATAGGAATATGCCTTAGAAAATTATTTAAGATTAGATAGTTTTATTTTCCAACAAAACCTTAGGAAATGGTTGGTTCACTTGTAATGTTGTTACTTGTTTAGTTTTGTTCTTAGCATAACTAACAACGCCAATTAACCTAGTTTAGTTACTTGGATCTTGGTTTACTAGACTAGGGTGGAGTTCGGTTGAGATGGTGGAACTGGATTATCTATTCCAACAAGAAAATTATGATAAAGATTATGAAATGGTCCTGAATCTTGTTGTTTGCTTAATTGATTATGTAACAGTCTTTAATATTGTTGTTTGCTTAACTGAAAATGTACCAATCTTGAATTTTGTTATTTGTTTGGCAAATGCCATGTAACGATGCCGATCTTGAATCGGTCCTATTAATATAATTAGTATTTTTCGAAGGAAAAACATTAGGGAAGAAAGTACAGAAAGAGTATTAGACAGACTCACAAATAAAAATAACTCCTTAAAAACTTCAAAACCCTCGTGTTGGCAGGGTGAATCTATTTTGGGGAGTTTGGTGTGTCCCAAGTGGAACAATTTGTCTCGTGTTTCCCTTGCCTTAATTGTATTGAGTTGATAGATAGTTGTTGTTTGATGGACAATACATGTTGGCATATGAGTGGTGTTTGATACTTGTGTGCTGGTTGGCCCCCCGCTCTGCATGGAGAACGACAAGGCTGATTGCCTCCTATCGAGATAGCCACAACCAGGAACTCGTGAACCCATGATCCGGCTAGCGAGCTGGTTTAACATGTTCTCCTCATGAAAGCGCCAAAAATTAAATCAATATTGAAACCCATAAGATATAGCGGTCGACGTTACCCTCTTTGAGACGCGTCAAACTGAAAAAAGCGAGGTGAGTCGTCCTCTTTACTTATATCTTAGATTTCACCATGAGATGATCACAACATATGAACAAGAAAATCCCTGCTGGCTAGGGAGATGGATAACTCTCTTTTCCCATGCAGAAAAGGTAAAATCAGGACGCGTAAAATATCAAGGATTAGCTTAGCTTGCATAGGTTCTGTCTGTACAGCTTGTAGTCAGTTGCAAGAACTTGATGATGAGGAAGCTGAAGATAATAAACTAATCAACACTTTGATGCTAGTACATACGGGCCAAATACCTAGAGTTCCAGATCCACAAGAAGTATTCTCAAGAAGCTATACGTATCGAGGGAGGGAATTTTATCATCAGAAGCTGATGCATGATTATTTTCTTTCCAATTGTGTGTACTCTGATCGAGATTTCCAAGGTCGATTCAGCATGCCTCGGCATCTGGTGAAAAATATTATTAAAGAGCTTTGTCGAGTAGAACTTCAATTTCATTATCAGTTTGATGCACTAAATATTAGAGGTCATAGTCCTGAACAAAAAGTTGATTCGGCTTCAAGGATTCTAGGTTATGTCAGACCAGCGGATGCAAACGAGTTTCGTATGGGTAAAACAACTTCATTCACTTACCTTTCATTATTTTGTGATGATTAATCATTTTGGTCCAACATGTTTATTAAAATCGACCGAGGAAGATGTTAGACAAATATTGAGGGAGAATGAGTAAAGGGGATTCCTAAGAATGCTAGGTAGTCTTGAATGTATGCATCGGGTATGGAAGGGATGTCATGTTTAATTTACCGGTCAATGTAAGGGTCATTATCCTGAACCAACCGTTATCCTTGAAGCTGTCGCTTCTTATGATTATTGGATATGACACGCTTTTTTTTGGTCTTCCGGGTTCACAAAATGATATTAATGTTTTTCACAAGTCGCCTCTGTTTGAAGATCTGAAGTATGGAATTTGTCCCCAAGTTTGTTTCATGATCAACGACCATCAATACTCTAATGGGTATGATCTTGCGGATGATATCTACCCAAAATGGTCCACCTTGGTTCAATGTTACCGTCAGCCCCCTGCCGGTGCATTGGGAAATTCATACTGGCATTTTAATAATCGCCAAATGGCATTGAGGAAGGATGTGGAACACCCCTTTGGAATTTTGAAGAGAAAATTCGCTATCATTTATGGGCCATATCGTGGGTTGAGTTCTCGTGAAATGCAAAAGATAATATTAAAGTTTTGCATAAGTCGCCTCTGTTTGAAGATCTGATGTATGGAATTTGTCCCCAAGTATGTTTCATGATCAACGACTGATAAATTTTGATCTCTATACCTTGGTAGCTATTACTATAAAGGCGGAATTCAGAATAATAATAGACGAGAAACTTAGAAAACAGAAAAAAAAAATTAGTAATTCGAAGAAAAATATCTTCTCTAGATTATGAAAAAGAAAACAATTCCAATTCTCTCTTTGTTATGCTCATAATCTTCTATAAATAGTGGATTATCCTTAAACTGTTTGCTAAGCTTGTACAAGTATCGTTCCAAGCTTTTTCTAGGTTTTCTTCTGTATCTAGTATATGTCCTTAGCTATTAGACAAAGCCCTCTATTTATAGCCTTCATCGTACTCAGACGACCAAGGACTTGTATTAGGAATCTATTTCCTAAACTAAGAGTATTGCCTAAAACAAAACTCTTCCCTAACTAGGAATTCTGCCTAAACAAGGATTCCTTCCTAGAATAGGATTTTTCCCTCAACTTAGCTTGAGGTTAACTAAGTTCCCTAAAGGAGTATGAATACACCTGTATCATGGGTCCCCCTTTTATGAACTTGAACTCTTGTGAGAGTTAAAAATGAAGGTTAGGGAACTCGAGAGTCCCTTTTTCCTTGTTAAACCACTTGGCTTGCTGGGAACTTGACCTTTAATTTCCAATTAGAAAAGCTTCTTTCTCTCCTTGTCGTGTTTTGGTCACTCTTCCCTCCAATATGCAATCTTCCTTGAGTGGTTCCTCTCTATCAAACCCTAAGTCTTCTACTCGTAGTAAGATCATCTTGTCATCTCCATCATTATCTAGTAATGGTGGTTCAAATATCTTCAACCTTTCTAGGTTGTCTTCTTGTTTTTTGGTTATGGTTTCTAAAAAAACTCTACTCGGTTTCTCCATAAGAGAACGGGTCACGAGGATAATGAACTTTGTACTAGCATTCACCAAACGTTTAGCCTGAGTGGATGTAATCAAGATCGCTCCATCAAGAGGAGAGTCTATAGATCGTATAACAAAAGCTTTCCCATCTTTGGTAAAGGTATACTTCTAGTCTCTCCTATCTAACAAGTACAACCTGACAAAGATCTAATGGAACCACATCGCATGTAACCTCATCAATGTATGACTCATCAAAAGAAAACTTGAACATACACTGCTCTGCAACCTGTAGCCCACCTTCCTTTTGAAGCCACCCTAAAGGATAAGGTTTTTTAATGTCTTCAAATCCAACTTCTATACCAAAGAATGTGAAAGTAAATTCTTCTGAATTCCCGGAACAATAACAACATCTATAAGTGTTGTCTTAACATGCATCTTAACTGTGAAGAGTCGTTCCCTAAGGTCGTCTTTTAAATGTCCTTATTTTTCTCCTGCCATAAGAGAGAGCTTTGAGTTGGGTTCAGTTAGTCCTTGGAATTCTATTGGAGCTTGTGCGACTAGTGTTTCCATCATGGCTTCTCTCTTCTACAACCCTTTTGGTTTTAGATTAGGATACTTCATCCAACACTTGTCGACAACATGTCTTGTTTGTTTGTAATGAGTGAAAATCAAACCTTATTTGTCTTTAGATTTCCTATCCTCTTTGATCCTTTCATCTCGTTTAGCGATGAAACCTCCAGACTTCCCCTTGGTGTTTCCCTCAATATCAGATTTCTTAAGACTGACTTCACTGGCATTAGCTTTTATGCTTGCTTCAGAGATAGTATCTACCGAAAACATCTTCAACTCCTTCCTTATATACTCATGGAACCCGGAGATATACTTCATATAGATATCATAATCTTCCAAGTCTAAATCCAAAACCATAGCTTGATTATGAAATTCCGAAATTTTATCTTGCACGGTTTGGTTGTAGGTCTTCTTCAAGTTGTACCACTTGAACCATCTCTCCTCAAGGTAGCCAACCGGATAAAACTGTTTCCTTACAACTGCCTTGAATCTTTTCCACGATAATACTCCCTTACATAGGTTTTTTCTTTGATAAGCTTTCCACCAGGTTAGAGCATGCTTTTGGAGCTTCAGTGCCGCGAAAGCAATCTTTTCCTTTGAACCATATTCAAAGAAATAAAAATACATCTCTAGACGTTCAACCCAATCATCCAATTTTTCTACATCGACACTCCCATCGTAAAGTAGGATATCAACATGAAAATCAATTTTTAGATTCTTACCATGAGGTTTAGTTGATGTATGACTTATAAGAAACTCACTTTTCTTCTTTTCTTCATCCTCTTCTTCTTCTTTTTTTTCTTCCGAATCGTCTTATATCGAATCATCTTTTTCGGAAGCTTCAGGTGAAGGTGTAATATTTTTCTTCGTCTCAGGATTGGGTGTATGAGAACGAATACATTCACTCAGTTCCTTAATGGTAACTTGAATTAGCTTCATGCCTATTTGCAGCGTAGCCACCTTTTCTTCCATAGTTTGTGGTTCTCTTTCCTTATGTTCGTCATCTGACATCGTCATCCTTGATCCCCTTGTTTTCTTAACGTCTTCTAGCTTCTCGAGTACCACACCAAGCTTTATGTAGAGAGATCTAGTGAAAACCATAAACCACAAGGATTTACCCTAAAAACTAACCTTGCTCGTGATGCCAACTTGATACTTTTTGATCTCTATACCTTGGTAGCTATTACTATAAAGGCGGAATTCATAATAATAATAAACGAGAAACTTATAAAACAGAACACAAGTAGTAATTCGAAGAAAAATATCTTCTCTAGATTATGAACAAGAAAACAATTACAATTCTCTCTTTTTTATGGTCACAATCTTCTCTAAACAGTGGATTGTCCTTAAACTGTTTGCTAAGCTTGTACAAGTATTGTTCCAAGCTTTTTCAAGCTTTTCTTTTGTATCTAGTATATTTCCTTAGCTATTAGCCAAAGCTCTCTATTTATAGCCTTCATCGTACTGAGCCGACCAAGGACTTCTATTAGGAATCTATTTCCTAAACTAAAAGCATTTCCTAAAACAAAACTCTTCCCTACCTAGGAATTCTGCCTAAACAAGGATTCCTACCTAGAATAGGATTATGCCTAGGGATGCACAAAACCGACTCAACCCACCAACCCAACCCGCACCCGTCTGAAATTACCCGTACCCGACCCAACCCATCTAGAAGCGGGTCGATTATGGGTCACAACATCAAAACCCATCGTACGGTGGGTCGACTGTGGGTGACAGCTTCCCTCACCCGACCCAACCCATCCACCCTCCAAAATATTTCTAAATTAATTCTAACCCTTAGATTACCTATCCTAGATGAACCATAACCGCTGAAGTAATGATATATAATACCCTAACCCTAATCATCACTAACTTCTCTTCAGTTCCCTTCAGCGACAGCCTCTTCTCTCCCTCTCAGACTTAGTTTTTTTTTCACTTTCTCTTCGCTTTGTAAATCAAATCACAGCATCACCAACAACCATCAATCAACATCGTCACAAGTATAGTTACAAACCAACAACCGAAGGTGAGACTAGGAATCATTGTAATTACTAATTAGGGTTTTGTTTCCTAAGATTGATTTTGGGTTGGATTATTTCGACTGGGTTCTTAATTCTTATTTCAATTTTGTTTCTTCTTCGCAGCAAGCTGTAATACTATATTACCATCAACTGAAGTCGCAGTATATGAAGTAGAAACTGCAAAGAGAATATGTCTGTAACTGTAATGTAATGTTAATTATATTTTATGGTGGGTAACCCACCATCCAGCCGATCAAACCCACTATATTTTGGCCTCACCCACCACCCAACCCACTGATGGTGGGTAACAGAAGTTGTCACCCGCAACCATAAAATAGTGGGTTTGATCGGGTGGATGGTGGGTTACCCGCACATGGGTGACAACTTCTGTTACCCACCATCAGTGGGTTGGGTGGTGGGTGAGGCCAAACCCGACCCAATTCAACCCATGTGCATCCCTAATTCTTCCCTCAACTTAGCTTGAGGGTAACTAAGTTCCCTAAATGCGTACGGACACACCTGTATCAACGACCATCAGTACTCTCATGGGTATTATCTTGTGGATGGTATTACCCAAAATGGTCCACCTTGGTTCAATGTTACCGTCATCCCTGCCGGTGCATTGGGAAATTCATACCGGCATTTTAACAATCGCCAAATGGAATTGAGGAAGGATGTGGAACACACCTTTGGAATTTTGAAGAGAAAGTTCGCTATCATTTGTGGGCCATATCGTGGGTTGAGTTTTCGTGAAATGCACAAGATGATATTAATGTTTTTCACAAGTCGCCTATGTATGAAGATCTGAAGTATGGAATTTGTCCCCAAGTCTGTTTCATGATCAACGAACATCAGTACTTTCATGGGTATTATCTTGCGGATGGTATCTACCCAAAATGGTCCACCTTGGTTCAATGTTATCGTCATCCCCCTGCCGGTGCATTGGAAAATTCATACCGGCATTTTAACAATCGCCAAATGGCATTGAGGAAGGATGTGGAACGCGCCTTTGGAATTTTGAAGAGAAAGTTCGCTATCATTTGTGGGCCATATCGTGGGTTGATCTCTTGTGAAATGCACAAGATGATATTAATGTTTTGCACAAGTCGCCTCTGTTTGAAGATCTGAAGTATGGAATTTTTCCCCAAGTCGGATCAACGACCATCAGTACTCTCATGGGTATTATCTTACGGATGGTATTTACCCAAAATGGTCCACCATGGTTCAATGTTACCTTCATCCCCCTGTCGGTGCATTGGGAAATTCATACCGCCATTTTAACAATCGCCAAATGGCATTGATGAAGGATATGTAACGCGCCTTTGGAATTTTGAAGAGAAAGTTCGCTATCATTTGTGGACCATATCGTGGGTTGAGTTCTCGTGAAATGCACAAGACTATGCTCACTTGCATAATTTTTCATAACATGGTAATTCAGGAAACCCGTCGTGATTAGGAGTGGACTAACTATGAAGATGAAGATTTGAGGCCAGAGATTCAACCACAAAGAGGCGTCCCTGCAAGGAATTATGCTCAAATGACTAATTACATTCAGAACCAGAATTTGTATGACAGTTTAAGAGATGATATGAGAATGAATCTTTGTGCAGAGCATGGAAGAAAGTGATTATTCAGTTATGTATTTTGGTTTAATTATTAAGTTATGTATTTTGGTTTAAGTTAATATGAGAAATTTATTTAAGTAGACTGCAACAACATATCAAATTAATAAACTTTTCATTTCAAACTAATATTAAGTAGAATGCAATAACAACATATCAAATTAAAATGCAATACTTCAAATTAAAACTTAAATTAATACATCAACCATCTAGAGGTTCTACTACATTGAACTCATCATCGAACTCATCCTCATCATCATCACCACCAGGTTGGTTGTTAGTAAATCCAGCTTGTTGTTCAATCTGTGCTTGAATCCTGTCAAATTCGATTTGCCACACATGTTTTTGCTAGGCGTTCATAATTAAAGTGTTAGCTTGAAGAATGTTATGCTTGTCATAGTCAAACCCAAATTTTTCTTGAGATTTACTCTCTCTGTTTTGATATTTCCTATCAACTGCTCTTTGCTTCTCGACGGTCTTCTGATATTCCATAAACTCTACCATGTTAAATCCATTGGAAATTCCTCCTTCTTGAGCTAATTTTCTAGCCATTCTGGCAATGTTCCTCCCTGGAAGTTTTCTCTTACCATCATCATTATTGAGAACTAAGTTCACATTTGGGCTTCTTGGGGTATCTGGTGAAGAGTTTGATGAACCTGGTGAAAATGGTGAATAATTTGGTGTTGAGGGAGAAGAATTATATGGTGACCTTTCAAGTACTTTTTGATTACCTGCTAACACTTCTGGATTATATTTGTTCAACACCTTTAAAATATGATAACAACTTTCGAAAGCGAACTGTTTGCCATGTTTTCACCGCCACTCTGTACAACCTGCCTTTCAACATCAACATCCAAAAGACCACTCTCCCGGCCTCTCTTGGCATTATCAATCCAACATAAGCGGTTACTTCCATATTGATTACAATGAAGTGTCTGACAACTATTTTGCATCACGATAATTGATACTTATGGTTTATTCTTCATATTTATGAAATATATTTTCCCACATGGTATTACCATGTTTGAAAAGATGAGGGTACCCAAATACACCACAATCTTTTATTTATCCACCTATAAGTCCTCTTACCGAAAGTGATTGTCTATGGACAAAATCGAGACAATATTACAAATCGGTATTCACACTTTGTGTGATTGTATATGGATACGAGATCGAGATAATACGACTACCAAAGTGTGAATACTTGATAACAGTTTCGGACTTAACCAAACTCTATAGGATCACTATCAAGTAAAGCGGAGTTAACGTTTGTGTAATTTACTTTAAATTATAATAACAAAAATTATAATTGCGGAAAGGAAAAGTAAATGACACGGCAAGATTTTGTTAACGAGGAAATCGCAAATGCATAAAAACCCTGGGACCAAGTCCAGAATTGAATACTATCAGAATTAAGCCGTTATACAAAATCTAAACCAACTTCGTATAGTTTAGACCAAGCAACTAACCCTAGTTCACTTAGTTTCTTCAGTATCCCTGCGCTTCTGACTTTGATGAGTGCACGCACTCAAACAACTCCTTTGGATTGTATTCCAAACAATAAAGGAACAACAAATCTGTTTGGTCACAACTCTCTTGATTCTTTAAGATAAAGAGATCTCAAGTCATATGAAAAGGATCTTCCGTTTAAACTAATATACTCCTTTCCCTGGTTAAATCAATACAATCTCCATTACCTAAGTAATAAGATTCGGATTTTTAACAATCAAAATAGATCCCAAGAGAACTATTAAGCGTTACCGATCTCACGCAACTAATCAACCGAATAAATATGATTCTAGTTGGAACCCAGCCGATCAAGGTTTGTGCTACACAGAGATATGGGAAACCAATAATAAATCTTCTTCCTCTTCAAATCTTCTTTAATCTTCAATTAAAACCTGCACAACACCACTTGAATCTCTTGTGATCAATCACGCACAGTACACAGTCTGTTAACAATAGATTATCACAAGATGTCTTTAGATCTACAAACAGTTCTGAAGATCCCGTCGATACTTCGATCTAGTTTGAGTGAATCTTATATCAGAAGAGAAGATTCTCAAGAATAAACAAACTAGGTATAATCAAAGTTTCAACAACCGCTAGTCAATCAAATCAATCAAAAACTAATAACACTGAAATTATCTAGTTTCCCACTAACGGTACTCGTAGAGTTTCTTGATCCCACAAAAGTCATTAACGAGCGGTCGTACGAGATTTCGCCTAATTAGGGTATTTTCCTCTACGGATAGACGGCTCAGCCAGAAACAACAAAAAGATGAAGTTTTCCTGGCTCTTAGGATTGTTGCTAGAAATGCAAACTTAGGTATATATAGACCAGTGATGTTTGGGCACCAAGGAATTTACAAAATCGAAAGTATTCTCAAGATATGCAATAAATGCCCATTCAGTTTTCATAATTCCGGGAAATGCTTTGTCCAATATTTTCCGAAATCTCTCAATAGAAAATATCCAGTTAGTAAATACATGTTACTAATTTTTATTCTCTAGAGATATGCATTTAATTGCTGGTAATTAAAGCATATAAAACTAACAACCTTAATTAAAAGATTCTTAATTTATTTCGGAACAGGATCTCCTTGAGTAATTAAGGAATATCTTTGAACAATAAAATATAAGAGTTATTTTTCGTGTTCAAAGTATGTTGGCATCTTTTCTTTATAAATCATCTTTCATATTTACAATCTTGGAATCGATTATACCATACTTCCAAACAAGTTTAGTATTGGTTCATTTGTATTCCAAGACAACTATGTGATTGATCAAATATCAAATCACATTCATGGGTTCAATCGGTTCTACCAATCACTAGGATTGGTTATACCTAAATATGGAACACTTATGATCGGTCACACAAGTTACCAGGACCGGTTACAGCAGTTTCCAGGATCGGTTACATCAATTACCAGGACCGGTTACCATATACACATGGTATTTCTTGTGATCGGTCACACCAGTCACTAGGATCGGTTACACCAATTACTAGGACCGGTTACACCAATTATAAGGATCGATTACACAACTCTATTGTGATCGGTAACACCAATTACTAGGATCGGTTACAAATATCGATCATACCATTTCAGGTGATTACTTAGGATCGGTTACACTAATTAATCAAAACTAGTCATACCAAATCATAAGTCAGGCATTGTGATTAGTTATACCAAGATATACAACAAGTTACGATCGGTTCTACCATCTCACATATATTGGTAATCCAAAGATTTTAAATGAATAGCCATACCAGTAAGCCTAGCAATTTCCCTTTCGATTCATAGAACAAGTTCATGAATGTACTTCCTTTAAACAAATGTAAACATTGTTTCCTAGGATGAAATATTCACCTTTATCCATTCCCATATTCATCACATCATTCATAAGATTATGTCGGATGTCATATCTACGAAGTTCAAAAGATAAGCGTTATACTTCGTAGTCTAATTCCTTAACACTATGATCATCTGATCATGTCTCACTACTAGAGTAAAATATTCATACACAGCTTCGCAGTTATGTTTTCAATATAGCACGACTTGAAAGATATGCTAGGAATGAAACAGTTCAAGTCAATATTATTAACCTCAAGAGGAAGGATGATGTCGCTGTTGTAGCTCGTTACTTCATCACGTTCTTCAGGTCTTCGAGTAATACTTGTATGTCTCATATTCCTAGACTTTCTAATCTAACCTATACGAAGTTGTCTCTAGTACATAATCAAGCGACTCTTAGATGAGTTTTGATTCACTAAAATATGACAATCAAACTTGACATACCAACCCTTGGTGGATTCAACCGAGCTATGCTCTAACAATGTTTCTGTGCACCATCGATACAATCTTGGGTAAAAAAAACATAATTACGACAAATGCATTCATCTTCTGTCATGTTGTATTTTGCACCACGGACTTTGGTTTTTTTACCTTTGCCTTGACTTTGAGATTGTGAATCCATATTACAAGAAATTAAGAATCGTAGAGAAGGTTTGATTGTTTTAGATTTGAAGAAGATTAAGAGATTGAGAAATTCTGGTGTGAGTTGAAATGACCAGACCAGCGAGCAATGTAATGACTAGCGCTGGCGCTGGAATGACCAACGAGCGATATTTTAACCATCTAGCTAGCGATGGAAACTCTATCACTCGCTGAAAAGTCTATCGTGTATGCCTATATGTTATTATTAACATATAGGCATATACGTTTGGCACTTTGGCAATACCCATAATGGATGTATGTATGGCAAAATATGATGTTCGTCATATGCACAGGAATAGGCCTAATAGTGTCGGTTTGGGGAAGTTTTCTTCCTCCCGGTCTGTTTAGTTTTCTTGTTATGATCATTATAGAACAGTAGAAGAAATCAGTTGGAGAGAGGGAAAGGACAGCTTAGCCATTACCTAAACTTGGCTTAAAACCAGTAATATACTTATCCTAAATTTAGGCATAGTATCAACCTCATCATCAAATTAAGTTGAACCCAAATTTCTCCCTCTTTCTCTTTCTACCTTGAGTTCCTATATCCAATTTGATTCTCTTTATCCACCATTTCCTTCTCCACCACCATGTCCACCACCCCAATTCAGCAGCAGCCGTATATCTGACCCACCATTACTGCCATGGACTACCAAACCCAATCACGTCGTGAATCATTTTCTTTCACCACCTCATCCACATCGAAACCATCAGAATCACAAGACACATGTTTTGATCTTGAATGGCCTTTTGGTAATATCGAAGGTCTTGATAAGGAAGATTTGAGAGAAACTGCGTATGAGATTTTCTTTACCGCATGCAGATCATCACCTGGTTTTGGTAGTAAAACACCATTAATCCAAGATAGTTGTACTGGTGATAATGGAGGTATGGGGCATAATGGAGGAAGAACAACAACAAATGGTTTGGGTTTGGCTGCCACGAGTAAGGTGAAAAGAGCTTTAGGATTGAAAATGGTGAAAAAAGTGTCACCAAGAAAACCAAATTCTAATCCTTCTTCACCTAGGCCTAACTCTGGCTTTGTCTGTGGTGGTGGGTTGGGTTTTACAACGCCATTAATGAGATTAAAAAGACCATTAACATCAGCTGAAATTATGAGATCACAAATGAAGGTTTCTGAACAGAGCGATATTAGACTCAGGAAAACACTCATGAGGACTCTTGTTGGCCAGGTATAATGTACGTTTCATTTGTTTGCTAATGTGCGGGCGAAAAATCCATAGCTTGTTTAGGTTATCCCACTCCTACACATTCATTTGATGTAATTTTAGGGTGATACTTCATTTCTTCTTCTTGCTTTACCTTATACAATGGAGAAAGCCCGCATGCATCATGTTGATTTTGAGTTTTGGTATAGTTGAATGACATTATTCTAGTTGGTACTTGGGGGAAATTTCTGTTTATTGGAGAATTAGATTTATTTATTTTGCCATTCTTTACTGATATACTTATGTTGTATTTTCCTAACTCTATGCTGTACTGGTGTTAAAAATATTGTTTGGCTAGTAATATGTGAGGTGATTGGGTTCATCAAACCACGGTTGTTAATTACAATATCAAATGACGGATTTCTGTCTGTTTTTAACAGATGGGTAGACGAGTAGAGACCATAATCATCCCACTTGAACTCCTTCGCCACCTTAAACCATCAGAGTTCAGTAGTCTAAATGATTATCATCTTATGCAAAGAAGGCAACTCAAAGTCCTTGAAGCAGGTCTATTACTCTACCCTTCGGTTCCATTAGAACCATCAAACTCGTCTGTGTTGCACCTCCAGGATATTATCCACGGGAGCGAAGAAAAGCCCATTGACGCAAGCAAGAACTCAGAAACGATGCGAATGTTATGCAATTCTGTGGTGTCGTTGTCATTGCGCAGCACAAATGGATCAACTGCAGATGCGTGTCACTGGGCAGACGGGTATCCCATGAACATACACTTGTACATTTGTCTCCTACAATCGGTCTTCGACCTCAAGGATGAGACTGCAGTTCTTGATGAGGTTGACGAATTTCTCGAACTCATGAAGAAGACATGGTCTACGCTAGGAGTCAACAAGTGTATACACAATGTGTGCTTTATGTGGGTGCTCTTTCAACAGTATATTGCGACAGCACAAGTTGAACAAGACCTTCTGTCTGCTTCTCTTGCTATGTTAACTGAAGTTGTCAATTATGTGAAGAAAGCTGAACGTCGAGATGTTATTTATATTAAGCTTTTATCATCTGCTGCTACTTCAATGCTAGCTTGGTCTGAGAAGAGATTGCTCAATTATCATGACAACCTTCAGAAGGGAATGGCTGGGTTGATAATGGAGAATTTACTTCCATTGGCGTTGTCGACTGCTAGGATTTTGGATGAAGACATATCTAACTTTGGGGTGGGACAGGGGAGAGGGGATCATTCGGTGGAAATGGGGAACAAGGTGGATAACTACATAAGGTCATCTATGAGGAGCGCTTTTGATAAGGTTCGTATTAATTTTATCCTCATTTTTATTGGCATGGCTAGATAATTAGCAGAGAATCAAATAAGTCGAATGGGAATGAAGTAAAAGAGTCATAGCAGAAAATTATGTTCACTACTCTTAACTATTGTAGCTATTTACTAATACTTGCTAGACCAAGTAGTATCCTTCATGGTCTCATTTCTTTCTTTGTGCTAATAAAAGCTATTTAATGGAGCAAAAAACAAGAACACTGAAGCTGAAGAAGAGGCAAGTGAAGTTCTGATTCAATTAGCTAAAGAAACACAAGAACTGGCTACTAAAGAAAAGGAAAACTTTAGTCCCATACTCAAGAAATGGCATCCAGTTGCTGCTGGAGTAGCTGCTCTGAGCCTCCATAACTGTTTTGGAGAAGTGTTGAAACAATACATAGCCCAAGTTTCCACGTTGACAAATGAGGCAATTAGAGTCTTACAAACAGCTGGAAAACTAGAGAAGGATTTAATTCAAATGGCAATTGAAGAATCTGTTGATTGTGAGGAAGGTGGTAAAGTTGTTCTTAGGGAAATGGAGGCATATGAAGTTGACTCCATCATTTTGTCTCTCTTAAAGGCATGGATTTATGAGAGGTTGAAGAACGGAAACTTGTGCCTTGGTAGAGCTAAAGAAACTGAGGTAGGTTTAGCTCGTCTTTCATTCACTAATTGAAGTATCAACAAGAACTATGGGAAGTTCTTTTTTTCTCGGTACAATTTGTGTTACCACTGTGATCATATCCTGAAACCAAACTTTATGTTTTATGAATCCTTATCATTGTACATGTTCGATTGAAGCAGTTGTAATATGCATTTCAGACATGGAACCCAAAATCAAAGACAGAGCCGTATGCACAGTCTGCTGTGGAGATAATGAAGTTGGTGCATCAATCCGTCGACGACTTCTTTGAAATCCCAGTTGGAATTTCTGATGGTTTGGTTCAAGATCTTGTAGACGGCTTAGAACTTCTTATACTTGACTATACTTCCTTTGTTGCATCATGTGGTAAGATCTGTCATAATTCATGATATTATCCTCCTTTTGTTAAAATTAAGGATTCATCCTTAGTTGGATGGTTTTTGTCCCTATTATTTACTCGTTTCAATTTTGAATTTTGTTTGTGGTTAATAGGGTCAGGATGACTGACTTCTTCAGTTGACATTTTTTTTAGTAACTATTATCTTTCTGTCTGTTTGATGATATTTGTAGGTTCAAAACAAAGCTATATACCTCCACTTCCCCCTTTAACAAGATGCAACCAACATTCGAAATTTATTCAGTTATGGAGGAAAGCAAGCCCTTGCAGAACTCTAGGAGCAGCCGAGAGGTTCCACAGTAGCTCGGCAGAAGGTAATCATCCTCGGCCATCAACAAGTCGTGGCACGCAGCGACTATACATCCGTCTTAACACTCTGCAGTATCTCCTGTCTTATGTCCATTCCCTCGACAAGTCACTCTCACTTGCTCGCCGCCAAAATCCTTTACCCCACAGTCGCTATCGCAATAATCGACACATTTCAGCTAATCAATGCTATTTTGATCTTGCCCGGTCCTCCATCCTTGCAGCATCAGAGAATGTTGCAGAAATTGGTGCTTACCGTCTTATATTCCTTGATTCAAGCTCTGTATTTTATGAAAGCTTATACGTAGGTGATGTGGCCAACGCACGTATTTGCCCTGCACTGAGAATCCTCAAGCAAAATCTCACGCTCCTTGCTGCAATTCTAATGGACCAAGTTCAACCTCTAGCAGTGAAAGAAATCATGAAGGCCACTTTTGAAGTTTATCTTATGATATTGCTTGCTGGAGGGGTGGCACGGGGATTTTCTTTAACAGATCAAGAGATGATTGAGGAAGATTTTGAGAGCCTTAAACGTGCATTTTGCTCATGTGGGGAAGGATTGGTAGCGGAGGAGGTGGTTGAGAGGGAAGCTGAGGTAGTTGAAGGAGTGTTGGGATTAATGGGTCAGAATACTGAACAGCTAATTGAAGATTTCAGCATTGCTGCATGCGAAGTGAGTGGATTGGGAATTATGGGTGTGGGTCAAAAGGTGCCAATGCCACCGACTACTGGAAGATGGAATAGAGCTGATCCAAATACAATCTTGAGGGTACTATGTCATAGAAATGATAGCACTGCCAATGGCTTTTTAAAAAGGACATTCCAATTAGCTAAGAGGAAATGAAGAAAATGATGCTCACTTAGTCTCAGGAAAACCTCTTTCTGATGCAGAATTATGTTGTGTTTGATTGCTTTGTTTGTACTATTTCAAGGTTCCATTGTAGTAAAAAAGAAACTGTAGTTTGTCCCACCTTATACTAGAGGAGCATAAATTGAAGACAAGGAGGATAATGCATATATTGTATCTATTTGCCCTATTGTATCATATCACAAAATGCACATGTTTTTTGGAATTAAAAGAGCTTTAAACTTAACATTTCTTGTTCCTCAATTTCAGGTAATTTATACATCAACACATCAAATCGAGTACAACATTATTTAGGCAAAGGATTTCAGGTAAAACACTAAAACAATGTTCTAGTATTGGTACAACAGTGTCGAGCTCCAAGTCTAAATGTTGGATACTCTTTTCATTTATTAATCATGTGATATATTTTCGTAGTTGGGTCTGGTTAGAATATCTGGTTTCTCTGTAAGAATCATCATAGAGTCAGATATTTCTGCTTTATAAACATATGACTAAGTCGCGAACATGAAGAAGATGAAATTCAAGACATTTAGAATTGCAAAGAATGCATAATAGTAGTCTAAATGAGAATCATTCAGGTTGTTTAGAATCCATCCTTTATGATGGTGCCTCTTAGTTATGTCAGAAACGGTCGACAAAAGGAAACTACTAAGAAAGTTCCCAATTCCTAGAGTAGTCATAGAATAGGAAGTTCCGAGACTCTTCATACTTTCGGGTGCTTGATCATAGAAGAACTCAATCTTAGCTACTTCTAAGAAGGCGTCAGCTGTTCCCATAAGTATATATTGAGGAAGTAAAATAAAAATACTTAGCGGAATTTGTCCTCCACTTTGAACTAAACCGTAATCTTTAGCTACTGAGTCGTCTTACTTCTGTTAAAGACGCAATCACCATGATTATAATATGGAGAACTAGCCCAATTCCCATTCTTTGAAGAAGAGTGATTCCTCTAGGGTTCTTAGTCCATCTCCTCATAATCTTGACAAATACAAGATCGTAAAGCACAACACATATAAGCATGGATACTGTTACGAAAGCAGCTAAACTTGCTGGTGGAATTTTAAAGCTGCTCCCTATAGATCTATCCAGAGTAGTTCCTTGTTTGACGAAAAGGGTACCAATCTGAGCTAGCATTGTACTTGGAACAAATGTAGCAATCAATATCGGAATCATGCGGAGCATTTGTTTTGTTTCCTCGACTTGAGTAACTGAACACAACATCCATGGTGAATTTGGACCCGTGTCAACTGCAGCTTTGTTAAGAAAGCTGCGCTAAAAAAAGCGTAATTAAGTTGTATATTTACTTTAGAGATTCTGTTTTTCTGATTGCGCGCACTCGTACTACTGACCTCAATGAAGGAGTGGAGTCAATTCTATGTTTTCCTTTCTGTGCATATTCTTCCAGCGCAAGCTCATAGAGTTGCTTAGGATCGTTAGGCACCGGTACCCTTCTTTTCCTCAAGGCAGCCACGATAACCTTAGCCATCTTAGTAGAAGGACTTCCGGCAGGCACTTTGTGTCTATAAAAGGAAGTACCAGCTAAAAATATGATGATTGATACAGCGAGTCCAATTGTTGGTAGCCCATATCCGAGAGTCCAACCTACATTGTCTTGTATGTAGACGAGAAATGTGTTTGCGAACAACGTTCCAAAGAAGATACTAAACATCCACCAGTTGAAGAAGGAGAGCTTATGAGATTTCTCTTTTGCATGAAACTCATCAAACTGGTCTGCACCTATCGTTGAAATGTTTGGTTTGGTTCCTCCAGTGCCTATAGCTAATATGTAAAGGGCTGTGTAAAACACAGCTAACTGAAGTGTTGAAGCTTGTTTATAGTCTGCCGCATTTGTTTCGTAGCATGGAGGTGGTCTGAGACTGTGGAGTGAAACTGTAAGGGTTAGCAAACCCATTCCCTAAAATGATAAACCAAACCGTTAGCTTATATGTTAAATCAGAGTTGAACCTAAATCTAAGGCTATTATTATCACTTGTCGATATGCTTCACAAATAAGCATCGTCAAACAACATCAGGGTTCCACCACCAACTAAATCTAAGCCGAGGGTTCAAACATTTCGACTGATAAAGCATCGACATCTTCTTAATGACATTTGACAAGGACTTTGCAAAGGAGACAAGTCATCCAGAAATCAGGATGGACCTACCATACAAAGTTAGGGGTTTGGCGATGAGGCAACGGCAAGCTAAGTCAGGAACTTGACAAATACTTTCCTAGGAAGGGTATATAGATACTATTGCCTCTGACTGATTTTGCTTTGGGACTCTGTTTTCCAGTATGTGGCACGTATTATTATTTTGCACAAATTTACAAAAAGAAAGAAAAAAATAAAGAGGAGAAAATTTGTTTTACCGAGAGATAGATGAAGGATGCAATAATAAAAGTCCAATATCGACCGAGGTGTGCATCTGCAATGTATGCTCCTAAGATTGGCGTCATCCAAATTGTTCCAACCCAATTTGTGACATTGTTTGATGATGTTACCGTGCCCTGGTGAAGCTTGGTCGTCAAGTAGATGACTAGATTCGAAGATATGCCATAATAGGCCATTCGTTCAAATACCTCATAAACTTCAAAATATCCGGCAAGACAAAATCAGGATTACAAAAATCCATCAATCAAATACAAAAATGGAATTCACGATATTTGGGAGAAATTAAAAGAAAAAAATGGACCCTTGAAACAAGCTGATAATAGCCTTTTCTTCTTCAAAATAAGCTGTATTTGTCTGGCCTGGCAATGAAAACGACTATGACAGGCCTCAATGAATAAATCGGGATATTTATTTGTTTAGACCTCTTTAATTTCCAACACCTTTTCTTGATTTTTCAACTACATTATCTCAAGTTATCCATCATCAGGTGGAGTACATAATTGATACGTACCGCACATCTTATGTTACTAATATAAAGAAAAGAGTTTCTGTTGTGTATTCATTGAATTAATTTAGTACAATTGAACTAATGAAGCAGTAGAAGAGACAATGAAACTTTGTTCTGTTTTCATTTCTAATTCATTTTCTTGAAGTACATATTACACTGGCCGAATAGGCTATTTATAGCCAACATTCCAAGCATGGTATATAGTATAAGGAGGACACGTATTTACCTTGGGTCAATGTGTAGGATTATGAGTCAATCCTTAAGGACTAAGTAGATAAACTCGTTTATCTTTATCCCAAGTATGTGGGCCCTATTTGACTCGTCAGTGGTGGTTATCCACCAAGTTACCGACTTTACAATACTCCCCTTGGATGACCACCATTTTAAGATCGTTGCCTCAATAAAATCTTGCCAGAAAAATATGATGGGATAAAAACTGATCTAAAGAAAAGTACAATCTTCGTAGCCTCAAAATGGTGTCAGTCATTTCAAAGTTGTCCGGGGAAAACCGTATGGGACAAAAACCCGAACACTTAAAGCTCCAAATGAGGTTGGTCACTTCGATGAATCTCTTCCTTTATCGAAACAGCGTCAGGAAAACCATTTAAGACAAAACCTGAGCTTAAAATGAGGGTGGTCGCCGTCACGAAAAATTGTCTTTGACAAAACGGTGCCAGGAAAACCACTTGGGAAAAACTTTAGCGCCAGAACTTACTTCCTCCATTAAAATTGCATTAGGAAAACCATTTGGGACAAAACCTAAACGCCCGCGCTAGGAAAACCACATGGGACAAAACCTGAGCGCTTGTGCCAGGAAAACCACTTGGGAGAAAACCTGAACACCCAAAATTCATAATACCATCGACGTCAAAGAGCATGTTTCCTCGTTAAAAACCTTGTTTGTAAAACCACTTGGGACAAAACCAGACTAAAGGAAAAGAGTACAACAGACGTCGCCTGATAATGGTGCTGAACACGCATATGCTGCCTCGTTAAAACCTTGACAAGGAAAACCCAACTGGACAAAACCTTGGTGAAGGAAAAAGAGTACAACGCGTTTAAGTCCAGCGAATGATTCTACGAGTTTACTCCCCCTGAAGCATGACTTCTTAAAGCGGTTGGTGGTGCAAATATTATACAGACTGCACAAAACTGCTTTACTATTCGCAACTTATGGAGGATTGACTGCCGGTCTTGTGTCTGGTGTACCACTAAAAATGTACACTTCGCACTTAGATCCTCCATCCGTTGCACACCAAATTCAGTTTGCCGCTTTAACTTCAGGCATAACAATGAAAAGGCATTTTGTAAACTCATAAATTCCGTAGAATCAATTTCAGCCTCTAAAAGTGTAACCTGCAAAACAAAGGTTAGAAAAAGAAAAAAAAACAAGATAATGCATGCATTATATTCTTACATGGTACTTCTGGACCATAAAGTAATATATCTACGTACATGACAGACGGATCGATCATGTTCCATTCTAAGGGATCCCATATTAAAAGTGTTAATTAGCAGTACAACAAGCATTACGAGTATCAAAACTGGATACTCTAGTGCATAAACAAATTTTATGCTAGCATGTTCTCGAACTTCAGGCCGAGAAATATTTCAATCTCATCGAGATTTCACAGTTTAGTTTAAGCGTAGATTTTAGCGCTATTAAGGGCTCGTTAAGAAGACAAAAATGATATCATCAATCCATTCGAATTTTAACCTTATATAAAGAACATAAAAACACATACAAGGATTGTTCACAAATTTCTCCTTTCCAAAGCGGTGATTATGACCTAATTTTAAGTCTGGCATAGTTCACAAATTCAGGTGGTTGCCCGAGTTAGAAGCTCGAATCCTTCAAGGATTCATTACAATCACCAGCCACTATTCATAACAAGATGCAATATGAATCCTTCAGGGAATACCACGCTAAAGTGCATTTACATTTGGAGAATAATTTTCGTTCTACAGAACCAATCCTGGGGGTTCAGCAGGAAAACCCTTAAATCGCACTTTACGCGATTATTTTACTCTCTCTGCGCTTCATCTCAAACACCAACCTGTAACATTCAGGCCTCAAAATTTTACGGTGTGACTCGGATCCGAACTTTTGCGCTTTTCCATGAGACTCCATCCTCTACCTTAGTTATAGAGGAACAAATTATATGCCTACCAATCACAATGTCGATGTTCCTCTGCAGAGGGGTACATAACCACCATTGTGAATAAATAATCGACAATCATATAGATCCCACACATTTCTCTAGTGCATGCACTCTCAATAAAAGTTTCACAGACTGGTACCAGTGCCACTTCAGGGGAATTTATTTCCTCATCTTTAATGAGGTTCAAATTTAGAGAATGTGGATCATATTCTGATAGTCTCCACGAGCACTATCTGTAGTTTCTTCAAGAGTACTAGATATCATAAAAGTGATTGGATTCTATTTTATGAGGCATAAATAAGGAAGTCATTCACGCCTTCAGCGTATCTTAACTCACGACTGGGTCACTGCGAGATGTATTAGTTAACCTGCTGTGACAATTTCTTGTGTCTGCATCCTCAAGCAAGTGACGAATAATATTTTCCCAGAGCTACTGCAGTTATTTGTTTTAATCATGATCAATCTCCAACACCTCAATTACATCCAATATCTTGGTGTGTTAAAAAAAATGAGATGTTTCACGCCATTCTAGTGGCAGCCAAACTTTCTTTGATCAGGATAAGAACTTAATCAAATAACCAATTTAACTGTCGATAATGCTTACTGCAATCTTTAGGTGGTGCATGTCATCTCCATGACTTCAAGGGAAAGTCCTTAAATTTGTCGACATAATACTTGCCATCTTCAGGTGGTCTTTCTCCCCATGGTTAAGGCGGGAAAACCTTTTTAGGTTATCAACATAATTTTCACCAACTTCTTGTGGTGACATTTCTCCCCCTGATTAAAATGGGAGAACCTTAAAGGTTATCAACCTTACTCACGCCAACTTCTGGTGGCAGGTTGTCGTGCCAACTTCTGGTGGCATCTTAGTCCTCCTGATCATGGAGAAAATATTACTATCTCATTTCTGGAAACTTCTGGTTCCATAATTGCCTGATTTTCAAAGGCAATTCTGCTCATGATAGTTTTTGGGGTTTAATTTAACTACACAAAAAGTACCCAAAAACAACTGCAGGCTCGACAACAGATGAGACATTTCATTCCGTTCCTTTTTGACGGCTTACTTCCTCCCCCTAACGGCGGGAATACAGTCTAATATGCAATAAGACATTACCATCACATGGTTTTAAATATCTTATGAATCGAAACCAACATATATATCTAGGTGACGCTATGGAGCAAACACGTAAGTTGTAAGGTTGCTTCCCAAGACATAATTGATGGTAAATAGTTAGTCGACCAATAACTAAAGATGCTTAAACAAAGAACTCAACTAGACAATGTCGAGTGCGCACATGTACTAACTATATGCTCGATATAACACCAACTGAAGGCAAAGCATCGAAAGCCTATCAATTTACCACCAAAATAAATGGACCTATTTAGAAAGTCCAAAATGGATAGGTAACCACATGATTTACACAAATGGTTCGACAAATCTAACATTACGTGTTTATATAAACAAGAGACCATCTATTAGATGCGTCTATTAATATGTAAGGTACTGAAAAATAGTCCATAGTCCAGGGTGAATAATCCCTACAAATGCCACCTTAAATCCTCTCTAGGGATTAATGTTGGTGATTCAGTAACGGGTTATCATAATGCTAATGTTAATGCAATTTAACAACTAATTGTCTCAGGGACCAACACCACAACTTACATCCTCATATAATAGAAGCTTCAGGTTATGTAAAGGATGTCCATGAGCATTTTAAATTGTCTACTCATCTTGGTAGAACTTTGGCGTCCATATCGACCATGCCTGAGCATGAAATATCGAGGTCATTAAACTTCTGGCTAATGACACTGTGAGATTCTACTGATAGAATTTTCATATGGCGCACTCCATAAAAGAGAGAGTCTCAAGCTTCTCTAAACGTGCTTCTGGCAGAAAAACAAATGAAGTAATAAAATACTTCATAAAAATGCTCATTTATCGTTTCAAGGTGGTAATACCAAATATTTTCAAGAATCGATGGATTCTTCAGGAATCCGGGATCGGAATAATAATGGTCTTTGCATCACCAGAATGATATACGCTCCTCCAGAGCTGTCTAGCATATGATTCGAACCGAAATGATATTTTCACATTTCCAGAAACCTCTTCAAGGTTATAAAATGGTTCGAAAATTTGTGTTTGTTGTTCCACTGTCTTTGAGACAAATATCTCTATCGTCTATTAGAAATGGATAGATTACTTCAGGAATCCTTATCCGTTAGTACAGATAGACGAGAGAGGAATAGTTGGGCAGTTAACAATAACATTCTAGTAACTATGGGTTATCCCTGAATGCAAATATCATTGTAAACCACCTCGGGGCCCTTATTTTATGGTTACTGTTGGAGCCCATAAAATTTGTATTATTAAAGGAAACCACAAATTCAATGGAGGACCACTTCTGGGGTCAACAACATCTTATGGATTGCTTCTGGAATCCACTATTTACATGACAATGACAAGTAAATAAAATAAACAGAACTTGAAAATAAAGAAAACATAAACATATATGGTACTAAAAGAAACAACAAATCTCCATTTTCGTTAACTTCGCGTTGACGAAATATCAATTTCTAAGTGTGCACATGGATATAGTCTTTTGTGGCAAAAAAATTGCCTCAATATTAGTTACAGGTCACTTCAGGGACCACTGATAGGAACCGACTAGCACTTTGTAACGGGTCACTTCTGGGACCGACCGGCTAGCGGAGCGCGCTTTTTGTATCCATATTGCCACACGATATTCTAACTTCTGGTGGAATTATTTCAAAATTTCTAGAGATCATTAGAACAACATAAATTAAATGTATTTCATCCTTTATGGATGCGATAATTTCTCGCTTTACAGGTATTTACCGTTAGTACCATAATAGTAATAATAAAGCGAAAATTTATAAAGTTTGCGGAGTCGCGGCTCTCACCTTTTCCTTTCTTACCACTGACCCCACTTACGCTTACCAAAAAATTTTTAGTATTTGGTTCTGTTTCCACTGCAGGCTTGAATTAGGTACCACGTACAAATGGAGAAGCCAATAACCGACTCGATGTGGTTACTGCTAGTGACTTAACACTACAACTTTACACTTGACTTTTGATAATTCCTTTCTTAGTTGAGTGATTCCTGCCATGTAACAAGTTCAAATTAAAGGCAATTAAAACTCAAAATTATAAACGCCAGTGGAAACAAAATGAACAAAAAGGGAGAAGGGATTCGTCTTTCTCTCTCAGTGAGATAGATGAACTTCACACGTATATTATCGGTGAAGTGAGTATCTCTGCTTTGATGGGTTTAACAATTGGAGACATGTCTTTGTCATAGTCGTCCTTCACCAGATTCTTTCCAACAAATACAACGAACGAACCGATAAGCCGATATTCATTAACGAGCAATTCGTGCTGATAACGTGTTGTGTATTCATTGAATTAATTTAGTACTTGAATTGAACTAATGAAGCAGTAGAAGATACAATGGAACTTTGTTCTGTTTTCGTTTCTAATTCATTTTCTTGATGTACATATTACACTGGCCGAATAGGCTATTTATAGCCAACATTTCAAGCATGGTATATGGTATAAGGAGGACACGTATTTACCTTGGGTCAATGTGTAGGATTATGAGACAATCCTTAAGGGCTAAGTAGATAAACTTGTTTATCTTTATCCCAAATATGTGGGCCCTATTTGACTCGTCAATGGTGGTTATCCACCAAGTCACCGACTTTACAATAGTTTCTTTTTTTTTCCTTTTTTTTTCGTTGAAGACCCCCTATTACTTGGTTGTCTTATTTTTTACATATTTATATAAATATTATTATTTTAAAAATAGATCAAAAATTTTAAAAACTTATTATCTTTCAAAATATATACCGGATTTTTTGAAAATTTATATATTTGAAAAACTCTTTTAAAATTTTTGTTTTAGGAAAAAAATTCCATAGCTTTCAAATTTAGTATTGTTGGATGATTAAAAATTCAAGCATGTGTCCTCACTAGTATCTTTAATGGAAATACTAGTATCTTTAATGAAAATACTAGTTCAAGCCGTAAAAATATACTCCTGTAATGAAAGAGACTCGAGAAATAAAGACTAAACCTGTGATCATAGGTGAGTTCGAAGCAGTATTTGAAGATAGAATTAAGAAAAAAAACGTTACAAGATTATTCATGGGGTAAACGTAAACAGACCTTAAAGAATAACCTGTAGTGAAGAACTTGTTCTAGATGATCAGAAGGAATGAAGAAGACATTTTGAATGAACACAATTTTAATCTATCAAAGTATTATCTTTTTCTTAAATAAAAAAAGTTTAGAAGGAATGAAGAATAAGTAGTCAAGTTACTATATCAATCTTGTATAAATAACAAGGTGAGGTTTTTTTTCAAAGAAAGAGAGATAGAGCTAGAGAAAGTACCAACAACGAAGGAGCAAGCTTTCCATCCACCTCTTTTGGATCTAAGTACGGGTTTCCTTTAAGATCCAATGTACCATCTTGTGTGTATTCTTCCCCATCAGCTTCATCAACTTGATTTGCACTGTTGTTAGAAGAACCCCTCATGACTTCCTCCCTCTCACTCTCTAGCTAGAAACTTGAGTTACTGATTGCTTGCAAATATCATGAATATATAGGCAGAAAACAAAAATGCTCGTAGTTTAGAAATTAGAAGAAAGTATTGTGCTCATTTTGTCGACGAGCAGGGCTAGCTTAGATAGGAACTGGCATGGCAAGTTGCTAGCTACGACTAGTAGTAGCGGTGGTTGGATCTTTGTGCGTATACAAAAGAACCATTTACAATTTGTAGTGTTAAGTGCATATCAAAAATCAACATCATACTCTTGACGAGATGACCTAATTGTAACAATAAACCCGTCAAAGGTTCCAACTCTCTTTGCCTGATAGTTACAAAACAATAAATTAATTTGTTTTTATATCTCTTAATTAACCATTGATTTTATGTAAATTACCTTCGATCCCCTTTGACTCTCTCGTCCTTGGATAATACACCCCGCATAGATAAGATAAGATAAGATAAAAATCAAAACCCAGGTTGCCCTAGATCCTAAAGATATCAAACATAAGATACATATCCGGATCGCGCCTGCACTGCAGTGATTCTAATACTTTTCTTACTTGGATTAAAGCAAGTAGTATAATTTTTTGATTGTGAAAGCTACATGAGCTAGTTAAGTAACAGTGTTGTCTAATCAAATACTATTAAAATCGACCTCATTTGTAATAGCATTTATTAATTACGTATTTGATTCTTTCTTCCAGGCCTTTGGAAACTAGGCGGAGCGCCCAAGAATGACATTCTTAGTCTTTAGCACGTAACATCTAACAAAGCAGACAAACTTTTTTTCTTTTCTTTTCTTTTTTACTTCTAATGCATGTCAAGCTCACCTTGGATGCACGAGCATCTACGTATGGAAGACCCTATCTCATGCAAATGAGTTCCTCGCTTTAACTTATGATGAAGATCAACTATATAGCAAATGAGTTCCTCATTGTGTAGAGCAAGTCTTACGGTGGAATCCATCCATCTTCCACGTCACTTCAACACTTGGAACTGTGGATGGAAGCGCAAGTGTAATGGTGGAATAGTAGAAACGTTATTCTTAATGGAGCTAAAAAAACGCAATTAAGAATGGAGCTCAAAAAACGCAATTAAGAATGGAGCTTTTTTTTCAGCCGTTAGATTTCAACAACTCATTTTAAATCTACGGATAAAAAAAAAACGCAATTCTTAATTGCGTTTAACGCTATTCTTATTGGCGTTCAGATGGATTCCACGAAACCGTGGAACCTTGCTTGGATTTTCTGTGGAAGACCCCAACTTGGAAGTCACTAGACTTGACATTCCATGATTTTTTCACACTTAAAATAGTTTGGATTCCACCATAAGACTTGCTCTAAAGAAGGTACTCTTTTGGTCAATGGTCAGTTGCAAAACAGGAGAATCAGCCACACACTTGCTTGGTCGTTGTCTAGTTTTTTCATGTATTTGGCGCTACATTCTCTCTCATGTAAACTTGGAGTGAGTTTGCTATATACCTGTTGTGCTGTCCCCTATCAAAACCAAGTATGGAGAAGAAACAATTAAAGTTAGTTAGGGTTAATAAATCATTGTTAAGTTATTTTAATCGTTATTAAGAAAGAATGCTACTGCAGCCATGTCTAGGGCAGGGATGAGTATTAGATTTCGGTTAGATCTCATCTCTTTATAAAGCTCCAAGACTAGGATTGTAAGTCTTAACAAGAACTAAATGAAATAGAATTAGAGTTACTTCATTATCTTTGTATATCTTACATCTATAGCCATAACAATTGGTATTATCCAGCAGTTCTTGGCAATGAATGGAGGTCTCCATTCGAGATGTGAACGCAACAATTAAAAATTTGAGACTTCACTCAAAGATCTCATTGAGTACTCACCCGTGAAGTTGCATGCTACTCGTACTGTTGAAGCTCGATCGCATGGAATGAAGATGACAGACATCAGTTCTAATCACAAAGCTTACCTCCTCAGCAACAACAATAAATGCAAAGTTGGATGCACAGATTAAAATCTTATCCAGATCTAACCATGAACCTACACCTATTCTCACCACATACCTATTCCTTGTTCAGGAAACATGTTTCAACCTTCCTCCTCTTCCACATCAAGAAGTACCCAAACTACTCAACCCCAAAAAATAGATATTTCCAAAACTTAGTGGTGAAAATCCTCGCAACTGAGTTAAAAAATGTGAAAGATTCTTTCAGATCCATAACACGGAGGACCAACAAAAGGTGGTCATCAATTCTCTCTCATCTTTAAAAATCGTGGAGCTCATTCTAATGGCGGTTTTTCAAAAACTCAGCCTCCTCTTCGTTTCAATCCTATGTGATTGATTCAGTCTAGGAGTGTGCTATTCCGAACTTCTCCGCTGTTCAAGGACGGATCTTTGATCCTTCCCCTTGAGGCCGAGATTTATTGGGTAGTAGAGTTTTATCGTCATTGTTCTTATTTCTTTACGATCATGAAACTAACACAGATTGCTCCATTAGTTTTTCGATCTAAATCATTAACTTTTTCATGGACGTTCTCGGGTCTTAAATGTATTGAGAGGTTCAAAAAAAAAAATCTTCTAATGTTATTCTTACTAGATTGGCATTACCATGGTTCTCATCCGTGCTTTTGATGGCTTTTGAGGGGGAGTTTGAAGTAGGTAAAATTTGGTCTAAGAGATTTAATGAAACAGTCATTAAGATTCACTGGTTAGAGAATAATTTCGGGGAGTTCCTAAGGGTATATGAAATCTCTCCATCATCATCTTCATCAGATAACTTTATATGTATCCCTAATGGTAGAGCTGGATCACTATGGAAGAGGTTTTGGGAGGCTCTAAACCATTCCTCTAAAGCTTCTCCTAGTTTAAAACCTGATATCATTATAGATCCAAAAAGTTTTCCGCCGGTGAATGCATCAACATCTCATCAAATTCAAGTTATGAAGGAGGTATCAGATAAGAAGGATTTTTATAATAAGGCCTTGGCAGTAGAAGTACATAACTCACATGCAGGATGGAATCGAATTGAATTGGGTTTGAAGAAAAAGTTTAACTGGTCTAATAAGTTGGATCTTCGATGTATCAATGGCAGATTGGCGTTTTTTAATGCAAGTACAAAACAAATTTTCGACCAGTTTCGAGAAGAACATAACTTCATCATTGGTAAAAATAAAATCACTGTCAGGCATTGGAGGGCGGAGGATGCTTTTATTCAGAAGGTCATTTGTTCTGACCATGATCATTGGATTGCCATTAGAGGTTTACCTTTACATCTTTGGAACGGTCAAACTTTCGTCTCTATTTGTGGTCCGTGGGGAAGTTTTTTGGAAGTACATCAAGATTCTGCAAATTTTTCAAAATTAAATGTTTGCAAAATCAAAATAAGAGCACCGATTAAAAATATTCCAGTTGCAGTACAGTTCAAAGGTATCTGGGTAAGTATCGAATGGATACAAGAATCCTCATTTCAGTCGCATCAATATGTATATCATCCAAATATTAAATCTATTGTGGTGATACCTGATAACTTGCATGTTTCGAATATTCAAGAGTCATCTCTTTCCATTCTTGGTACAAATCTTGCGAATACGAGGGCAACAATATCTCATTCTCCGGGAGTCACGCCAAGAAATAATTCATCAGTTTCGGCAACTTCAAACTCTTCCTTTTCGAATTCTTCTACGTCTAACTCGGCAATAAAAGGGCTAAAAAGGTTTGGAGGAGAGTGTCTGAATTGCAGCTAAAGGGTATCTCATCTAATATGGGTAACAAAATGGGTCAAAATGTGAAATCTGGTGCGGATGATGTATGCATTCCATGGGTCACGGTAAGACACAAGAAAATAGGATCGAAGCAATATATGGACCAGATGGGGGGAGTGGTACCTATGAATCCAGACTTGGATATGGGTATCGGCTCTACACCAGTGGGTGGAACTCCTGTCCATGATTCGACACAGAATACGGGTTCTGATATGGGCCATATGGGGAGAGCGGTATCTTCGGGTGCGGTTTTAGACCCAGATATCGGCTCTACACTAGACAAGAGTGGAATTCCTTCCCATGACTCGTTAAATTCTGATATGTTAAATGATGACTCAGCTGCCACATCTTTGGTTTTTATCGATTCATCAAATGATCTTTTGAGAAAAGAAAATGAGGTTGCATCTCATATTATTTCTGTCGAAAAAGAAGATCTAGTTTCTGATAATAACAAGATGGATTCTCATTTGGCTTTCAATAAGCAACTGGGTCTAAAAGTTGATCATCCAGCTATGCTGCCGATTTGCAAAGATCAAATGGAGCGAGTTTCATCTAAGGTTTACCAAGATGTGGAAATGTCATTAGTAGAAGACGATGATGGCTTAACAAACTATGATTTTGATGCAGATGTTCAAAAGGATTTGAGTAATAACGATGACGAAGAGAAAATTGAGGCAGTAAATTGTTCTTTTGAGGATGAACATATTGATGTTGAAGAAGGATTTAATCCTATTGCTTCTAGGGCTTCATCTGGTGATTAATGGATCAAAAAAATTTAAGCTGGAACATCAGGGGTTTGGGGCAAGACCCAAAGATTATTGCAATTATAAGTTCAATTAGAAAGAATAATCCTTCAATTGTAACAATTCAGGAGTCAAAATTAGAGGTTGTGGATGAACTTTTATTCGGTCTTTCTGGAGGAGCAATGGATGTAACTATATTTTTCTAGCCTCTGAAGGTGCTTCATGTGGTATAATAGTGATGTGGAAAGAAGGTGTTTTATCATGGAAGATCATTTGTTGGGTGCTTTCTCAGTGTCAATCAAATTTTGAAATGTGGTGAATGATTTTGTCTGGGTCTTTACTTCAGTTTATGGTGCTTCTGACTCTGGGTACTATAGACAATTTTGGCAGGAATTAAGAGATATTATATTAATATTTGATTATCCATGGTTAATAGGAGGGTATTTCAATGCTACTCTTAGTGATGATGATAGGAATTTGGTAGGTGGGGGAACTGCAAATAGGAACTCTTTCAAGTCCTTTGTTAATAGATTTTCTCTCATTGACTTGCCAATGTCTGGTGGTAGATTCACTTGGACAAATTCACAACATCCTCCTCTGTGAATAAGGTTGGATAGATTTCTTCTATCAACTGATTTTCAAGCTCATTGTAATACTCCTATTCAGTTAAGATTGAAGAGGCCTATCTCATATCATGCTCCTGTTCTCTTGTGCTGCAACTCAGGAGATAAGTTAAAATCTCCTTTCAGGTTAGATAATTTCATTCTTCATCATCCTGACTTTTTAATAAATCTAGGAGTTTGGTGGGATAATCTTTCTTTTGTTGGTAGGCCTAGTTTCATTTTTTCCAAAAAATTCAATCTCTTAAATTTATCATTAAGAATTGGCAAAAACAGACTTTTGGTAATTTGCAATCTCAGATTGATAATTTAGAACTTACCATTGACGTGCTTGATAATTTAGAAGAGATTACTGTTTTGTCTTATGATGATGTGGTGGAAAGAGAGCAAGCTAAGTTGAAGCATACTGAATTATCTCTGAATTTGACTAGAAGAATTGCTCAAAGAGCAAAAGAAAGATGGATAAAGGATGGTGAAAGAAATTCTGGATATTTACATCAACTGGCTTCTTTCAAGTACAAATTCAATAGTATCAATTACCTGAAAATTGATGGAAACTTATGTTATGATAAAGCAAAAATAGCAGAGGAGACCAAATCTTTCTATTCTTCTTTGTTCACTGAGAATTATAAGTCTAGTCCTGGATTTGAGAATCTAGAAATGCCTGTTATTTCTTGCATGGAGAGTTTGAATATGGAGAAGTCTTTTATTGAAGAAGAAGTGAAGACAATGGTAGATAATTTCGGTGCCAATAAGAGTCCTGGTCCATATGGTTTTACCATGGAGTTTTATAAACATGCTTGGGATGTTATTAAAGAATACTTGATGTTAGTGGTAAAGGAATTTGAGAATACAAGTATGCTAGACTGGAGAATTAACTGCACCAATATTACTTTAATTTCAAAATGCAGTGGTGCTGTTTCTTTGTACAATTTTAGAACCATTAGTTTAATTGGAAGTCTGTATAAGATTATCTCTAAATTGCTGGCAGAACGACTGAAAGTGGTGATGCCTTCTATAATTTCAGAGTATCAAGGTGCTTTTGTGAATGGAAGGCAGATTCATGATGGAATTTTGATAGCTTCAGAATTAGTTGATTCAAAATTAAGGCAACAGGACACAGGTATCATTTGCAAAGTAGACTTTGAGAAAGAATTTGATAATGTGAATTGGGGGTGTGTTGACACTACTTTGGAAAGATTTGGGTTTGGTCATAAATGGAGAAGTTGGGTTAAATAGTGTATAACAACTCCAAGATTCGCAGTTCTTTTAAAAGGTGAAGCTACTGATTTTTTTAAAAGACAAAAAGGGATAAGGTAGGGGGACCCTATCTCTCCATTTCTGTTCATTCTGGTGGCTGAAATTTTATCTCTATTATTTAAGAAAGCTGCTTCTCAAGGGTTAATTACTGGTTTCATGGTTGCTCCTCAAGGTACATAAATCACTCGCCTGCAATTTGCAGATGATTTGATTGTTTTCCTTAAAGATGATGAAGCTCAGGTGAATAATTTGAAGAACATTCTTTTGGCTTTTGAAACCATCTCTGGGTTAAGAGTAAATTTCATAAAGAGTACTTTTGTTGGCCTTGGACAAATGCATAATGCTGAGTACTGTGCTGAAATTTTTGGTTGTTCAATGACCCAATTACCTATGAATTATTTAGGTGTTCCTCTTGGAAGCAAATCTAAGTTTAAAGCTGTGTGGAATGAGATTATTCAGAGGTTTCAACAGAAGTTAGCTGGCTGGAAAAGGTCTTATTTGTCTAAGGGGAAAAGATTGATTACGATACAGAGTATTTTATCCAGCTTACCAGTTTACTACCTTTCCATGTTTCAGATGCCTTTAAGTGTTGTAAAAGATCTGGAGAGGATTACGAGGAAATTTTTATGGGGATCCGGTGACAATACTAAGAAGAGAAGTTGGGTTGCTTGGTCTAATGCTAATCTTCCAAAATGCAGAGGTGGTATAGGAATTAAAAAGATTCATGATAGGGTGTAGAATACACCGTATTTACTATCTAGAGTTTATGCTTTCTTTGTTATTATTTCTTGTTAATTATGTATTTTACGCATGTTTTGAGTTTTGTAGCTACTTTGGAGTCATGCGAAAGAAAAGGAGAAGAAGTCACCCAATTTGACCGAAAAGGGGCAAGATTGTCATTTCATGGGCGAACACTATCTGGAACCCAGCATCATGTTAAGGGGTAGAAGTTTTGTGGTTAAAAGAGAAGTGCTAAGAGGCACCCAGGAAGAAACTATGGGGTATCCAATCTGGGGTGGCTCTTGAGTGGGGCATCATAATCCTGTCATATTCCCTATAACCCTAAGTCGAGAAGACATTTATTCCCAAAATTATTTGCAGTTGAAATCAAGAAAGCGGCAGCAGCTGCTGCTATTAAAACTGAGAGAAGAGAGTTGAGAGAAATCGAAGCCATTCCTATTGAATCAAGACTGATTGAAGAAGAATTGATGAGATGTGGTGGTGGTTGGTACTGTTGATTCGAGCAAGACATGGAGATGAAGTAGACAGCAGATGTATGGATTTAGAAATTAGGGTTGGTGTTCTCGAATAAACAAAGGGGATCTGGATTGGAAGAAGAAATTGGAGAAGAAGAAGAATCAGAGATGGGGTTTGGATCGAATCGATCAACGGAGGAATTTTGGGGCTGAATTTGTGTTCGAAATGATGGAGATGGTTAGCATCTGTAGAAGATGAATCTGTTGTTCTTGAATTGAAGTTAGATAGGTGGGATTCGAAGAATTGAGAAATGGGTATCTGCTGATGGGTTTGGTCATGAAGTTGTATAATGATATTTCAGAGAATCAGAAGAGATGTGTTTGTGGATATGAATCGAGTTGGTTGCAGTAGCAGTGAGGAGTTGGTGCTGTAATAGAATTAGAGATTGGGATGTGGTGGATATGTAGTCTGTTGATATGGAGATGGAGTTCGAATCGATGATGGGAATAATTTACAGGTCTCTTGAGTTGTTAATGTGAGCATCTGCTGTTGGTGGTCGAAAACAAGGAAAAGATGCAGCTGGTGATGCTGGAAAAGATAAGGGATAGTGGTTTATTTTGGGTTTCTGAATTTGGTTGGATTTGAACTGGATATAGAGAAAGAAAAAGACCCCGCTGCTGATGTTGGTTAAGAAGAAGGAGATCTATGAATTTATGAGGAATTGATTTGGTGTTGCTGTAAAGGTTTGGTTTGATGAGAGACTCAGGGAGAAAAAACAAGAAATGCTGCAGAATCAAAGCTGCAATTGCAGGTGTTGTTACTGTTATTGTTAAGGAAGGAATTGTGAATAGTGTTGGTATGAAATTTCATCTGATGGCAATAGTGAAGGAGCTGATGATGATTTGAAGCCTTGTTGGTGGATGAATTGAATTTGAGTAGATGTATGTTAGGTCTCTACAGGTTTTGCAAGGGAAGAAAGGCCTGAAATTGGCTTGGAATCGGTCGAAATACAGACGAAACTCTGCCCGGATTTCTACTCCGGCGAGTTAACTCAGTACCGGCGATGAGACGATCCAGCTCAGTGACTAAGACGACTCAGACCTGAATAAGACCATCTGACTCTCTTCCTCATTGACCATTAACTAATAGAAGACTGGTAGTTTGACAGTTAAGTATAACAGAACAATGATGGAATATTCTGTATGCACTGAAGAATCTCAAGTTGCCGGCGGCGACTTTCCAGGCCGGATTCTGGTAGTTCCAGGATTTTCCCGGCGACCAAAATAACAGATTTTTGTGTGAGTTTCTCTCATGGGTTTGAAGAATTGGGCTTGGATTTGGAAAGAGAAGATGGAAGCTTTGAGACAGACTTGGATTTGGAAGTTGAGCTACAAAGGGAAAGGGATTCTATTCCTAAGAGGAGTTAAAGCAAATTGAAGCCTATAAATAAGAGAAGTTCTCTACACAAACTTCTACACCTCTACACACACAACACTTCTCTTTTCTTAATTCTTTGTGTGAACTCCTTAAAATGAGTAGCTAATTTTATTGATTGAGGATGAATTCCTAGTTCTTGACATGTTTTGAGTTTTGTTTTAAATCTACTTTGAAGTTTTCACATGATTATCGTTTGTTTTTACTAATAGGAATGTTTATACATTCATGGTTGATTGATAGGTTGTTTAGGATGCATACTAAATTGATTTGTTAATTGATCTAAAGCTAGTGAAAGTTAAGGGATAAGTAATCGTTTCTTGACTCTTTACACAAGTAGCAAACACGAGACCTTGCGGAGGGATTCCGTGGAGCAATTGTGTGTGAAAACAACGCTAGAAAGTGGACCAAGCGAACCGAGTTTAACTACTAGTACTAAACCTAAATTCATAAATGTTAATGCGTTCGGGGAATTACATCTTGTAAGCGAACCTCAAGGTGGTTCTTTTGAATAGAATCTGATAACTAAGCGGACCTGTTACTCAGTGAAATAAGGAGTTTTGGGGTTAGCTAAGCGAACCTGCTATCCTACGGTTGGTGATAATCTGTGACTAATAACATGTGGATGAAAAACATAACTTGAATCATTGTTTTGCAACGAAGAAGGTTTCCTTGATCTTGTTTCTCTTATTGATTTCAACTTTATTTTTTTAATTGCTTTGTTTATTTTCTTTTTCTTTATAAAACAACCCCCCCCCCCCCTTGTGACAATTAAATAACTAAAACTCTTGCTCCTTGTGGGAACGAACTTGACTACACTATATTACTTGTTAATTAGGTGGAAAAATATTAATTAATTTGGTGTGGTTACGACACGCATCAATTCATCTGGTAAATAAAGCTATGCTAAGTGGATTTGGAGGTATGACAGTGAGAAACATGCTCTTTGGAGGAGGATTATGCACCAAAAGTTTGGTGGTATCACAGATGCTCTTTTTCCTAATCATTCTAAAAGTTCTGTTTGTTATAGTTTATGGGCTGGTATTCTAAAAACAAAGGATTTTGTTAAAACAGGTACAACTTTGACTGTGGGTAAAGGAAATAGCATTTACTTCTGGCATGATATCTGGGTGGGAGAACAAACTTTAAAGGTGTTTTTCCAGATGTTTTTAAAATTTCCAAAAGTAAAGATGTTGTGTTGAGAGATATGGTGTTTGTGGAAGGTGCATGGGATCTGAATTTTGCTAGAAGCCTTAAAGAGAATGAAGTTGCAGAAGTGGTGAATCTACTGCAAGTAATTGGAGATCCTAACAATCATCTGAGCTTGGAAGATTCAGTTGAAGATGAGATGCACTGGAAGTATGGTTTGGGTAAAGGCTTTTCAGTAGCAAACTCTTATTCTGCTTTGGAATCTCATGGCTTTCTTTGTTTCCCTGACAAACAGCTTTGGAATCCTAAAGCCCCATTGAAAGTGGAATTTTTGGCTTGGAATCTTTGCTACAATGGTTCACCAACCTTGGATTATCTTCATAATGCAGGACTTGTGCAGGATGCAAAGTATTTATTCTGCAATCAGCATACAGATACAAATGCCCATCTATTTTTACATTGCCAGACTACCTACAAGGTATGGTCTTTCTTCTTAGATAGTTTTGGTATCAAATGGGTACATTCTTGTGATGTGAAGAGAACTTTATGGGAATGGAAAAACAGGAAAGGAAAAAAAATGCTTAAGAAAATTTGGGGCTATTTTCCATTTGCTATCTGGTGGACTATGTGGAGAGAAAGAAATAATAGGTTGCATAAGAATATGACTAGGAATGTGGATCAATTGATTATTCAGGTTAAATGTCTATTGTTCCAGTGGGCTATAAACACTGATGTGTTCTCGGGTTTTAGTTTATCTACATTGATTTGTAATTGGGATGTTGTTATTAACACATCCATGTAATTGTTTTGTTTTTCTTTTGTGTTTTTTGTCACCCTTTTAGTGACTTGGAACCTTTTTAATATAATTTTCCCTTCCCGGTCAAAAAAAAAACAACAAAAGGTGGAGATTACTTCTATGTCCTTGGAAGGTAAAGAAAATTCATGGTTTCTTTTGTCGAAAGTATTTGTTATGATTTTGAAGATCTATCTAATGGCGAAATCACTACCGTGAAGGAATATTTTGAATAGTACCTGTTGAAGGCCATAATGATCAATAAAAACCCATCTCTCTCTGAAGAATATTTCGTACCGAGTTACGTCGGTGGATCAAAAGATGAACTTCGCAGTTCTGTTCAGATGCACAAATCCACCACACATTCTAAATCTTAATTTCTATCTAGATTGCAAGAAAATGCCCTATCTTTTCAAATCCCACCATCAAAGCCAATTATATATCACTAAACAACCAACAACCTCTTCTTACTTCAACAAATTTTCTTCACCTTGTACTAGATCTCCTCAACTAACAACTACCACTGCTTTCTTCAGGACAAATCCTTATTTTACCACTCTCACTTCACAAACCAAATCAATTTATGCTCCACTTATTAAAAGCCTCAATCAAGAACAATAAAACCATAGACGTGCAAAAGGTCTTTGCTACAACTGTGAGACTCAACAACTCTTTATGGTAGTAGCTGAAGAAGAACTGACAAGAACAGAAGATTCAGGGGTAGTTATTACTTCAGATGAGACATATATTAGTTAAAACTGACATGAAAATTTCACTTGATGCTCTCACTAGCAATGTTAGTGGAAATACCAATCATATCCCTAGGGTACCCAAAAATAAAGCAATCACTATTTTGGTGGATAAAGGTAGTACAAATATCTTCCTTGATGTTGAGCTTAATACGAAATTGGCTTGTGAGGTGCACCCTACAACACACGTATTGACCACTTTAGCTAATGGGTGCCACACCAGCACTGGTATATGTAAACAACTCAAATCGCAGATGCAGGGTCAACAATTTGAAGAAGACTTGCGTTTGCTTTTACTAGGGGGTTATGCCATGGTCCTTGGAGATGATTTGCTAAGGAATTTAGGTGATGTCATATTCAACTTAGCCAAACTATGCATATCACTCAAGCACCAAGGTACTCCAATTACAGTTAAAGGTGTTACTTCTAAACCATCATTAAATGTTGATAAATGGGAAAGCAGTTAAAAAAAAATCAAAAAATATTCTCATGCTTTGATGGGACAAATCTTTGCTATTTATGCTGAATATATAACAACCCAAGTTTCCAAACCCATACAAACACTTCTCCAAGAATTTGCAAAAAAAATTCATCTCCAACTCAATTTTCACCTGAAAGAATCATAAACCACATAATACCTTTAGAGCTAAATGCCCAGCCTGTCAATTTAAGGCCATATACGTAAATCATTGGTGAAAGAAATAATGACTTCTGGGATTATTCAAGATAGCCATAGCCCATTTACTTCTCCAATTGTTCTTTCCAAGAAAAAATACAACACTTGAAGGTTGTGTGTTGGTTATAGAAAGCCAAATGAATTCACCATCAAAGGTAAATTTACAATTGTTGGGATTGATGAACTTTTTGATAAACTTCATGGTTGTTAAAAAAATATATTCTAGAATAGACTTGAAGTCCGGTTATCATAAAATAAGATTGCGTGAACCTGATATCCCAAAAAACTTCTTTTAGAAATTATCACGGTCATTATGAATTCAAGGTTATGCCGTTAGGCACAATACACCTGCCACAATCCAAGCACTCATGCATCCAGTTTCTTCTGACTACCTTAGACAGTTTGTATTTGTTTTCTTTGATGAGATTCTTTTATATAGTTCTAAAATTTCAGCTCATGTTGAACATTTGACTTTGGTTATGTCCTTGTCGAGACAACATCAGTTTTATGATAAATTCTTAAGGTGTTTGCTTTCCACAACCTTCACTAGAGTACCTTGGCCACATTTTTACATCTGAAGGATTTGCATCTGACCCTGACAAGATAACCGGCATGAAGAATTGGCATATACGAACTATATCAAGCAGCTCAGAGGTTTACTTGGCCTCACTACATATTATAGGAAGTTTTTCAAAGGATATAGTACTACAAGCAAACCATTCACTGGTCTCTTAAATAAAAACATTCTCCAATGGTAACCTACAATAATGGAAGTTTTTGAAAAACTCAAACTTGTTGTATGTTCATCATTTTTCTTAGTTAGTTCTGAATCCTCTAAGACGTTTGTGGTTGAAATTGATCTTGTTATAGAGGAGTTAGTGTTGTGCTTATGCAAGAAGGGAGAGTTATTTCATTCTACAACAATTCATTGGGTCCTCAAGATTTTGGTATTTTCGCCTATGAAAAATAATTGTTAGTTGTAGTGATAGCAATTACTGTTAGTGCATTGCTCGGTTAAACCCCACAAGTTTTGCTATCTCAAGCTTGTTAGTAATATTAGTTGATCAAAACTATATCTTGATTTCTAATCTACTACGTCAAGTCTCAGACTAGGTTAGAATTTGTAGTTGAGTATCAGACATCACCCTTGAAGATTGAAGATCAACGAAGACATTTGGAAAACTTATGTGTAAGGTATGTGAAGACTGAACCATTCTATTTTACTCACTATCTCTCTATTATATCTATTGAGACTATGTCATATGACTTCTTGTAGATTTACAAAGAAGAAGTTTTGAGTCAAGCTTGTCTTGTGAAAAATATCGAAATATGATTTAGCAGAGATGTTCACCAGTCCTTAACAATATTAGTTCTATGAATAAATTTGTGGATCAATTAAAAATTTCCCATGCAAATGATTTTATCACTTGGGAATGTTTCAAACATCATAAGAAAGAAATATTGAACTTACTGATATTTCTACTCAGGGTAGGTTGGCGAATCAGTTCGCAAACCATAGATATCTGACTTTCAGAAATACAGGAAGGTTGGGGAACCAGTTCACAAACAACAAGTTCAGTTGGGAACAGTTCACGAACCGTGGTGAACTGAATTTTCAAAGTTGTTATAATATGATATCAGTTGGTGAACCCGGTTCACGAACCATTATCAACTGAGTTCGGTAGTCTAGTAAGGTTGGCTAAACCGGTTCACGAACCGTTGCAGCCTGACTCAGAACAAGCCATGCGGTTCACGAACCGTCCTACCAACTGTACCAGTTTATATTTTAGCAAATACTCAAAGACTTATTTTTAATATCTTTAGCATTGCTAGAACTCTCTTAAACACTTCTAATACTTCATTGATCGCTTAAACACTTATGTCTGTGCATCATGATTAAACTTGAAAAGACGAGGGTACCCAAATACATCGAAATCATTTAAATATCAACCTATAAGTCTGGTTTCTTAAATGATCGTTTATGGACAGAGTCGATACAATAAAACTTAGGTCATATACCTTGTGTGATTGTTTATGGATGAGGTCGAAACAATACGACAACAAGATATTTACTTGACAATAGTTATGGTAATAACCGATTGACTATTAGGATCAAAGTCAAATAATTCGGATTAACGTACGCGTGTAATTTACTTAATTATAATAACAATTATAATGCGAAAAAAATTTTAAATGACACAACAGAGGAAACCGCAAATGCAGAAAAACCTTGGGACCTAGTCCAGTTTTGAATTCTCTCGGAATTAAGCCGCTATACAAAATCTAATACCAACTTCGTATAGTTGAGACCATGTAGACTACCCCTAGCTACTTAGTTTCCTCAGTATCCCTGCGCCTTCGAATTCTAGAGTCACGCACGTGAATAGCAAGTCCTATGGATCGTATTCCAAACAACAAAGGAAGACTCTGTTTGGTAACCACTCTAATCAATCTCTGCTAAAATGATATTGTTTGAGTTGTTGACAAAGGCTCTTCCGTTTAAACTAATAAACTTGTTTGTCTGGTTAGATCAACCCAAACTTTGATTACGAAAATAACCAAACTCTAGATTTGCAATCAATCAATGTAGATCTCAAAGAGAAACTATAAGGTGATGTCGATCTCATGCAACTAGTCAATCAAGTCTATCAAAGATAAACACGATTCTAGTTGGATCCCAGCCGATCAAGGTTTGTGCACATAATTCACAAGATACGACAACTAATAAGAAAAACTTTGTCGTCTTCAGATCTTCGTTTGTCTTTAATAATAACCTGCATAGCACAACTTGAATCATCTTGTGATCAATCACACACAGAACGAAGTCTATTAACAATGGATTATCACAAGATGTCTTTAGATCCGAAATTTTTTCTAAAGATCTCGTCGACATTTTGATCTAGTTTGAGTGAGCCTTATATCAGAAGATAAGGTTCTCAAGAATAAACAAACTAGGTGCAATTAAAGTTTCAACAACCGTTTGTCAAACAAATCAATAACCAAAAACCAAAATAACAATGCAATTATCTAGTTTCCCATCAACGGTACTCTTAGAGCTTCTTGATCCCACAGAAGTCTTTAAACGAGCGGTCGTAAGAGATTTCTCCTAATTAGGCTACTTTCCTCCGCGGATAGACGAATCCACCAGAAACAACAAGAATGAAGTTTACCTGGCTCGTAGGATAATTTGGAAGAAATGAAAAATTAAGTATTTATAGACGAAGGTTGTTTGGAAAACAAGGAAATTCCAAAACCGAAAATATTCTCAAGATATTATCATTAAAGTACCCAATTTCGGTTTCAATATTTCCAATTAATTACCAAACCATATTTTCGAAAACTCTCTTAGAAAACTTCTATTACTAGTCTAGCACATTAACTAATAATATTTTCCATAGGATATGCTTTAATTGCTGGTATTTAAAACATATGTTAGAGCACTGCTCGGTCGAACTCGCAAGCATTGTTATCTCAAGCTTGTTTGTCAAGTTTAGGTGATCAAAAATATAAGTCTTGATTTCTAGTTTATTTACAGTTATCTCTCGGATTAGAATGTGTAGTTGAGATTTAGACGTCACGGCGTTCATCTATTAAAGACGAAGATCTACTGAGAAGAGCTTGGAGGAACTTCATCAACAAAAGGTATGTGGAGACTAAAACTTATCTATCACTCAGAAGTATATTCTGTTCAATCTCATAATGAGACTAATTCGTATAACTATATAGACTTTTACATTATACACATTTGATATTTCGAGCTGAGTTTAGTTGGAAACAATTTATTTGTTGGAAACTAAATAATAAAAGATGATCATGTGAAATTTTCCTTGAAACATCTTACATGATTTGTGTGAGACAGTCATTTGATGTAGACTCGAAATGTTTCGTATTGATCATTCGATCACTTGAAAATTACTTAAAAGCTAATAGTTTGTGTGAGACAGTCATTGTCGTCTTCTTTGGATGTTTCCATGATTGAAATGGGAGTTTAGAACAATTATCCATTGTCTGGATATAGCATAGTTTGCATATGTTGTGCTATGATTCAGGTCCGGGAACCAAGTTTGGATACCAGTATGCGAACGGTTTTAACTGTTAAAGTCTGGGAACCAAGTTTGCATACCATTATGCGAATGGGTTCACCTGAGTTAGGTCCGGGACGATAGTATGCATACCGGTTTGCGAACTGTCGGACATGACCAAAGTCCGGAACTTAAGTTTGTGTACCATTTTTCAAACTGAGTTGGTTTAAGTTCTAAAATTGGGTAAATATGATTTCATACTCATGAACAAATACATTTATAAATTAAGGAATGCAATCTTTGCAAACCGTGGCTAAATGTTCATGAATATATTCTCTTGAATCAAATCCGAGTTTGTTTCAATTGTATCTTGTATACTTCTATGAGAATATAAACAATTGAACAACTCTATGAGTAACATAATTAGATTTATTTGATTATCATTTGATCTAGAAGTATTAGATGAATGTGGTTAATACAAAATTGTTAATATGGATAACTTCGGTTAACTATTATTAAGCCAACTCAATGTACACGTTTAGGTACGGTTACCCATATCTAAATGAAAGCATTTTTCATTTGTGTGTAACAAGCTAAGACCATCTAACAGTGGAAAGATATTGCTTTGGTTTTAAGCAAACCTAGCTAGCAACTAGAAAATCTAATCCCCACACCTAATGTGCGATACTAGTTGTGACTAGAGTCGATTCTCCTTTAACTTAGGTTTTTCCTAATACCATTATAGGTTAACGACTTAAAGAATTTATTGGGATTCTGAAGCCAGGCCCAACTATTTTATTTGTAGTTGCGTGTTCTAATCTTACTTGTTCTATCATATTGAGTACTATCTTCTCTAAGATTTGCCCGAGATTTATCTCCGATAGGTAAGATATAAAAATTAATCACAAAGATATTCGTCTCATTCTTCTGTAATTCCACAATAACTTGTTCTAATACCATATATTTAAGTTATTGTGAGGTGATTGATATTTCTAGGATGTTCTTCGGGAATATAAGACCGGATTATCAATTGGTTCCTGTTCACCTTGATTTATCAAAAGATGGAATAAAACTTCATAGGTATTTCTGTGGGAGATAGATTTATCTATCAGAATAGAATTCTTCCGTGGGAGATAGATTTGTTTATAAAGTCTTCGACTTTGGGTCGTAGCAACTCTTAGTTGTGGGTGAGATCAGCTAAGGGAATCAAGTGTGTAGAGTCATACTAAGATTCAGAGACGTAAGAAACGCGACTGTACCTTAATCGGTGTGAGACTTGGTTAGGGCTCAACTACATTCTAGTCCAAAGTTAACTTGTAGTAGGATAGTGTATGTAGCAGCTTAATACAGTGTGGTGTTCATATATGGACTAGGTCCCGTGGTTTTCGATATTTGGGGTTTCCTCGTTAACAAAACTTCTGGTGTCTATGTTATTTCTTTTCTGCATTATATTTGTTTATATAATTGAAATATCACAGGTTATGCGTAGTTCAATCAATTGGTAAATCCAACCTTTGGTTGTTGATTGAAATTGATTGACACTTGAACATTGGTCTTTGGTATCGTTCAAGTTGTTTCTCATAATAATCAGGCTCACGGATTCCTATCTGTTTGATTTGATGATTACGTTGAGAAACAAAGATGTAACTCTTGGATATATTTCCTTGATTGAGTCTGACTGTCTAGTTGATTCTCTTGGAATTATATTGGAGTTAGTTCATACAGATTTTCGAACTAAATATTGGGTTTGGTTGTTAGACCCCCGCTTTTCAATTGGTATCAGAGCAGGAAAACACGTTAAAAACCTCATAAGTCTGTGTTTGTAGAAATCCGACTCTATGGACAATAGCGTTATCTCTATAAACGTACCGCCAGTCTTCGATGGCTCGAATTACTTATGGTGTAAAATTTCTATGCGTTCCTTTCTTCAAGCACGTGATTTTCAATCATGGATTTATGTTGTTAATGGATATAATCCTACAATGGTTACAGTAGACGGTGTAACTGTTGCAAAGGATATTGGTAGGTATGAGCCTGACGAGATTCTCGCTGCAAATCAAAATTCTGACGGCTTAAATGCTATCATACATGCCGTTACACCAGATTTCAGCACCATGTGACTATGTGCACTCGGTCTAAAGATGCTTGGGATATCTTAGAAACCATATTTGAAGACAATACCTTTGAAAAGGAATATTATGATTGGGAAAACCTTCGTATGGCTGATGAAAATTCATTTGATGAGTTTAATCACAAAGTGTCTGAAATTGTTAATGCATCTTTTGTATTGGGTAAGACTATTCCTGAAAAGGACATTGTGATGAAAATTCTCAAATCGTTACCATCTAGATACGATTCTAAGAAACATGTCATCGTTAAAGGAAATAACCTTGATACACTTTCCAGAAATACTCTTGTTGGGAAGTTAAAGATCTTCGATCATGATCATACATCCAAATCTGGAAAGGATATTGCTTTCAAAGCATAAAAGAACACTAAAATACTTGACAAAAGTAAAAGTGTTTGCAACTCTGTAGTTGATCCTATTGAGACTGATTCATCAGATGAAGATCTTGACAACTCAGTCTCACTGATCACAAGACAGTTTAGAGATCTTCTTTTGAAGATAAGTAAACGGTTCATCAGAGATAAACCCATGTCATTAGTCAAACCTCATGACCGTGTCCCTCCTAAAAACAGGGAGACCGTCGATACTGATGATGAGGATATGCCATAGTGCTTCAAGTGTAAAGGTTTTGTTCATTTTGCTAATGAGTGTCAAAATCATAGAAAATACACTTGGAACAAAGGTCTTGCTGCAACTCTTGATGAAATGTCTGATCACTATGATTCAAATGAAGATGAGAAGTCAAGTGTTGCACTCCTTGGTGAAAAAATTTATTTTGATAATTATAGTAATATGTACATCAATCTTGATATTCTTCCTGAAGAAACTTCTTCAACCACTTTGGAGGATAAAATGGATTTTTTTTCTGTCTACTGAAAATTCTATCTCACATGTTTCAGGTAGCTTAATTTTTTTAGTAGCATGCTCAGCTATGGTGTCTGAACCGTCCTCCACATTGACATGTTCTTATTGTACTTTTAAGGGTCATGAACTCTCTAAGTGTTTCGAGTACAAACATAAAATAAGATATGTCAACAAACTTCAACAGAGATCAAATCGATTAGCAAACAAGCTCAAACTTGTTCAAAAGTCGAATTCATCTGAGGTATGTAAACTCAACTCATCTCCGAAGAAGTTAATTTCTAAAGAAAAAGATAGACCTCTACCCAAAATAACAAGGTCTAAACAATCTATGAAAAGGGGTATTAAGATTTTCGTGCATGGATCGTATGGTGGACAAATTATTGCTCACCCCAACACAGCTTAATTGTGTTCAAGGTGCATCTTTTCTCATGTGCCCGAATTTAAAAAGAGACAATATTCATGCACAATCAGGTTTTAGGAAAAGAAAACCTTTTATTTTTCCTTTTGTTTTTTTTTAATTATGTTGATCTTTTCATAATTGATATTGAAAAGGTTTACCCTGTTTTTGATTATTAAAAGAGGGTTAAAATCGAAAATTCTACCTTCTTTAGGGTTAATAGTTGGTCGTACGTGAATCCTACTTTGTATATAGGCTCTGTAACCCTACATTCCTTTTTTCTTTCTCTGAAAAACTCTTATTATCAAAATATTGCTTGTGGAACTAGTTGTGTGTATTTCTCTCACAATCCCATAGTTGAACGGAAACTACCAGCATCATGTCTCCTGATGGAAAGGATGTTAATATGATTGTTAAACCATCAATCATGAAGGAAAAGGGTAAATCTCATCCCTATACAACTTTAAAGAGAAAAATTAAGAATATGAAGAAACCAAGGGCTAACCACTCAAATCCTCAGAAGTCTTCTGGTGTCCTAGAAGAGCTGAAAGAAACAAGGATGGAGATGCTGCAAATAGAGGCTATTGTTCTCAGAACGCTTGAAATTCATAAGGCCCTGGTTCGGCATCAGTCATGAAGGTTTTTTGGAATTGACTCCTTTCTTCAAGAACCTTATGTTCCAATGTCAACGATAAAGAATTTTTCAAGAATCTTAATGCCTAGGAGACTTCTTATGAGAATTTATTCTTGTGTTTTAAGAAAGATAACTAGGGTTTGTAATACCAAATGTTGTGATTACACATAGCTATTGCCAACAATTTTCATCTTCAAATGTGTTATATTTATTTAAATTCTAAGTTATTTGGAAGATGATTTTGCAGTATTAATCTTTATTGGTTTTATATATTGCAAAAAATTTATGGGATACGTGTGTTTACTTCCGTGAACTATGATTATCTCATATATGTCAAAAGGTAAGTCTATTGTGTCATTATGAAAATATTGATAAAAGATAGAATGAACTTTTGAATATTCCGCAGTATTGATCTTTCCCTGATCTACTTCTATGTGAAAGTATTGTATGGCTCCGTAAGTTTTCTTATGTTGAGCATTTCCGATTAAATTAATCATTAAGGTCTTCTTGTGGTTAATTTATTCGAGTTTTCTAGATACAAATTCATGTTTCATGTGATTTGTTAATGTCCAAAGATATCCTTCTTTTCTAGTAAAAGTAAGGTCGCTCTTGTTGTTCTTTCGTGAATGACATTTTATGCGGGAGAGTTCTTATTTGAACTTGTGCTTAATTGCCAAATCGTTGTGGGGAGCGCGGGTGTGGAATATTGTAGGAGTTATCTTGTATCTTTATAAACTCCTTGATGAATACACTAAGTTTTGACTATGTGAAATCATCGAAACCAAGTTGATATGTTCTCTTTTAGTCATGAATAATCTCTTTGAGAATTTCATTATGATCCCGTTAGTTTTCGTACCTTTGCCAATTTATATTGACAAAAAGGGGGAGAATTATTTTGTAGTTCACCCCACATACATATGGTTTGATAGCTTTGTCACTAAAATTGAAAAAGGGGGAGATTGTTAGAGCACTGCTTGGTCGAAATCGCAAACGTTGCCATCTCAATATTGTTTGTCAAGTTTGGGTGATCAAAACTATAAGTCTTGATTTCTGATGTTTTTTTCAAAAGTTGTTGTAGATTGTGGTAAAAGGGGTTCTTTTCGAACTTGTGAAGGTAACTCTTTTTTTTTTTTAGATTTAATAAAAATAAAGCAAATTAATTTTCAAAGAGTGATGTCAAGATTTAAAATGGACTAAGGCTCCGGATTCACTATTACTTCAAGTTGATTGGTTACAAAAATATTTCATAATTATTATCTAGCTCTTTTTCCATTAAATCACTTATTAATCTATAAGGTGTCCAAATATTAAATTGTAATCCTTAAGCATGATTTATCAAAGAATTAATTCTAAGCATAAAACATCAAACTGATTCACAACTAATTAAGAAAACCATTTTTATCTTTTTTTTATTGATCCAAGTGAATTAAATAAAATAAATAATTAAGAAATTGTAAAAAGAATTTACCAATCAAACATGAGTGAATAGCTACTCCGTCGCCTCAGTCACCAGGTATTTTAGCCGCTCATCATGTTGGAAAACCTCTCAAAATATTTCATTGATGCTCAAAAGTGTTTTACAATGAAGAGAAAGACAAGAAAATGATATAAAACAGGATTCTGCGACCCACAGAAGGCGTCCAGAGTCAACGACAAAGCTGAAGTGCTGTTGTCGTTGGGAAACTACGACCCACAGTAGACAGTCTCTGTCACTGTTGATAAACGACTGTCCCTGTGGGTATTATGTTCTTCGTGTTCTTCCTTGCACCATCATCAAGCTTCTCTTCTCTGCGTGATTTTCTTTTGATTCTCTCGACTCCTAAACTTTCACCAAGACTCTCCAAACCTTCCCAATAACCGATACTTGTATTTATAGTGTTTTGGAGCAAGAAATCCGACCATTGATTGCGTATATTTTCTCTTTAATTCGATTATTCTTTTCTGCCCAAAAATGAGAATATTTACCATTTATAGAATTTCCACACGTTAACTCGCTCCCAAAACGCTCCAAATTAGTTTCTCCATGCCTCAGAAGCTTTCCCGCACCTCCACATCACTCCATGCACAGCACAAACACACTTGAGCTCGTGTTCAGTGTGTGTTGCTCTGTTTTGAGTTTGGTGAATCGAACCGAGAATTCCAGCCTAAATTGATCGATTCTGACACCCATACTGTGTTCCTTAAGCTATATCACATCTTCCTACCAAGTTTGAGCCATTGAATCGCACCACAACACCTTCATTTTGTCGATTGAAATTCTGCCAGTTGATGAACCAATTTTCCCGCCAATTTTATTTTTTCAAATCGTGAAGAAGGTGTCCCCTTAGCAAACAGTGGTGTCCCCTTAGTAATTAGGTTACCCCTTATCCAAAAGCGAGAGTCCGAATAACACTTGTCCTCCGGGTGCCAAAATCAACTTTTCGAGCCGAATTTTCCAAAAATGTTTATTTCCTAAAAATACATAAAAACACAATATTAGTACAAAAATAGAGTTCCAACAATACGGACATTGAGGACAAACTAGACACAAAAATGTGTCTATCAAATACCCCCAAACTTATTATTTGCTAGTCCTCGAGCAAAACTAAAAAAATAAAACCGAGTTAATCTCGGGTGGGTTTAACAGAGGTGTACCCACAAAACCCAAAACTTCTAATTGGCCACAAGTATCCAAAGAGCTATGAGGACATACATATTCTCAACCTATCTCCAAGTAACTAGAATGCCATAGAAATTAAAGGTGTCAGCTCTAAAGCTGACTGAAGAAAAGGGGAGACACATCTGCACGACTGCTAGATAAAGAGATATCTGCTACACAGCTAGATAAACATTGTAAGATGCGTCCGCTGCTTTACAGCTGGATAAGATTAGGAGAGAGATAAATATGAGAGGGACATCTGCTACACAGCTGGACTAATTACGTGTGATGAGTTAAACCAGTGCTAGAAAGATCTTGTGCCAGATTGAAAGCAGACTAACAAAGCAACCAAAATGCATCTTTCTTCGACTCTCTCACAATGCTCAGTAGGAATAACGTCTTCTTCGGTCTTCAACTGTTGATGATAAACTCTCGAACCTCATAGAACCTTGACAATTAACTCTTCTCTTCGATTTCTTGCTTGACTTATAAATTTCTTCTTCCCTATGGCCTTATTGAACAAAAAGAACGTAATGATGTTTTTTTTTTCATTTTTTTTTTTCATTTTTTTTTTTTTTTTTACAAGACAAAAATTTACATGGCCATGAGAGAAGGACTTTAGAACTTGGATCTTCACAACTTGTGATGTCTTGGTATCATGAACTTCAACAACTATATCATTTGCTCTTGTAACTTCTTGTAACTAAGTCTTCAACTTTGATTTTTGAATTATTCTTTTCTATTGTTGCTTCTAAACCTTAAACGTCTTCAACTTTTTCATAAATTTTGATGTCACTCCGCTTGTTGATGATGATAAGTTTCTACCGAGAGAGAGTCGTAATCCAGTAACTAAGACTACATTGTGAGGTTGCTCTGTCTTTCTGGCATTTCCTTCTGACCTACTTGCCTTTCCATCATGGATGGTTAGGTCCATCACGGTTACCTCTAAAAGGAACAAGTTCTCTCCTGAATTTCAAGGATCTCAATGTCTTTTTCTCTAATGTCTCAATAGGTTGTTATCTCTAGCATTCCAATTTCTATCTTTTCGGTGAGAAACAGTATGTAAACTTAGCTAACCGGGTACTATGTGACGCTAGAAGTTTCAAAAATGCGACTAAAATGTTTCTCCCATACCCCCAAACTTAAATCTAACATTGTCCTCGATGTTCTAAAGATAAAATTAAAAGCATGAAAAAGGAGAAACTGTTACCAATGAAGCAAAAGAGATAAGGAAAGATATTACCATGTCGCATGAATATTGGGTTACCTCCCAAGAAGTGCTAAGTTTAAAGTCTTCAGCCAGACATCAAATACCACAAAAAGTATTGTCACCTTCCAAAGTCATATACCAATAGCCGAAAAAGCTGCGGGTCCTCGGAACCAAAAAGAGCTGACACAAATATAGAACTACCATCTTGGATTATAAAAATGAGCAACCAGAGCCTAACTTGATCTAGGGTTTTTCTCAAGGCAACTAGATTTATCTGGGGTGTCCCTTTGGGCTCTATATGAGTGTCTAGGAAATTAGGTTCAACTGGATGACTTGTTTCTAAGAACTGGATTTCCTCATGGAAAGTATCGGGAGGATCAGGTAGCAGAGTTTGAAGAAACTCAAGTAAGACCTTAGAGGCACAAAGCTCGAGTCCCAAGTTAGGGACTTCAATTAGGGATGCTTTCCGATCACTAGAATCATCATTACCCCCAAACTTAGGGTGAACACTATCCTCAAATGGACCAAAATCTATGGGATGGATTCTAGGGTCCATAAAGTCAACACAATGTCTAACTTCTCTTGGGGACTGGTCATCTAAACGAACAACATCATCATATAAAGGATTATCGAAGAAAATCTATCATAGGCTCATCAACTAAGGTGTTCCTCATGCTTATCTCCTCCGAATCAGTAAAGGGTTCCTCAAATAAAGGATTATCAAACATTGCAGGCTAACTGATCAGGAGCTACAGTGCTAATCATGTTCACCACTTCTAAATCATCTATTTCAGAAGACTTAATGACATTAAATACATTTAGCTCAGAAGTCATATTACCAAAAGATATGTTCATAAGTCCGGTTCTACAATTGATGACATTAGATGTGGCCAAAAATGGGCGACCTAGAATCACCGGGATTTGAGCACCTGGGTTCTGAACAGGCTGGGTATCTAGAACAACAAAATCCACTGGGTATATAAACCTATCGACCTCAATGAGAACATCTTCTATGACACCACGAGGCACTTTGACAGACCTATCAGCTAATTGAAGTGTCAAATTGGTCGGTTTCAACTTACCAAGACCTAGCTGGGTGTACACATGATACGGGAGTAAGTTAACACTAGCTCCTAAGTCAAGCAATGCCTTATCAACTACATGATTACCAATAACACAAGATATGGTGGGGCATCCAGGGTCTTTATACTTAGGGGTGTTTGGTTCAGAAGAATTGAACTTACTTGACCAGCTAAAAAGGCTTTCTTATGGACATTCAGCTTACGCTTTCTTGTACAAATCTTTAAGGAACTTGGCATAAGCAGGCATTTGCCTAATTGCTTCTAATAATGGAATGTTGATGTTCACCTGCTTAAATGTTTCCATTATCTCGTTGAAAATCGACTCCTTCTTTGTTGGGGCTAACAACTGGGGGAACGGGGCTCTGGGAGCAAAGTCGGGCTCATCAGGACCCCCATTGGTCTCTTTGGAGACTCTATCAATCTTCTCATTTTCTGGCTCATAAGGGTGAACTACAGCATGTTCACTATCAGGCATGGCAACCTTATTGTCAACTTTCTTTCCACTCCTAAGGGTTGTAATAGAGTTCACATGATTGTACGATTTCTCTGCTTTAGGATTGGGTTGAGTTTGACTAGGAAACTTACCTTTTTCCCTCAAAGACTCATTTATATGACTAACCTGGGTTTTCAACTCGGAAATAGCCTGAGAGTTAGCCTGACCTATTCTCTTATTTTCTTCTATACCTTGAGCAACAGATTGCTGAAACTGCATAGTGTTACGAGTTAACAAAGCAAGAGACTCTTCTAAACTCATAATCTTCTTATCCGAAGGGTTCTGAAACTGTTCCGGGGCTGAAGGATTCTTAGGATAGCCAAAACCTGGGGGAGTTTGAGAGTTACTAGACTGACCTTGATTCTGGCCCTTAGACCAAGAAAGGTTGGGATGGTTTCTCCAGCCAGGGTTATAGGTTTCTGAATAAGGGTCAAACTTCTGACGGTTATCGAATCTAGTGTTGTTATAAAGAGCATTGGCTTGCTCTTCAACAGTATGGTCTTCCCAAAAAGGCTCTATTCTACCACTAGTACCACTAGAATGACCTAATTCCAACGCTTCTAACCTTTTGGCTATGGATGCTATTTTAGCATCTGACTCATAGGATCCTTCTACCCTATTGACATTTCCTCTACTTAGAAGAATTTTTTTCTGGGGTTCCCTATTATTTTCCCATTGTTGGGTCTTATTGGCGATTTCATTCAAAAATGTCATCGCCTCATCAACAGTTTTATTCTCAAACCCACCTGTGCATAAGGACTCAACCATGGTCGTTGTTGAATAGTCTAAACCCTCGTAGAGGATCTGAACTAACCTAACCTTCTCTAAACCATGATGAGGACATTGAGAAATTAAGTCATTGAACCTTTCTAAATACCTATATAAAGATTCTCCCTCTTGTTGAGCAAAAGTACAAATTTGTGTCCTAATAGACGATGTTTTGTGCCTTGGGAAAAACTTATGTATAAAGGCGATGTAAGTTGTTCATAGGTTTCAATTGACTCAGAATCCAAACTATACAGCCAAGATTTGTCTTTATCTTTTAAGGAAAAGGGGAATAACCTAAGTTTCAGTGCATCATCATTAAGGTTTTTAATTTTCAGAGTACTACATATTTCCTCAAATTCCCTAACAAGAAAATAGGGGTTCTCATTCTCTTTTCCTAAAATGGTTGGGAGCATCTGTAAAGTCCCAGGTTTGAGTTCATAATTTGCCTCGGTTTCAGCTAACTTGATACAAGACGGATGAGAGGTCCTAGTTGGGTTCAATAAAGCTTTTAAAGTTGCCATTTCTGGCACTACCAAAGGACTAGGAGAAATTTCTTTACAAAGACGCAGATTCTTAAAACTGAAGTTTCCAAAACAGGGCTCTCAAAAGAACAATCTTCGAGCTCCCTGCTTATATCAGAAGAACTACTAGGTTTTTCGCTAATCAATCGACCTAGAGTATCTCTTTTCCAAGCCCTATTAACAAAATCGGGCATACACTAAAAAAAATCAAAAAAGAAATAAAAATCCTAACGGGAAGGTTCTAGCAATCACACAGCAGGCTGACTCGACTTTACCACAGCAAACCTAGAGATTTCTAGCAAACAACAAGCATGATGGCTCACTTAGATTGTTTCTAGACTAACTTCTATATCTCGAAAGGGAATTCGTTACAATTTAAGCAAACCCCTCTGGAATCAATCCGAGTCAAAGTAAGTTGAATCGAGGCGAGGGAAGCTCAGTGGAGCTTTGATACCCAAGGCCTCACCGCAGTACAAGGCGGCGCAGTTACACATTCAACTCACAGAAACCGTCATGAACTTCGAAGTATGCTAAAAGAATAACCAATATCCTTCGAAAATTTTTCCTAACAAGCTCGATACCCTATAGGTCTCTTTCTAATCAGATTTTAAAGCTTGGGTTCGCGTTAGGTTTTGTTCTCCTAAAGCGTGCAAGAAGGGAGCGGTGATGAAATCCGAACCCTTATCTTGTTTAGGCCAGGCCTTGCCCTTTACTAGGAAAATAAATACAGTCCAAATTCGTCCTCAATCAATGATCACCTTAAGGAATACAGTAACTCTCTTACAGGAGATTCGCGAGTGTTTCGATTGGACTTACCTCCCGTACCAGACGGGGGATGAACCGTTGTCGTCGACTCGGGCCACGACTCCTATGCCGTGTGCGAACCCGAGGGGCCGAGGTGATATTGTAATCACCGTCCTTCCCTGCACCCAGTTTGTATTTAACTACCCTTCCGTAGGGTTTAAAAAAAATAATAATAAAGTCCAAGTGTCCAGTCCAAAGTCCAAATAAAGTAAAGTGCAAAAGAAAAAGAAAATACCCTAAAAAAATATATATAAAAATCTCTCTTTTTTTCTCTCTTTTCTATATATAAAACAAAAAAAAATTCCTCTTTCGCTCCTTTCGCTTTAAGCTTTTCCTTCCAAGGTCCTTAGTAATCCACTCCGAACCTGCAAATCAAAGAAAAAAGAAACGTAAAAAGGAAAAAAAAAATAATAAACCTAAAAAAAAAAAATTCTACCTAAGCACAGGTCCGCGTCGGCGGCGCCAAAAATTTGATGTTTTTTTCAGAAGTTGTTGTAGATTGTGGTAAAAGGGGTTCTTTTCGAACTTGTGAAGGTAACTCTTTTTTTTTTTAGATTTAATAAAAATAAAGCAAATTAATTTTCAAAGAGTGATGTCAAGATTTAAAATGGACTAAGGCTCCGGATTCACTATTACTTCGGTTACAAAAATATTTCATAATTATTATCTAGCTCTTTTTCCATTAAATCACTTATTAATCTATAAGGTGTCCAAATATTAAATTGTAATCCTTAAGCATGATTTATCAAAGAATTAATTCTAAGCATAAAACATCAAACTGATTCACAACTAATTAAGAAAACCATTTTTATCTTTTTTTTATTGATCCAAGTGAATTAAATAAAATAAATAGTTAAGAAATTATAAAAAGAATTTACCAATCAAACATGAGTGAATAGCTACTCCGTCGCCTCAGTCACCAGGTATTTTAGCCGCTCATCATGTTGGAAAACCTCTCAAAATATTTCATTGATGCTCAAAAGTGTTTTACAATGAAGAGAAAGACAAGAAAATGATATAAAACAGGATTCTGCGACCCACAGAAGGCGTCCAGAGTCAACGACAAAGCTGAAGTGCTGTTGTCGTTGGGAAACTACGACCCACAGTAGACAGTCTCTGTCACTGTTGATAAACGACTCTCCCTGTGGGTATTATGTTCTTCGTGTTCTTCCTTGCACCAGCAGCAATCTTCTCTTCTCTACGTGATTTTCTTTTGATTCTCTCGACTCCTAAACTTTCGCCAAGACTCTCCAAACCTTCCTAATGACCGATACTTGTATTTATAGTGTTTTGGAGCAAGAAATACGACCATTGATTGCGTATATTTTCTCTTTAATTAGATTATTCTTTGCTGCCCAAAAAAGAGAATATTTACCATTTATAGAATTTCCACACGTTAACTCGCTCCCAAAACGCTCCAAATTAGTTTCTTCATGCCTCAGAAGCTTTCCCGCACCTCCACATCACTCCATGCACAACACAAACACACTTGAGCTCGTGTTCACTGTGTGTTGCTCTGTTTTGATTTTGGTGAATCGAACCGAGAATTCCAGCCTAAATTGATCGATTCTAACACCCATACTGTGTTCCTTAAGCTATATCACATCTTCCTACCAAGTTTGAGCCATTGAAATCGCACCACAACACCTTCATTTTATCGATTGAAATTCTGCCAGTTGATGAACCAATTTTCCCGCCAATTTTATTTTTTCAAATCGTGAAGAAGGTGTCCCCTTAGCAAACAGTAGTGTCCCCTTAGTAATTAGGTTACCCCTTATCCAAAAGCGAGAGTCCGAATAACACTTGTCCTCCGGGTGCCAAAATCAACTTTTCGAGCCGAATTTTCCAAAAATGTTTATTTCCTAAAAATACATAAAAACACAATATTAGTACAAAAATAGAGTTCCAACAATACGGACATTGAGGACAAATTAGACACAAAAATGTGTCTATAAATTTCTAGTCTACTTATAGCTATGTCTCGGATTAGGATAGAATGTGTAGTTGTGCTTTCGACTTCACGGCGTTCACCAATTGAAGACGAAGATCTACTGAGGAGAGCTTGGAGGAACTTCATCAACAAAAGGTATATGGAGACTAAAACTTATCTATCACTCAGAAGTTTATTCTATTCTATCTCTTAATGAGACTAAGTCGTATAGCTGTATAAACTTTTACATTATACACATTTGATATATCGAGCTGAGTTTAACTCGCTTATATCTTTCTCGAAATATGTGTTGGAAGCTTTTTGTATTAACTACGTTCATCATTATTCTTGACGAGTTTAGTTGGAAACAATTTATTTGTTGGAAACTAAATAATAAGTCAAAAGATGATCATGTGAAAATTGCCTTGAAACATCTGACATGATTTGTGTGAGAGGGTCATTTGATGTAGACTCGGAATGTTTCGTATTAATCATTCGATCACTTGAAAATTACTTATAAGCTAATAGTTTGTGTGAGACAGCTATTGTCGTCTTTTAAGGATGTTTCAGTGATTGAAATGGGAGTTTAGAACAATTAACCATTGTCTGGATATAGCACAATATGCGCGCATACCAGTATGCAAACTGTTGTGGTATGATTCAGGTCCGGGAACCAAGTTTGCATACCAGTATGCGAACGGTTTTAACTGTTAAAGTCCGAGAACCAAGTTTGCATACCATTATGCGAATGGTTTCACCTGAGTTAGGTCTGGAACGACAGTATGCGTACCGGTTTGCGAAATGTCGTACATGACCAAAGTCCGGAACTTCAGTTTGTGTACTCGTTTGCAAATTGAGTTGGTTTAAGTTCTAAAATTAGTTAAATATGATTTCATACTCATGAACAAATACATTTATAGATTAAGGTACAAACCGTGGATAAATGTTCATGAATTGAATCTCTTGAATTAAATCTGATTTTATTTCAATTGTGTCTTGTATACTTCTATGAGTATATAAACAATTGAACAACTCTATGAATAACACAATTAGATTCATTTTATTATCATTTGATCTATAAGTGTTATATGAATGTGGTTAATACAAAAGTGTTCATAAGGATAACTTCGGTTAACTATTGTTGAGCCAACTCAATATAGACGTTTAGGTACGGTTACCCATATATAAATGAAGGTATATTTCATTATTGTGTAACAAGCTAATATCATTTAACGGTGGAGAGATATTTCTTTTGTTTTAAGAAAACTTAGATTGAATCTTAAGTCAGGTTTTCATCTAATGGTGAATATTGATTGCTTTGTTTCAAAACTATCAAACCCTGATTTGAAGACTATATAAGGGAGAACTCTAGCAACTGGAAAACCTAATCCCTACGCCTCATGTGTGATACTAGTTGCGACTAGAGTCGATTCTCCTTTAACCTAGGTTTTTCCTAAAACCATTATAGGTTAACGACTTAAAGACTTCATTGAGATTCTGAAGCCATACCCAACTATTTTCTCTGTAGTTGCGCATTCTGATCTTACTTGTTCTATCGTATTGAGTACTATCTTCTCTAAGATTTTTTCGAGATTTATCTCCGGTACGTAAGATATAAAAAGTAATCACAAAGCTCTTTGTCTCATTCTTTGTGATTCCGCAATAACTTGTTCTACTACCATATAGTTAAGTTATTGTGAGGTGGTTGATATTTCTAGGATGTTATTCGGGAATATAAGACCGGATTATCAATTGGTCCATATTCACCTTGTGTTAGAGCATTGATCGGTCGAACTCGCAAGCGTTGCTATCTCAAGCTTGTTGTCAAGTTTAGTTTCCAAAACTATAAGTCTTGGTTTCTAGTCTACTTATGGCTAAGTCTCATATTAGGATAGAAAGTGTAGTTGAGCATTTGACTTCATAGAATTCATCGATTAAAGACGAAGAACTACTAAGGGGAGCTTGTGGAACTTCATCAACAAAAGGTATGTTGAGACTTGAACTTATCTATCACTCAAAAGTCTATCTACTTTATCTCTTATTTGAGACAAAAGTCGTATAGCTATATAAACTTCAATTATACACATTTGAAATTTCGAGCTGAGTTTAACTCGCTTACATATTTATCAAAATATGTGTTGCTAAGCTTTTGCTTTAACCAAGTTCATCTTATATTCTTGACGAAAGTCAAAAGATGATCATGTGAAAATCGCCTTGTAACATTTTACAGCATTTGTGTGAGACAGACATTTGATGTTTTTTTTTTGCTTAACAATATAAATTTTATTAATGCCAAATAGAGTTTACAAAAAATACAAAACTGCTTCCAAAAAGTAGAAACAATAAGGAAACTAAAAAAGAATACTCCATAGATGATGATTATACAGAAAATTCAGTTAACAAACCTATAGTAAGGTTGATTTTCAACTTCCATACTATGTAGGAATGGTGGTATTTTTGTGAAGATAATAAATTCTCCTCTTGCCATATTTGGTCCCTTTTTTGCCATAGAATCTGCAGAGAAATTCACTTCTCTGTAGCTGTGAACAAATCTCAAAAACTGCAGTTTTCCAGTGATTTTTCTCCATCTTGTGATTCCAAACCGTGGTATATGACCTGTTGTGAAAGTTGTATTTACCACTTTTGAATCTATCCTGAAAGTGACATCCACTTTGCCATTCTTTATTTTCCATTATCCTACACACAACAAGGCCATAACTTCTGCATAGTAATTAGTTGCCACTCCCAGTCTTCCTGCCATAGCCACTATACATTCACCCTATGAGTTTCTTACAATAAATCCATATCCTGAATTACCAGGATTCTCTCTTTAAGTACTATCACAGCAGAGCAATATTTGAGTATTCACTGGCAGAAAAAAAATAGATTTCTTGGATTCTTGTTGAATAAGTTCTTCTATATCTCAAACTATAATGTTTCAAAATCTGCAAATCATATGCTGAATTACACATTTTTCCTTTCATTATTACTTCACTCTCAGTAGTGAGCTTCAGTATTCTAGTCTTGAGAATTTGTCCATTGAAATTTCATTTTCATATACACATTTATTTCTCAAAAACCCGAGTTCTCTCAATGTAATGAATGCAGAAGTCATCCATATTTCTTTCACTGCAGGGCTATTTTGCTTGAAAAATTTAAAAATCTCATCAAATGATATTGTATTTTACAAACAAAACATATCACCTAGCAATTTCCACATAAGCTCACTGTGATTACAGTTCCACAATATATGATCCAAATTTTCTTCAGAATTTCTACAGAATGGACATCTAGATGCAAGACTCAAGTTTCTTTTTTTCATATTTTCATCAATGGAGCATATATTTATTTTCAGTTTCCACACATTACTAGAGGTAGATGGATGGATTGCATGATTCCTTACCTGTTTTGTCCACTGAAATTTTGGATTTTTTCTCCTCATATTCTCCACTGCTGAAGCAACTGTGAATTCTCCAGTTAGGGTAGCATTCCAAATTCTTTTATCTTCTTGATTATCAGCAACTGGAAGTTCACTAATATCAAATATCTCCAGCATTTCTGTTGGAATTACCCACTCACCCTCTTGATTATGTCGGAGATTTTCATATCTGGAAATTGATTTAGGAAAGAATTTTCATAGAACAATTCTAGCAGAGCTTTATCTTTTATCCATTTGTCTTTCCAAATTGATATTTTCTTCCCATTACCCACAAGCCATCTAGAGTGTTGGAGCACATCATTTTCCACCCATTGTAATCCTGGCCAAACAGAGGATTTTCTAATATAGTATTTAATCCAATCACCATGTTTGTCTTGATACTTAGATTGAAAATATCTTGACATTTCATCTTTACCATTAAGAATTTTCTAATATAACTTCATTAGCAGGGATTTATTAAGGATTTCCAATCTTCTTAGACCTAATCCACCTTCATCCAAAGGAGTACAAACTGAATATCACTTTAATGTAATCACTTTTCTAGTGGAAGGATCGCCAATCCATAGAAAGTTTCTGATGATCCTTTCACATTCCTTGATAATTGATTTAGGACACTTATACACTGCCATTGTATATATGGGAAGATTGCATAATACAAATTTTACTAAGATCAACCTTTCTTGGAATGAGAGTAATCTTCCTTTCCATCCAGCCAAATTTTCTTGCATCATCTCTACTATGCTCCATAAATGTATTGATTTTATTTTTCCTGGTTCCAGCATGACTCCCAAGTACTTATCAGGGAATTTTGAAAGTGGCATATTACAATCTTCTGCAATTTGTAGTTTTCTTGCTTCACTTGTACAACCAATAAATCATTTGATTTTTTCTAAGTTAATCACCTGACTAGATGCAGCTTGATAATCTTTTAAAACCTTCAACAAATTTCTCACATTTCTCTTATCAGCATTGCAGAATATAAAGATATCATCTGCAAAAACATATATGAGAAGGTTGAACATTCTTTCTATATATCATTGGTTGAATTTGATTTTCCTGCACCATTCTTGACAATGTTCTGCTTAAGAGATCTTCAGCCATAACAAAATGGAGTGGAGACAGGGGATCACCTTGTCTCAACCCTCTACTAACTTGGAAATAACCCACATGACCTCCATTTAATAAAATAGATATCTTAGTAGATTTGAGGAGAGTATGTAACCAGTTAGTAACAGTTCTTAAGAAGCCAAACTTTTATATGACTTGAAAAAAGAATTCTCAACTCATAGAATCATAGGCTTGAGTGATATCTAGTTTCAAACCCATATTGCCTCCTCTTCTCTTTTTTTCCATGTCATTAACTAATTCAAATGCCAATGCAATATTCTCTTGAATATTTCTCCCCTTGATGAAAGCACCCTGTTGAGGAGATACCACCTTCTTGATAATTTCAGTTAGTCTTTTTGTAATAATTTTTATGATAACTTTAAAAATGAAATTCATCAATCCAATTGGCCTAAATTGGTTTGCTCTTTTAGCATTTTTAACTTTTGGGAGAAGTAATAAGAAATTTGCATTTAAATCATTAGGAATGAATCCTCTGCTCCACCAAAACTGAATTGCATCTATAAAAGCTTCCACAATAATCTCCCATACTTCTCTATAGAACCATCTAGAAAATCCATCTGGACTAGGAGCACTATCTGGATTTAATATAAAAACTGCTTCTCTTATTTCTTATGCTTTTGGTGTAACTTTAAGGAGAAAATTATCATCTTCATTCACCACTTCGGAATATTATTAAAAATATTTTTATCAAAGTTAACTTCCTCATATGTGAATTTATATTCAAAATGCTTGACTAAGATATCAACTATCTCTTCTTGGTTAGAAGTAATACCACCTTCCTGTTTTTCTAATTCAACTGTTGCATTTTGAGCTTGCCTTATCCTGAGATTAACATGAAAAAATCTTGTATTTGCAGCTCCTTTTTTTAACCATTTCACTCTATATTTTTGTTGAATGATTTCTTTTTGTTGTGCTAATAATATCTCTTGAGTCCCTCTTGATGTAACAAGGTTATTGAGTGGATGTAAATCCAAAGGATTTCTGTCAGATGATAGTGAAGATTTCAAAACATCTTCCTCTGCTTGTTTCAGTTTTTTTTAACATCTCCAAAAGAATTCCAGTTCCATAATTGAATATCTTTTTTGAGTCTTTTTAGTTTACTCATGAATATAAAACCATGATTCCCAAGTATAATTGAATTCCAAGAATCTATGATTACTTGTTTAAATGAAGGATGATTTTTCCATACCTATAAAGCTCTGAAAGGATGGGATATCAGCACTAGCTCCATAAAAAACACCATGATCAGAGATGCCCCTTACTCCAACTTTGTATCCCCGACTTGGATATAGTTCCAACCATTTGTCATTAAACACATCCCTGTCAAGATTGCTTACAATTCTTTTTCTTCCAGCTATGTTACTACACCAAGAGAACTCTAAACCTATTTTTGGTGATTGAATCAAACTACATCCATTTAAGAAATTATTAAACTCCAACATTGAGATTCTTAAAGGTTTAAGACCACCTACCTTTTCATACGGGCAAGTTACAACATTAAAGTCTCCAATTACTAACCATGGTTTATTTAAAGAATTTATTACTTCCATATCCTTCCACAGTTCCCTTCTATCTACAGTCAATGAAGCAGCATGAACTCCAATTATTAAGGTTTCACCAACTGCAACTGTTATTTCTTGTCTTGTGCATGAAATTATTATTGGAGGTTTTATTGAAGCACTCCAAAGAATGCATATGTTACCTTTATTCTCATCAGTAGAATTATGTATAGCTTCATAGTGCATTCCAGATAACTTCAATTTTTTGATGAAATCTGAAGAATACTTTATTTTTGGCTCTGCAAGAATTAAAATTGTGGGACTAAAAGAATGAACTAGGCCTTTACTCTTCTCAGGACTCTGACGTTCCAAAATACGATCTTCATTTAGAAAATTGAGATTGAGAAGAATTACCTCTTCTCAGGTTCTCGTTTTTACTGATATTAGATATTAAACTTGCTGCATGTTTTCTGGTTGTCACATTAGTACCATGCTTCTGCTTAACATGATTATTTTCTACATTTGAACCACTTTTTTCCCATAGGAGGGATTACTGTAATAACTTCATTGATAAAAGGTGCACTTGAAGCGACTTCCAAAATCTTTGTTGCAGATAAGACTGGAAATTCACTAGGAGAGTTCAAAATTTCCTCAGACATATTATGGAGAATTTGGAACTTACCAGAACTAACTCCTCCTTCATTAGAATTTAGAGAACTACCAGAAAAATTTTCACCATCACCACCTTGTGAAATTGGAGGGACAACGGCATCAATAATCTTATCTTCACTATCCAGAATATAAGTATGCTGAGTATTCTGAGCTATTTCTTCTTCACTAAGGAAAATATTAAAACCAACATGATTTTTAATCTTTGAATTCACCTTCTTCTAGGTTTTCTTAGCTTGAACCACAGGCTCTGTCTCTACTTGTTATGAAACCTTTTTCGGTGATCTACATTCTGTTACAGAGTGACCCACTACCTAACAGTGAATACAAAACTTAGGCACCTTAGGTATATGTACTCTTTGTTCAAAACTACCATACTTTGATTCACCCTATATCTTGTTAGGAATAAATTTTGACATATCCATTTCAACCAACACACTTACATAATATTATATTTCTCTCCTAAGAGTTGTTTCATCCACTTTAGTCGAACGTCCTAAAGAATTTCCCATGTTTAAAATCATCTTTTCTTTCCAGTAATCCATATACTGAGACCTGGAAATTGAACCCACACAAAAGCAGAAGTCGATTTTTGTTCCTCTGGTTTAAATTAGGTTCCCAGGCTCTTAATTTCAAACTGTGAGCTTCAACCTTCCAATCTCCTCCCAAAATATGCAGTTTATCATCTTCATTATCCAGCTTAATAACAAATAAAAACTTTTCCCCAGTGGTATTAGCTGAATTGAACCTCTGATTTTCCATTGTTTCCTTAAAATAGCATCCGCTGTTTGAATTTTCAATTTAACGAAATCCAATCTTACGATCAAACAGTATATCCATTCATTCAAAATTTCCTCAATATCATCATCAGGAATAAAACATATAGGGTTATCCTCAGTGGTATTACTCATTTTTTCCCCAGAAATAAAACTAGATTTAGAACTAAAAATTTTCGATTTAGAAAAAATTGTTTCTGATCGAATAATTGGTGTTTCCGACAGACTATCAATCATTTAGTATCATATTTGTAACACCAATCATTTGAAATTTGAAGAGATTCACCTGAATTTATGATTAGATTCACACAGAAAACGAAAAAAGAAGAGAAAAGTTGACCTGAGCCGATCGCCGATTCAAAACGAGTCGCAAACACTCTCTCTCTTCCGAGTCGCTATGTGTTCTTACCTTTAATAGTGATTTGATGTAGACTCGGAATGTTTCGTGTTGATCATTCGATCATTTGAAAATTTCTTCGAAGCTAGTAGTTTGTGTGAGACAACTATTATTATCTTCTAAGAAAATGATTGAAATGGGAGTTTAGAACACTTAACCATAAATGGATTATAAGCACAGTATGCGTACTTGCATAGGTGTTGATCCAAGACCTGAATGTACTATGCATACCCATATGCGTAATGGCGAGGTCAGGTAAAGTCTGGGAGCTAGAGTATGTGTACCTGTACGCGTACTGGTAGAGCACTTCTCGGTCGAACTCGCAAGCGTTGCTATCTCAAGCTTGTTTTTCAAGTTTAGTTTCCAAAACTTTAAGTCTTGATTTCTAGTCTACTTATATCTAAGTCTCGGATTAGGATAGAAAGTGTAGTTGAGCTTTAGACTTCACGGTGTTCATCGAATGAAGACGAAGGACTACTCAAGGGAACTTGTGGAACTTCATCAACAAAAGGTATGTTGAGACTTGAACTCATGTATCACTCAAAAGTATATCTATTTTATCTCTTATTTGAGACAAAAAGTCGTATTGCTATATAGACTTCAATTATACACATTTTGTATTTCGAACCGAGTTTATCTCGCTTCATGTTCATCTTTTATTCTTGACGAAAGTCAAAAGATGATCATGTGAAAATCACCTTGTAACATCTTACATGATTTGTGTGAGATAGTCATTTGATGTAGACTTTGAATGTTTCGTATTGATCATTAGATCACTTGAAAATTGCTTTGAAGCTAATAGTTTGTGTGAGACAGTTGTTGTCGTCTTCCAAGAATGTTTCAATGATTGAAATGAGGGTTTAGAGCAACCACAATGGATGACTAAAACCATAAATCTGGTCCAGAAACCAGGCACAGTCGAACGGACTAAGGAGTAAAACCTAGACTAAAACCAAATGTCAGAGTATATTTGGTCTGAAACCCAGACCAAAACCAAATTTGGTCGAGCAAAGTTATAAAGTACGTTTTTTAATAGGAGAGATTTTATCTTACGTTTCACATGATGCGGATGTATATTAACTATGCCGTTGGTCAGGCGTGAATATAACTTACACATCAGTTAGGTGTTGATATAAAGCACGCCAGGATAGACGTACGTAAAATGTCCGCTTGAAAACATGCGTACACTATATGCCCGTCTTCCCCATCAGGCGTGAAGTATATGTTTGCCCCATGTCTGGCGTTTGTGTTATATTCTCCCCACACTGGGCGTGCGTCAAATGTAGGCATCATACATGCGTGAATTATATGTCCGCGCTACAGCACACGAAGTTTATATTCCCGCCTGACCAAATATACTCGGCTACCGTAGCGTACCACTACGGACTAAACCCAAATTTTTGACTATTTTTTGGTATTTGGTTTTAGTCGCACCACTGCAGTTGTTCTTAGAACATGTAACCATGATTGGATATAAACATAGTGTGTATTCACGTTTGTGTAAAGTCCAACACCGGGAACCATGGTATGCGTACCCGTACGCGCACTGGTTGGTTGTTGGAAGTCCGGAAACTAAGTATGCGTACCCGTACGCGTACTGACGGAAGGTCAAGTCCGTGAATTTCTGCTGGATTTTGGAAGTGTAAATGACATGGGTACCCGTACCTGTACTGGCGTAACCAAACTCATTCCGGCTACTTAGGTATGCAACCCGTTTGCATATTTAAGTATGTTGTATTCTAAAATCGGTTTGTTCATGAACTAATACATTTACATAATAAGGAATGCAATCTTTTGAAAACCATGGCTATAATGTTCATGAAATAATTCGAGTGAATCAAAATCTATTTTGCTTCAATTGTGTCTTGTATACTTCTATGAGAATATAAACAATTGAACAACTCTCTAGCAAGTTTTATTTGAGTCATTTGAACTAGTCATGATAAAGATGAATAAGGTTGATATGAAAGTTCTCATATGGCTAACCATTGGTTAACTATTGTTGAACCAACTAAGTGTACACGTTTAGGTTACCTTTATCTAAATGATGGTACATTTCATTTGTGTATAACAAGCTGAGTTCGATCTAACGGTTGAAAGATATTAGCTTAAATCTAATCAGCTTTTCATCTAACGGTGAATGCTTTGTTACCAAGGTAACATTGATTCCAAACCCTGATTTGAAGACTATATAAAGGAGAACTTTAGCAATTGGGAAACCTAATACCCACACCTCATGTGTAATACTAATTGTGAGTAGAGTCGATTCTACTTTAACCTTAGGTTTTTCACGAAACACTGTAGGTTAACGACTTAAAGACTTCATTAGGATTGTGAAGCCAGACCCAACTATTTTCTCTGTAGTTGCGAGTTCTGATCTTGCTGTTTTCTATCGTGACTGAGTACTATCTTCTTTAAGATTTGCTCGAGATTTATTCTCCGATAGGCAAGATTGAAAAGTAGTCACAAACACCTTCATCTAATCGTTTGTGATTCCACAATATCTTTTTTCGTTAATCGTTTAAGATTATTGTGAGGTGATTGCCAATACTAGTCTGTTTTTCGGGAATATAAGTCTGATTTATCAATTGGTTCTTGTTCACCTTGATTTATCAAAATATGGAACAAAAATCATATGTATATCTATGGGAGACAGATTTATCTATACAATAGACTTTTCTGTGTGATAAAAAATTGTTTATCAAGTATTCGACTTTGGGGCGTAACAACTCTTCGTTGTGGGTGAGATCAGCTAAGGGAATCAAGTGTGCAAAATCCTGCGTGGTTCAAGAGGCGTAAGGAACGCAATTGTACCTGGAGTAGGCTAGTGTCTGTAGCATCTTAATACGGTGTGGTGTTCAAATATGGACTAGGTCCCGGGGTTTTTATGCATTTGCGGTTTCCTCGTTAACAAAACTTCTAGTGTATGTATTATTTCTTTTCCGCATTATATTTTGTTATATAATTGAAATATCACAGGTTGTGCGTTGAATCGATCAATTGGTAAATCAAACCTTTGGTTGTTGAATGAAATTGATTGATCCTTGAACATTGGTCTGTGGTACCGTTCAAGTTATTTCTCTTATATTCAGTCGAGCTTGCAAATTCCTATTTGTTTGATTGCAGATTGAATTAAGAAATTGAGATACAACTCTTGGATATACTTTTCTTGAGATTGAGTCTGATTGTCTAGTTGATTCTCTCGAAAGTATGTTGGAGTTTGTTCATACAGATTGCTAAGCGAAATATTGGATATGGTTGTTGTACCCCGCTTTTTCACAAACGGGTACACATACTTAGTACACTTCCAAAATCCAGCAAAAATTCCCGGACCTATACCTTATGAAAGTACGTGTACCGGTATGTGTACTTGGTACACGAAATTTCACAACTTCAAGTACGCATACGGGTATGCATATTTTAGTGCCGGTCATGGATCACATAATGCAAGAATGCACATTATGTTTATAATACAATGATGGTTAACTATTCTAGACACTTATTTCAATCACTGAAACTTTCTTAGAGGATGATAATAGCCGTTTTCACACACTATTAGCATCAAAGCAATTTTCAAGTTATTGAAATAATCATAACGAAACATTCCAAGTCTACACCAAATGATTGTATCACACAAACCATGTAAGATATTACTCGGAGATTTTCACATAATCATCTTTTGACTTTCGTCAAGAATATAAGATGAACTTGGTTGAAGCGAAAGCTTACCAACACATATTCCGAGAAATATGTAAGCGAGTTAAACTTAACTCAAAATCTCAAATGTGTATAATCTACAACTATATAGTAATACGACTTTTGTCTCAATATAGGAGATAGAGTAGAAATAGACTTTCCAAGTGATAGATGAGTTTTAGTCTCCACATACCTTTTGTTGATGAAGTTCCACAAGCTCGCCTTAGTAGTTATTCGTCTTCATTTAATGAACGTCGTGAAGTATAATGATCACCTACACAATCTATCCTAGTCCGAGACATCACTATAAGTAAAAATCAAGACTTATAGTTTTGATCACTAACATTTACAGACAAGCTTGATATAGCAACGCTTGCGAGTTCGACCGAGCAGTGCTCTAACAGTTCTTAATTGAACTTGTGTTTAATTGTAAAATCTTTGTGGGGAGTGCGGCTGTGGAATATTATAGGATTTTTCTTGTATCTTTATAAACTTCTTGATGAATACACTAAGTTTCGACTATGTGAAATCATTGAAACAAAGTTGATATGTTCTCTTTTAGTCATGAAGTATCTCTATGAGAATTTCATTATGATCCCACTAGTTTTCGCACCTTTTCCAATTTATATTGACAAAAAGGGAGAGAACTAATGTGTAGTTCACAGTACAAATACATATGTTTTAAGGATCATTATGTAAGGGGGAGTGGTTTTCATGTGATATGAAGTCTTGACTAAGGGAGAGTTATACATATCACCATAGTATTGTTGTCAAAGTTATGATACAATTGGACTTTGATGTTGTGTAATAATACTATGACACTGTATAACAATAATTATGAGCTACAATTTTCTCATTGTTATAGCTATAAATCTTCAACAACTATGGTGTTGAGTTGAACACGTTCAGAATCACTGGAGTACTTGGAAGTGACGAAGATTTCGAGTACTGTTGAAGAACCAAGGAAATCAAGCATTTGAATGAGAAGCTACAAAGTTTATTTATTTTGTAATCCATATGTATTGATAGTTTTGTCACTAAAATTGACAAAGGGGGAGACTGTTAGAGCACTACTCGGTCGAACTCGCAAGTGTTGCTATCTCAAGCTTGTTGTCAAGTTTAGTTTCCAAAACTATAAGTCTTGATTTCTAGTCTATTTATAGCTAAGTCTCGGCTTAGGATAGAAAGTGCAATTGAGCATTAGACTTCACGACATTCATCGATTAAAGACGAAGAACTACTAAGGGGAGCTTGTGGAACTTCATCAACAAAAGTTATGTGGAGACTTGAACTCATCTATCACTCAAAACTATATTTACTTTATCTCCTATTTGAGACAAAAGTCGTATAGCTATATAGACTTCAATTATACACATTTGATATTTCGAACTGAGTTTAACTTGCTTACATATTTCTCGAAATATGTGTTGGTAAAATTTCGTTTTAACCAAGTTTATCTCATATTCTTGACGAAAGTCAAAAGATGATCATGTGAAAATCACCTTGTAACACCTTACATGATTTGTGTGAGACAATCATTTTATGTAGACTCGGAATGTTTCGTATTGATCATTCGATCACTTTAAAATTGCTTCAAAGCTATTAGTTTGTGTGAGACAGCTATTGTCGTCTTCTAAGAATATTTCAATGATTGAAATGGGAGTTTAGAACACTTAACCATAAAAGGATTATAAGCACAGTATGCCTACTTGCATATGTGTTGATCCAAGAACGAAATGTAGTATGCATACCCGTATGCGTACTGGCAAGGTCAGGTAATAAAGTCTGGTAGATAGAGTATGAATACCTGTACGCGTACTGGCGGAGTCAGTTGAAGTCCGGGTACAATAGTATGCGTACCTGTATGCGTATTGGATTCAACTGAAGCTTGGAAGTGTACGACAGTATGCGTACCCGTTTGCATACCGGCAAAGACCGTCCAAGTCCAGGTAGTTAGGTATGCGTACCCGTTTGCATACTTGAGTAGGTAATGTTCTAAAATCGGTTTTTTCATGAACTAATACATTTTTATATAATAAGGAATGCAATTTTTTGCAAACCGTGGATATCATGTTCATGAATTGATTGATCGATTTTGCTTCAATTGTGTCTTGTATACTTCTATGAGAACATAAACAATTGAACAACTCTAGAACTAGTTTTATTTGAGTCATTTGAACTAGTTATGGTTAAGATGAATAAGGTTGATATGAAAGTGTTCATATGGCTAACTTCGGTTAACTATTGTTGGGAAAACAAATGTGTACACGTTTATGTATGGTTACTCATATCTAAATGAAGTCACTTTTGTGTGTAACAAGCTAAGTTCGATCTAATGGTTGAAAGATATTACCTTGAGTCTAATCAGGTTTTCATCTAACGGTGAATATTGAATGCTTTGTTACCAAGGTAACATTGATTGCAAACCCTGATTTGGAGACTATATAAAGAAGAACTCTAGCAACTGGGAAACCTAATCCCCACACCTCCTTTGTGATACTAGTTGCGACTAGAGTTGATTCCCTTTAACCTTAGGTTTTTCTGAAACCCAGTAGGTTAACGACTTGAAGATTTCATTGGGATTGTGAAGCTAGACCCAACTATTTTCTCTGTTGTTGCGTGTTCTGATCTTGCTGCTCTGATACCAATTGAAAAGGGGGGTCTAACAAGCACACCCAATATTTCGCTTAGCAATCTGTATGGACTAATTCCAATATACTTTCCAGAGAATCAACTAGACAGTCAGACTCCATCTTAAGAAAAGTATATCAAAGAGTTATATCTCAGTTTCTTAATTCAATATGCAATCAAACAACCCGATTGAATATAAGAAATAACTTGGATGGCATCAAAAATCAATATCCAAGTGTCAATCAATTTAATCAAAGGTTGGATTCACAATTGATTGATCTTACGCACAACTTGTGATATTTCAATTATATTGAAAATATAATGCGGAAAAGAAATAACACAAACACAAGAAGTTTTGTTAACTAGTAAACCCCAAATGTAGAAAAACACCGGGACCTAGTCCAGATTTGAACACCACACTGTATTAAGCCGCTCTAGACACTATCCTAATCTAAGTTAAATTCGGACAGGAATGTATTCGAGGCCTAACCAATCTCACACTGATTAAGGTACAGTCGCGTTCCTTACGCCTCTGAATCCCAGCAGGACTCTATGCACTTGATTCCCTTAGCTGATCTCACCCGCAACTAAGAGTTGCTACGACCCAAAGTAGAAGACTTGATAAACCAATCTGTCTCAGACAGAAAAGTCTATTCTGATAGATAATCTGTCTCCCACAGATATACCTATGAGTTTTGTTCAGTATTTTGATAAATCAAGGTGAACAGGAACCAATTGATACACCGAACTTATATTCCCGAAAAAAAGCCTAGTAATATCAATCACCTTATAATAATCTTAATCGTATGGTAGCGAAACAATATATTGTGGAATCACAAACGATGAGACGAAGATGTTTGTGACTAATTTTTATCTTTTTCCTATCGAAGATTAAATCTCGAGCAGATTTTAGAGAAGATAGTACTCAATACGACAGAAAAAAGCAAGATCAGAACACGCAACTACAGAGAAAATGGTTGGGTCTGGCTTCACAATCCCAATAAAGTATTTAAGTCGTTAACCTAGTATTGGGTTTTGGAAAAACATAAATTTAAAGGAGAATCAACTCTAGTCACAACTATTATCACACATGAGGTGTGGGGATTAGGTTTCCTAGTTGCTAGAGTTCTCCCTTATATAGTCTTCAAATTAGGGTTTGCAATCAATGTTACCTTGGTAACAGAGCATTCAATATTCACCGTTAGATGAAAACCTGATTAGACTCAAGCTAATATCTCACAACCGTTAGATCAAACTTAGCTTGTTATACACATATGAAAAGTGACTTCATTTAGATATGAGTAACCATACCTAAATGTATACACCTTGTTGGCTCAACAATAGTTCACCGAAATTAGCGATATGAACACTTTCATATCAAACTTGTTCATCTTAACCATAAATTGTTCAAATGACTCAAATGAAACTAGTTCTAGAGTTGTTCAATTGTTTATATTCTATTAGAAGTATACAAGACACAATTGAAGAAAAATCGATTTTGATTCACTCGAATCAATTCATATACATTATAGACACAATTGCAAGAGATTGCATTCTTTAATATATAGGTGTCTTAGTTCATGAACAACCCGATTTTAGAACATAACCCACTAAAGTATGCAAACGGGTACGCATACCTAAGTAGTCGGACTTGGACTGTGTTGGCCAGTATGCAAACGGGTATGCATACCTTCCTAACTCAGTTGAATTTCCGGAACTTGAAACTCACGCGAGTACACATACCGATTAAGTTCTCGGACTTTCATTAACCAACCAGTATGCATACGGGTATGCATACTATGGTTCTCGGACTTGGAATAACTTGCAATAGTTAGCATACAAGTACGCACATTGTGCTATATCCAATCATGGTTATTTGTTCTAAACTCCCATTTCAATCACTGAAACATTCCTAGAAGACGACAATAGCTGTCTCACACAAACCATTAGCTTCAAAGAAATTTTTCAAGTGATCGAATGATCAATAGGAAACATTATGAGTCTACATCAAATGACTGTCTCACACAAATCATGTAAGATGTTACAAGGTGATTCTCACATGATAATCTTTTGACTTTCGTCAAGAATATAAGATGAACTTGGTTAAAGCTAAATCTTACCAACACATATTTTTATAAATATGTAAGCGAGTTAAACTCAGCTCGAAATTTCAAATGTGTATAATTGAAGTCTATATAGCTATACGACTTTTGTCTCAAATAGGAGATAAAGTAGATAGATTTTTGAGTGATAGATAAGTTCAAGTCTCAACATACCTTTTGTTGATGAATTTCCACAAGATCCCCTTACTAGTTCTTCGTCTTCAATCGATGAACGCCGTGAAGTCTAATGCTCAACTACCCTTTTTATCCTAATCCGAGACTTAGCTATAAGTAGACTAGAAATCAAGAGTTATAGTTTTGGAAACTAAACTTGACAACAAGCTTGCGATAACAACGCTTGCGATTTCTACGGAGCAGTGCTATAACAATATACCCCTTTGTCAATTTTAGTGACAAAACTATCAATACATATGGATTACAAAATAAATAAACTTTGTAGCTTCTCATCCAAATGCTTGATTTCCTTAGTTCTTCAACATTACTCGAAATCTTCGCCACTTCCAAGTACTCCAGTGATTCTGAACGTGTTCAACTCAGCACCATAGTTGTTGAAGATCCGTAGCTATAACAATGAGAAAACTGTAGCTCTCAATCATTGTTATAAAATGTCATAGTATTATTACACAACATCAAAGTCCAAATCGTATCACAACTTTGATAAGAATACTATGGTGATATGTATCACTCCCCCTTAGTCAATACTTCATCTCACAATGAAAACCACTCACCCTTACATAATGATCCGTAATCCATATGTATCTGCAGTGTGAACTACATATTAATTTTCCCCCATTTTGTCAATATAAATTGGCAAAGGTATGAAAACTAGTGGGATCATAATGAAATTCTCATAGAGATACTTCATGACTAAAAGAGAACATATCAACTTTGTTTCGATGATTTCACATAGTCGAAACTTAGTGTATTCATCAAGGATTTTATAAAGATACAAGAAAACTCCTACAATATTCCAAAGCCACACTTCCCACAAAGATTTGGCAATTAAGCACAAGTTAAATTAAGAACTCTCTCCCATAAAATGTCATTCCCGAAAGAACAACAAGAGCGACCTTACGTTTACAAGAAAAGAAGGATTTTTTTGGAATTAACAAATTACATGAAACATGAATTTGTATCTAGAACACTCAATTAAATTAACCACAAGAGAAATCATGATTAATTTAATCGTAAATGCTCAACATAAGAGAACTTACAGAGCCGCACAGTACTTTCAGATAAAAGTGGATCAGGGAAAGAACAATACTACAGAATATTCAAAGATTCATTCTATTTTTCATCAATATTTGCATAAAGACATATAGGATTAACTTTTGACATATATGGGATAATCATAGTTCACGGACGCAAACACACATATCCCATAACAATTTTTTGCAATATATAAAACCAATAAAAATTAATACTGCAAAATCATCTTCCAAATAAACTTTAGAATTTAAATAAATAAATCTAAAAACAATGCAAGATGAAAATCGTTGGCAATAGTTATGTGTACTCACAATAACTGCTATTCTAAACCTTAGTTATCCTTTTTAAAACACAAGAATAAATTCTCATAAGAAGTTTCCTAGAAATCGTAGAGCTTTCTCAGAGCATCTACTGAGAATTCTTTCTCACTATTGAAGAACCCATTGATTATGGGATCATTCAATTCCTCTACATATTCAGAAATATCAGTTAACTCACTAAGTTCTCTTTTTAGTCCACATAAGGTGTTCTTTTTTAGAGACGACATATGTTCATAGTGATCTATTTTTTCTAAAGACAAAATGATTTGAGATTTCAAATCATTTCTTTTGTTGATGAAATCCTTCACCATACCTCTAAAGTTATTATCAAAGTGATAAACAGACAAGAGGAAGTTGGAGGAAGAACCTTCTTCATCATTTGTAGATCTCTCTTTCTTCTTCCTTGAGGATTTGATTCCTTCACAAAGATACACATTAACTGCTTCAACTGCATCCCTTTTTGTGGTACCTGTAGTTACAGGAGCCATGAAGTTGTATCTTTCAAAGATAAACGAAGTGAAGGGTATTTTGATCACAAGTGAATATAAATAGACCAATGGATAGCCAAACCCTAGAAGAACTTTGAAAAAGTCTTTTATGGTTCATGATCCATTATCTATTTTAACTAAGAAGATATTTTCTTAACAATTACAAAACTTGAGAAACCTTGATGCAATCCTCATTTTCTCAAGTTCAAGATGAGGATGCAGACGTCACTACTACTAGATAGTGACGGAATGAGCCGAAGGCTCACATCTTTTATCACATAGCGACTTATCAAGGTTTATTGTATAAACATGCTTCTTACCTCGTCTGAATCTGGTTTTTTTAGATTTCTTCTTGTCTTCAGGAGTACCTGTTGATTACCCAAGGCCAGATTCATTCTTTACATGTCATTTTTAAGTTTGGCAATCCTTTTTTTTGTTTCTCTTGAATTTCCAACACTTACTTTGAACATGATTTGCATTTCCACAAAACAAACAAATCAAGGAATATTTATTGTCTTGCTTATTTGCCTTCTGTTTATCACAACATCCATCATCAATTGTTCTAAAACCGTCTGGAAAAAAGAAGTTGTTTGTGCTCACAGTTTTGCTTTTGAACCCCAAACCATTTGTATTTCCAAAAGACTTCTGACCGAATAACATTGCTGAGATTTTGTCAGAACTTCTAGACAACCTTTGCAGGTCACACTTAAGAGTATTAATCTCTTTTTATTTCAGTGATGGGGTCCTGGTGAATTCATCATTAAGACAACCTATCTCAAGATTTTTCACCTGAAGTGATGATTCAAGTTTCTCCAACGAAGCCTTTAGTTGGATATTTTCTTGGTGAATTTCTTCACACTTATTCAAGAAATCAAAAATCTCAGTGTCAGACTCAAACTCTGAATCAGAATTTGAGCAGAAAGAAGTTTCTGCTGCGAGAGCCCACACTTCATTGCTCACATCGGAAGTATGCAAGATATTGACAACCTGGGATGATTTTTCTTGTATTGAACCATCTGAAACATTAACCAAGGAGAGACCTTTATCACATCTTTTGCTTCTTTTTACAATATCCTTGATCATTTGTGTAATCAGTGATTTATTAAAATTAGCATGATTGGAACAATATTCATCATCCCAAGACAAGTTATAAGATTCGCTTGTGTTGGTCACATCATTGAACGCAGATGTTCTGACTGTGTTCTGATCAAGATCAAGTATTTTTAACTTTCCAACAAGAGTATTTCGGGAAAGTGTATCAAGGTTATTTCCTTACGATGGCATGTTTCTTAGAGTCGTATTTGGATGACAACGAACTGAGAATTTTCATCACAATGTCCTTTTCAGGAATAGTCTTACCCAACGCAAAAGATGCATTAATAATTTCAGACACTTTGTGATTAAACTCATCAAATGAATCTTCATCTGCCATACGAAGGTTTTCCTAATCATAATTTAGGTTTTGAAGCCTAGCTTCTTTTTCACAGGTATTCCCTTCATATACGGTTACTAAGATATCCCACGCATCTTTAGACCGAGTGCACGTAGTATGGCACTGAAGATATTGGGTAATGGCATGGATGATTTCATTCAATCCGTCAGAATTTTGCTTTGCGGCAAGAATCTCGACAACATCATAACCGATATCCTTTCGAATAATTACATCGCCTTCTGTAACAACCGGAGGATTATAGCCATTAACAACATAAACCCATGATTGAAAATCACGCGCTTGAAGAAAGACACACATAGAAATTTTCCATCATAAGTAATTCGATCCATCGAAGACTGGCGGTACGTTTATAGAGATATGACTTCTTTCCATAGAGTCATATTTCTAAAAACACAGACTTATGAGGTCTTAAACGTGTTTGCCTGCTCTGATACCAATTGAAAAAGCAGGGGTCTAACAACCACACCCAATATTTCACTTAACAATCTTTATGGACTAACTCCAATATACTTTCAAGAGAATCAACTGGACGGTCAGATCAATCTTAGGAAAAGTATATCAAAGAGTTATATCTAAACTCTTAATTTAATATGCAATCAAACAAATAGGAATTTGCGATCCCTATTGAATATAAGAAATAACCTGAACGGTATCAAAAACCAATATCCAAGTGCTAATCAATTTAATCGCAACCAAAGGTTGGATTCACAATTGATTGATCTTACACACAACCTGTGATATTTCAATTACATAGAAAATATAATGCGGAAAAGAAATAACACAAACACCAAAAGTTTTGTTAAAGAGGAAACCGCAAATGCAGAAAAAACCCGGGACCTATTCCATATTTGAACACCACACTATATTAAGCTACTACAGACACTAGCCTACTCCAAGTTAACTTCGGACTGGAATGTATTTGAGCCCTAACCAATATCACACTGATTAAGGTACAGTCGTATTCCTTACGCCTCTAGAACCACGCCGAATTCTGCGCACTTGATTCCCTTAGCTGATCACACCCACAACTAAGAGTTGCTACGACCCAAAGTCGAAGACTTGATAAACCAATCTGTCTCGCACAGAAAAGTATATTGAATAGATAAATCTGTCTCCCACAGATATACCTATGAGTTTTGCTCCGTCTTTTGATAAATCAAGGTGAACATAGACCAATTTATACACCGAACTTATATTCCCGAAGAACAGCCAAGTATCAATCGCCTCATAATAATCTTAATCGTATGATAGCGAAACAAGATATTGTGGAATCACAAACGATGATACGAAGATGTTTGTGACTACTTTTTATCTTGCCTATCGGAGATTAAATCTCTAGCAAATCTTAGAGAAGATAATACTCAATACGATATAAAACAGCAAGAATATCAGAACAACTACAGAAAAAATAGTTGGGACTGGCTTCACAATCCCAATTTAGCCTTTAAGTCGTTAACCTACTGGGTTTTGGAAAAACCTAAGGTTAAAGGAGAATCGACTCTAGTCGCAACTAGTATCACACAGGAGGTGTGGGGATTAGGTTTCCTAGTTGCTAGAGTTCTCCCTTATATAGTCTTCTAATCAGGCTTTACAATCAATATTACCTTGGTAACAAAGCATTCAATTTCACCGTTAGATGAAAACCTGATTAGACTCAAGCTAATATGTTTCAACCGTTGGATCAAATTTATATTGTTACACACAAATGAAATGTGACTTCATTTAGATATGAGTAACCGTACCTAAATGTATACACCTTGTTGGCTCAACAATAGTTAACCGAAGTTATCCATATGAACACTTTCATACCAACCTTGTTCATCTTAACCATAACTAGTTCAAATGACTCAAGTAAAACTAGTTTTAGAGTTGTTCAATTGTTTATATTCTATAGAATTATACAAGACACAATTGAAGCAAAATTGATTTTGATTCACTCGAATCAATTCATCAACATTATAGCAACGGTTTTCAAAAGATTGGATTAAGTGAAATCTCTTACGACCGCTCGGTTAAAGACTTTTGTGGGATCAAGAAGCTCTACGTGTAATGTTGGTAGTAAACTAGATAATTGCAGTGTTATTAGTTTTCGATTGATTTGATTGAATAACGTTTTTTGAAACTTTGATTTCACCTATTGAAAAGACGAGGGTACCCAAATACACCACAATCTTTAAATTATCCACTTATAAGTCCTCTTACCGAAAGTGATTGTCTATAGACAAAGTCGAGACAATATTGCAAATCGGTATTCACACTTTGTGTGATCGTCTATGGACACTAGATCGAGACAATACAACAATCAAAGTGTGATTACTTGATATTAGGTTCAGACTTAACCAAACATTATAGGATCACTACCAAGTAATACAGAGTTAACATTTGTGTATTTTACTTTTAATTATAATAAACAATTATAATTGAGGAAATAGAAAAGTAAAATACACATCAAGATCACTATTAATACGCTATACAAAATCTAACAAACTTTGTAGAGTTGAGACCAAGCAACAAAACCTATAGTTCACCTAATTTCTTCAGTATCCCTGCGCTTCTGACATTCAATAAGTAAACGCAATGGAATAATTCCTTTGGACCGTATTCCAAACAGTAAAGGAACAACAAATCTATTTGGTAACAACTCTCTTGATTCTTTCAGATGAAGATATCTCAAGTCATAAGCAAAGGCTCTTCTGTTTAACCAATAAACTCGTCTTGGTCAGATTAATCTATCCAACAACTACCGAAGTAGTAGAGTTTATATTTGCAATCAATCAATATAGAATCAAATGAGAAACTATAAGGTGATGTCGATCTTATACAACTAATCAATCGAATAAATCCGATTCTAGTTGGATCCCATCCAATCAAGGTCTGTGCACACCCAAAGTTATAAAAACCAAATCAGAAATCTTCTTTGTCTTCAAATCTTCTTTAACCTTCAATAAACGCCTGCACAACACCACTTGAATCTCTTGTGATGAATCACGCACAGAACGGAGTCTGTTAACAATGGATTATCACAAGACGTCTTTAGATCTGCAAACAGTTCTAAAGATCCCGTCGATACTTCGATCTAGTTTGAGTGAATCTTATATCAGAAGAGAAGATTCTCAAGAATAAACAAACTAGGTGCAATCAAATTTCAAAAACCATTAGTCAATCAAATCAATCGAAAACTAAAATAAACTGCAATTATCCAGTTTCCCACCAACGGTACTCGTAGACGCTTCTTGATCCTACAGAGCTCTTTAAGCGATCGGTCGTAAGAGATTTCTCCTAATTAGGGTACTTTCCTCTTCGAATAGACGGCTCCACCAGAAACATCAAAAAGATGTAGTTTGCAGGGCTCTGAGGATAGTTTGCTCGAAATGCAAACTTGGGTATCTATAGACCAAGGATGTTTGGAAACTAAGGAATTTCCAAAACCGTATTATTCTTAAGATATGCAATAAATGCCCAAATCGGTTTTCAAAATTCCTGGATATGCTTTGTCCAATATTTCCGAAATCTCACTAGAAAATATTCAATTAGTAAATGCACATTACCGATTATTATTTTTCCAGATATATGCATTTAGTTGCTGGTAATTAAAAGCATATAAAATTAACAGCCTTAATTAAAAGATTCTTAATTTATTTCGGTCCGGGATCTCCTTGAGTAATTAAGGAATATCTTTGAACAATAAAAGATAAGAGTTACTGAACATGTTCAAAGCATGTCGACATCTTTTTTTTCTTTGTAAATCCTTTTTCTTATTTACAATCTTGGAATCGATTATACCACACTTCTAAACAAGTTTAGAATTGGATCATCAGTATTCCAAGAACAACTATGTGATTGATCAAATATCAAATCACTAATCATGGGTTTACGGTTACTGGGATCGGTTCTACCTTAATATGGTTACTGGGACAGGTTACATCAATTACCAGTATCAGTTACGTCAATTACCAGGACCGGTTACCATATTCTCATGGTATTACTTATGATCGGTTACACAAGTCACTTGGATAGGTTACACCAATTACCAGGACCGGTTACGCCAATTACAAGGATCGATTACACATACTTTTTTGTGATTGGTCATACCAATTACCAGGATCGGTTATACCAATTACGAATATCGATCATACCATTTTAGGTGATTAGGATCGGTTACACTAATAAAAGTCATACAAATGCATAAGTCAGGCATTGTGACTAGTTTTACCAAGATACATAAGAAGTTATGATCGGTTCTACTAACTCACACATATTGGTAATCTAAGGATATGCAATGAATAATAATACCAATAATCCTAGCGATTTCCCTTTCGATTCATAAAACAATTTCATGAATGTACTTCCTTTAAGCAAATGTAAACATTGTTTCCTAGGATGAAATCTTCACCTTTACCCATACACATAATCACAATAGCATTCATACGATTATATCGATGTCTTATATACGAAATTCAAAAGATAAGCGTTACACTTCGAATTCTAATTCCTTAACACTATGTCTCACTACTAGAGTATAATCATTCACAGCTTCGCAGTTATGTTTTCAATATAACATGACTTGAAAGATACGTTTAGAATGAAACAGTTCAAGTCAAAATATTACTAACCTCAAGAAGAAGGATGATGTTGTCGTTGTAGCTTGTTACTTCGTCAAATTTTTAAAGTCTTAGAGTAATACTTGTATGTCTCATAATCCTAATCTTTCTAGTCTAACCTATACGAAGTTGTCTCTAGTAAATAATCAAGCGACTCTTTAATTGAGTTTTGATTCACTAAAATATGACAACCAAACTTGACATACCAATGCTTGGTGGGTCCACCCGAGATGTGCTCTAACAATCTCCCCCTTTATCAATTTTAGTGACAAAACTCTTAATACATATGGATAAACAAATTACTAGAATTCATTACACATACACTTGATTCTAAATTTCAACAACACAATACCCTGCATATATTCAATCCATAAATGCCGTTGTTGACATTTGAATAACAAAGCTAATACTCCCCCTAAAGGCAAGATAGGTAGATTTTCAATCCGAACATCTTTATTATCCCCCTTTGTATTCAAGATAACTACAATAGCAATATGATATGTTTCTCCCCCTTAGTCAATGCTTTACTCTTTCGTTAGATATAACGTCTAAGCACAATTGTCCATTCCTTAGTGATTACAAATCACTTATTTACTCCATATGTTTCTCCCCCTTTTTTTTCACAAAATGACAAAGGTTCGATCAAATAAAGGCCAAACCGAAAGGATGTTACAAATCTAAAAGACTTGTACAACCTATAAGAGTTAAGCACGAAGGTTTCACATACCATTTTAGATAACCAATATCAAAACCGAAACTACAAGTAATTTGGTTTTAATATGTTATCAAGGAAACAATTGCCCGAAGAAATTTCCCTAATAGTTTAAAAAATTGACTAAGAAACTTAGTTCCCTTGCTAAACCGATTGCACAAATACAATCGCTTATTTCGATAAGACCAAAATTAAGATCAGAATTAACTTTATTTTTCTCATTAGGCTCTAATTATTCAGACGGTAACTTAGACCTTACACTTTAACAAGACAATTACTAGGTTAGTTAACTAGTATTTATTGACAAGGCATTCGATTAGACTTGAATAACTGAATCCTTTACTTTGATAAGTCTAACTAATATCAAAATTAACTTAGTTTCTCTTATCCGAAATCGAATTGGACTAAACAAATGATCCCGTAAGTTTGTTAAGACATAACAATACATACAAACCAAATAAATTGAGTTGCACAATTATTTCTCTTAACCGGAAGCAATTGAAACAAACATAAACATTAAAGCACCGAAATTTCGTTAAGCCAAAAACAATTGATACCAAACAATAAAGAAAGATATCAAACCAGTTTTTCTTAACCAGAAACAATTGAATCACACACACACACATCCATATACACATAATGTAATAAACATCAATTGTACCGAATTTCGTTAAGCAAAATCAAAATATATGCAATGAAATCAGGCTTTTCTTAAATAGAAAAACGATTAACTAACAAGTTTGTTACCTCATATTCCGCCTCTCTTCTCCCCAGAAAGATGTACCATTAAGCACAAGTTCAAGTTAGATATCTCCCCGTTGTGTTGTCATCCTCTCGCGATAACAAAAGAACAACAACAAAGAGTAACCTTTACCAGAGAAAGGTTGAATCGGTTTTAACTAATGCGTACCAATAGCAAAGTTGGAAACCCGAAACACATATGTTTATGCTAAACGCAACTCATGTAAACACAAACTGATTCAAAACATTGTGACTTTTTACATATGAGTCTCAATCGGAAGACCTTATGATCCTTTGATAAAACCTACCAACATGGGCTAAGAACTTAATCCCGCTTAATAAAAAAGCCACAGAAACCATAAGGGTTCACACATCATATGAGATCGAATATTAAGGTTAAGAAAAACGAAATCAAACATCCCATAAACACATAGAAATAATATAAAGCATTCAAGCACAGGCTATGTAATCGAAAAACTATCACAAGAAAAATTATAAAATAATAATTTTATTCATAAATAATATATAGTTTTTATTCAACAATAGACCTTATACAATAATTGAAATAATCAAAAAACTGATGTCTATTTTGTTGGATTACAACAAATAGCTTAATCTCTAGAAGACTCTCATTATTGACTGAAGATTCTCCAGTGTTCCGATTCTTGAGTCTTCTCTTCTCTTTCATATGATTGAGTCTTCGTTTTAAGAGATTCACTTCCAAAATTAGCTTCAAAAGATTTGACTCGAGTAGTTTTTCATTCAAAACTGAAATTTTTAGAAGTTCACGAGCAACTTCAAAATCTCCCATCATCATAAGCATAAGATCAAAAGATATATGATTCTTCTTGTGTTCTTTTGAGAAATAACATTTGAGGTCAACCTGAAAAGTTTCAAGTTTTTGTAATTGAGAATCAATATCAATAGTACTTTTACCCATTCTGAACCGAGGACTTTTGTGGATGAAGTATCGGTTCTGTAGATGGTTTTTATATTGCCAAACAACACTTGCTTTCCAAGAATTTTTGAAACACCAAATCAGGTATTCTTCGTGTAACTTTATACACATGCGGAAACTGAATCAGATGAATCTTTTCCGAAAATATTATTTCCAAGAAGGTTTGAATTTCTTGAGCAATTTTATCATAAATATTCCTAATATGGAAGTATACTCTTAATTTAGAATATAACTCCAAATTTTAGAAAAACTACTTAAGTTATTCATGGAGTAGATGGATCACATCCGGTTCTGTATTTTTCACGGTGCTCTTTTAAGAACTTCCCATTTATTCAGAAGGAGTACAAGTTTGAAAAGTTCCGATCAACATACCTAGTTGTTGAAATGAACGCTTAATGGATCACCATTATTTTGGGAGCAAGTTCTATCTCTGTGTTTTCGAACATTCTTTTTCCATTTTCTGCTTTGTAGCAGATCATTGAAGGATACCGGTGTATCAACATCATTGGATGTTCTTAAATCCTTTTTGAGTCTAAAAATTAGACTTTCATAACCATCTTTATCTAAGATTATAACAGGATTGTTTTTCTTAGACCTTGCTTTAGATGACCCCCTTTTTATTTTCACTCTAGACTTTGGTATCCACATATGATTGGATTTCAGATGAAGGTTCTTTATCTCTTGCAATATTGCATTTTTACAAGGTGAAGTATCAGATCTCATATTCATATTGATAAAGGTTTTATCCTTTCTACCATTGTTCCTTTTAGGATAGTATCCGAACTACATGAATAATTCTTTTGTCTCAAGGTAGGACATTGGTGATCTGAAGACTTTTTTGGGGTAAATTTACTCAGTTCTTTTGAAACAAAAGATAGAGCATCTTTCAAATTTTACAATTCCTTTGCATATGGCCTTTATCTCTACAATAATAACAATGCTTATTGAAAGAAGTAGAGGCTTTAATCTTACCTTTGTGAGATGGTTTGTTCTTATGCTGATCTTTAATTTGAGACATGCTCTGATTCCTTTCAGAGATGTTTTTTTGCTAAAGTCTCACATGAGATCTTAGGTGGATTAGGAACATCAACTTGTTTCTGTAGATCTTCCGGAACTGAAGAACATACCGCCTTTACAAAATTTACTTCTTTATTTTAAGAAGTATTGATACCATCATATCCTAATCCGCGTTTATCGCCATGATTTCTTCCTGCCTTCGACAAGGAAGACAAATTGATTGTGCTATCATTGAGTCTTCTTAGTCCTACAACTTCTTCTTCAAAGACTTGATATTTTCAAGAGCGCTGGATAATTTGACCTCAAGTGGATTTTCTTTGAAGGAAACAGACTCATCTTGTTCCTTACTCATTAAATGTTGAGAATTAATCCTTGCTTCAGTTTCAACAAGTTTTTTATTCAAAAAATAATGTTTCCTGCTGAGGTTCTCAAACTCAAGAGTTTTTGAGTTTAGACTTTCTTTGCAGTCCTTAAGAAGATATCTGGTACTCTGATATCCGTAAAAGAAACCAGAGAAGACTTTTCGTGGTTTCCTATTTTCTATACAAAGAGGAGCAAGAAGTCCAATCACATCTGAGGTAGATAGTCTTTTTGTGGAGACAACACCTAGTAATGAGGAAAATTCAGACACATCTTCTTCAACATCTTGATTGATTTCTGAGTTACCGTCTTCAGAAATTTCATCAAGTTGTTTTTCAAGGCAAGTTTTCCAATCATCGGAATCAACATTATATGGATCAGATTGTTCATTAGAATCACAGAACATGTCAGTTTCAGGTGCTGGTCTTCCATCTTAGTTCTCGTTAACTGAGTCATCTATCAGATTCATTTCTTATAGGATGGATCACACCAAACACAAATTGTTAGATATTTTCGTGTTTGCCTACCAATTGAAAAGACGAGGGTACCCAAATACACCACAATCTTTAAATTATCCACCTATAAGTCCTCTTAAAGAAAGTGATTGTCTATAGAAAAAGTCGAGACAATACTACAAATCGGTATTCACATTTTGTGTGATCGTCTATGGATACTAGATCGAGACAGTACAACAATCAAAGTGTGATTACTTGATAATATGTACGGACTTAACCAAACTTTATATGATCACTATCAAGTAATACGGAGTTAACGTTTGTGTATTTTACTTTTAATTATAATAAACAATTATAATTACGGAAATAGAAAAGTAAAAGACACAACAAGATTTTGTTAACGAGGAAATCGAAAATGTAGAAAAACCCCGGGACCTAGTCCATAACTGAATACTCTTAGAATTAAGATGCTATACAAAATCTAACAAACTTCCTATAGTTGAGACCAAGCAACTAAACCTATAGTTCACCTGGTTTCTTCATTATCCCTGCGCTTCCGATATTCAATAAGTGCACGTACTGGAACAATTCCTTTGGATCGTATTCCAAACAGTAAAGGAACAATGAATCTGTTTGGTAACAACTCTCTTGATTCTTTCAGATGAATATATCTCAAGTAATAAGGAAAGGCTCTTCTGTTTAACCAATAAACTCATTTTTCTGGTCAGATCAATCTATCCAATAACTACCGAAGTAGAAGAGTTTATATTTGCAATCAATCAATATAGAATCAAATAAGAAACTATAAGGTAATGACGATCTTACACAACTAATCAATCGAATAAATCCGATTCTAGTTGGATCCCAGCCGATCAAGGTTTATGCACACCCAAAGATATAAAAACCAAATCAGAAATCTTCTTTGTCTTCAAATCTTCTTTAATATTCAATAAACACCTGTACCACACCACTTGAATCTCTTGTCATCAATCATGCACTGAACAGAGTCTGTTAACAATGGATTATCACAAGACGTCTTTAGATCTACAAACAGTTCTAAAGATCCCGCCGATATTTCAATCTAGTTTGAGTGAATCTTATATCATAAGAGAAGATTCTCAAGAATAAACAAACTAGGTGCAATCAAAATTCAACAACCGTTATTCAATCAAATCAATCGAAAACTAAAATAAACTGCAATTATCCAGTTTCCCCCAACTCGTAGATGCTTCTTGATCCCACATAAGTCTTTAAACGAGCGGTCGTAAGAGATCCCGTCTAATTAGGGTACTTTCCTCTCCAAATAGACGACTCTACCAGAAACAACAAAAAGATGAAGTTTGCCTGGGTTTTAGGATAGTTTGCTCGAAATGAAAACTTGGGTATTTATAGACCAAGGATGTTTGGACACCAAGGAATTTCCAAAACCGAATTATTCTTAAGATATGCAATAAATACCCAAATCGGTTTTCATAATTCTTGGAAATACGCTTTGTCCAATATTTCAGAAATCTCACTAGAAAATCTCCAATTAGTAAATGTGAAAAAACGGGGGTCTAACAACCACACCCAATATTTCGCTTAACAATATTTATGGACTAACTCCAATGTACTTTTAAGAGAATCAACTAGACAGTCATACTGAATCTTAATAAAAATTATATCAAGGAGTTATATCTTAATTTCTCGATTCAATACTTACTCAAGCAAATAGAAATCTGCGAGTCTAATTAAATACAATAGAAATCAATTGAAATGCACCTAAGACCAATGTTCAAGTATCAATCAACAACCAAAGATTGGATTTCCCAATTGATCGATTCAACGCACAACCTGTGATATTTCAATTATATAAAAAAATATAATGCGAAAAATAAATAACAAAGTGTTTGTGGGTAAAAATTGTTTCTACTGCTTTTGGTAAATGTGGGTGTGTTGAGAAACGAGTCTAAACCTTCAACAAATGCACTGCACGGGAGTACTTTAGATTTGAGATATCAATCTGTACAATCCTGGCTTAAACCAAGAAATGGCCATTCCAGTCTTTCTTTGGTCACAAAGTGAAGGAGAAGGGTTGGTCTTAGGGAGGGAAGCGAAGAAGGTGTTGAGATCAGAATGGTTAATTCTGAAGGTGTGGATTTTTATGACTTGTATCAGAATTTGGAAATGGCTTGCGGAATGAAAGCTATCAGTCTTTTGGTATTTTTTTCTGGATACTGTGGTGTTGTTCTCACCAAAACTTGTTGTTTTTGTGGAAAATAGGTAAAACCTATTTATACAAGTCATATTGAACGCACCCTGATCTCGTAGAAAGTGGGAGTGATTGAGTAATGGAGAAGTGGGATTATGTGTAAATGCCAGAGACCATGTTCCCATCATGTAGGAAACTGGTTAGTTTACACCCACTACTTCTTACCGCCACTAACTTCCTTGCTTTCTGACACTTTCTTATAATGGGCATGTTGCACATCGTACGCTTTAAACCGCCATACCAATACCCTGATGAGCATCCCCCAGTTTGTGACATGTTTGATGTCTCGAGTGTTTTCGTGGAAAATGTGTAGCAGATTGCTATGTGTGGAAAGTCAAAGTTAGGAGACTTGCCACAGGAGAATATCACGTGATGCTATTTGGCTTGTCTTGGTTGGTCGCAAAAACTTGCCACAGGCCTGTCAGTTTTGTGGCAAATTTGGACGGCTGAGATCGTAACTCATGAGAAAAGGTGGCCATTGATTATGGACACATTCTGTTGGCACCTGATGGTAGCACAGTGACGTTATTAGCACATGCCAATGACATAGTGGAATATAGCGGCATGCTAGTGGCATAGTTAGCGCAAGCCAATGGCATAGTTAGCGCATGCCAATGGAACGATAGTGCAAGTAGCGCTTGGCGTAGCCATAGCCGCTAGCTTTTGGCACATTAGTGTTAGACCCAAATGTGGCGTGGAAACATAAGTTCCAGTTGCCACAACAATCCAAATGCTTTGGGTATCACTACTTGGCTTGGTTGGCATAACAACTTTGACTAAATTAGGGTTTGGCATGCCGAAACCCTAACTAGCGCATACGACATGCGGCATGTGGCCGTGGCGCATCGATGTTTTATGCAAACGGTGCCATAGCCATGCCAAAGGAACCATAGCTAGGCCATCATGTGAAAACAAGCACATGAGCAATGATTTGCACGAGTGGCTATGATATGGCGTCTTTATTAGGGCTTCCTGGGTCCAGCCTGGCTCATGGCATGTTGTGGGGCCCGAAGTGACATAATTTGTGCCACGAAGGGAAATTAGGGTTTCGAACATCGCCACTATAGAAAGGTCGTGTTTCTCGTTAGGATAACCATATTGAAGTCTGTTATGGCGTTGGCCACAAACAAAAGGTGGGTTAGCACGTAGGCTCGCTATTTATGACATGTTGGCACGTTCGGCATGCTGCTACGGTAAAGTGGCGCGTTTGGCATGCACGTTTAGTACCTTAATGCGGCATGACAGGTTTGGTCATGCCATTAGCATGTGGAGCGGAACGGCACGTTTGGCGTGCACGTTTGGCATGCCATTGACATGGTGGCGCGGTGGAGTGGCATGTTGGCATGCTAATTAGCGCATTGGCGCGAATTTGGGAAAGCCAATTTGGCATTGTGATTATCTGGCGCAACCTTTCCTCTTTTAATACTGTGGCAGGTTTAGAGCGACCTGATTGGTTGATTAAAAGAGGGGTCGGCCAAGTATGAGTGTGGCCACACTTCTAGTGTGCGTGTGGAAGATTTAAAGCGACCTGATTGGTCGATGGGAAATATGGTCGGAAAGTATGGGCCTATCCACAACTCAGGTGTGTGTGGCGGGAATAGAGGACGGTTCGGGCAGCATGGGGTGTGGACACTTGCAAGAGGCGCCGGCTGGCCTATGGCATGGCCACACCTCCTTTTGTTGCTGCTCCTATTCCGCGGCTCCTTTTATTCCTTGTTTTCTGATTGTGGGTAGGAATTTTCACCTACTAATCCATGGAGGATTAATTTCCTAGTTCGCCTAGGCTTAATTTCGACAAGCAAGGTATAATATACTGCGCAGGGCACAAAACCCTAGTTTTTGCAAATTAATTAGGGTAATATTTGAATCTTGTGAATTATCACAAAATTGATTGAATTCTATGTGTTGACACAGATTTCTTTAAGTTTATTTCCAGAGAGCCGTATGCTTTCTGATTGAGTACTTTTATGCAAGGACCTTAACCTCGATACTTGGAAATCCGCGCTACTCTGCTGCGAGTGAACACAAATTGTAATGCCATATCAATATTAAGGATTCATCCGGGGAACATAATATAGAAAAATACTCGGAAGGCTCCGACATTAGTGAGTAATGCAGCTAGGAGCTTATATACTCATTAGGCTCTATACTAGTGAACAATTCATCTAGGAGCTTGAGTTTCAATATAATGTGAAGAGAGACATCGACACTCATCAGATTTTGATATATTCTCCAAATTCCCTCCGGAATATAGACATGTCAATGTCTACTACATCTGATGCCGGGTTAGTGATAGACACATTTTTGTGACCAAATTGTCCTCAATTTTTAGTATTGTTGGTACTCGATTTTCTACTTATTATGGTGTTTTATGTGTTTGTAGGTATTTTTGGAAAATTCGGCTCGAAAAGTTGGTATAGGCACCCGGAGGACACATGTTATTCGGACTCTCAGTTTTGGATAAGGGGCACCCCAGGGAACCAACTGCTAATCGCACCCGATTACTGGTTAAGGGGGATCCATCTTCTTCCTTGATTTGAAAAGAAAAAATAGGCGGGAAATTTGGTTTCAACGGTAAAGGATTTATTATCTTTAAGATAAGAATATCTTCTTGCCTTACAAACATGAAATTTTGAAGAAAAAAAGGAAGTTATCTTGTATTTTATCTTGGATTTTATTCTGCGAATTAAAGAAGATATGGGCTTAGTAAAGAAATATATAGAATAAAGAGAAGGAAAAATTCTGAAGATATTTTTAATTAAAAATAAGAAGATTTTGGAGTTATGGAAGAATATATTTGAGTGATGTGTATTTGTGTGTATAAATAGAGAGCTAGAGAGCACATTTGGATGGTTTTTGGGAGAGAAAATAAAATCATTGTTTTATCATTGTTTCTCCCATTTCATCTTTGTAAACACCCTTTGAGCAATAAAAATGAATTTTGAGTGTGTTTCCATGATGATGAGCTAATTCTCGCGCAATCAAAGCAATAGATGAAGCTGTCTATGCATGAATGATTGGTAACAATTTTATTTTCTCTAATTTACAATTTATAATTCATTCAATCACCGCTTTTGCGGAGTTCTAAATGTTCACATAATATTCTTAATTACTTGTGATTCAATTTGATAGATTATACTTTGTTCAATTGATTGATAGTCTATTCTTAGGGAATACAATTAATATTTGTGAATATGTTTGATTATGTGTGAATTAAGAAATAAAGGACTTAAAGGATAGTTAGAGTTTTGAAACATATTTGGTATCGTTCATTCATGTGTAATAGTGGAATTTAGTGTCTTGGTTACTTTTAATATCTTGAAATCAATTTTGCAATAAGTTTTCTATTTTTAAGTTTTATAAGTCTAAAATCTTTTGCTTTCACAAGTCTCAACGAACTTATTACTAAAACATCATTGAAAAATATCATCAGTTTTTGGCGCCGCCGACACGGACTTGTCTTTAGGCTAGAGTTTTTAGATTTTTATTTGTTTTTCATTTTTATTTTATTTGTTATTCTTTACATTTTTGGGTTTTTGTCTTTTCCTTACATATATTGGAATTTGGAGCGAAAGAAAAATTTGCCAAAGCTTTTGGTGAATACTTAAAGATTTGGAGTAAAGGCAAAGCGAAAAGAACGAAAGAAAAGGAGAATAAAAATTAATTAAAAAAGAGAGAGAGAGAGAGAGAAAGACAATTTTTTTTCTTTTAGATTATCTTTTTCTTTTGCACTTTATTTTTGGACTTTGGACTGTGGATTTTGGGACTTTTTTTTTTGAAACCCTAGGGAAGGGTAGTTTAAATATCAACTGTTTGCAGAGAAGGACGGCGATTACGATATCGCCTCGGCCCCTTGGGTTCATACATGACATAGGAGTCATGTCCCGAGTCGACTTCAGCGGTTCATCCCCCGTCTGGTACGGGAGGTAAGTTTGTCGAAACACTCGCGAATCTCCTGTCAGCGAGTTACTGTATTCCTTCGTTTACATATATGCTGAGGATTTGAAAACGGCTGCTTTAATTTCCTAGTAAAGGGAAAGGACTGGCCATACAAGATAAGGGTGCGGATTTCATCACCGTTCCCTTCTTGCCCGTCTTAGGAAAACGAAACAAAACGTGAACCTAAGCCAAAAATTTGACTAGAACGAGACCTATAGGATAACGAGTTTAATAGGAAAGTCATTCAAAAAATATTGGTTACTCTTTTAAGCATGCTTCAAAGTTCATGATGGTTTCCGTGAGTTGAATACGCCGCCTTGTAACGCAGGTGAGGCCTTGGGTATCAAAGCTCCACTGAGCTTCCCTCGTCTCGATTCAACTTACTTAAACTCGGATTGATTCCAGAGGGGTTTGCTTAAATTGTAACGAATTCCCTTTCGAAGGATTAGAAGCTGGTCTAGAAACAATCTAAGTGGAGCCATCATGCTTTTGTTTGCTAGAAATCAGTAGGTTTGTTGTGGTGGAGTCAGCCTTGTTTGTGTTTGCACAGAAATTCCCTTCCTTTTAGGATTTCTTTCTTTTTCTTTTGTTTTTCTAGTGTATGCCCAAGGTTATGAAAGAGCGTGCTTGGAAAAGAAATATTCTAGGTCGTTTGATTAGTGATAAACCTAGTAGTTCTTCTTGTGAAGGCGGGGAGCTCGAAGACTCTTCTTTTGAGAGCCCTGTTTTTTGGAAACTTCAGTTTTGAGAATCTGTCTCTTCGTGAGGAAAATACCCCTAATACTTCAGTTGTGCCAGCGATGCAACTTTGAAAGATTACATGTTCCCAACTGGGTCCACCCGAGCTTCGTGCATTAAATTGCCAGCCACTACGGCTAATTTCGAGATAAAACCTAGTATTCTTCAGATGATCCCAATATTCTTAGGGAAAGATGATGAGAACCCTTATTTTCATATTAGGGACTTTGAGGAAATTTGTGGGACAATTAGAATAAAAGACCTTACTGATGAAGTCTTGAAACTTAAGATGTTTCCCTTTTCATTGAGAGATAAAGCCAAGACCTGGCTGAACAACCTACCATCTGAATCCATTGAAACATGTCAGGAACTTATTGCTGCTTTCTATATGAAATTCTACCCTAAGCATAAAACCGCGTCTGTTAGGAAGAAAATTAGTGCCAGTGTGCAACAAGAGGGAGAGTCTCTTTATAAGTTATTAGAGAGATTCAATGATATCCTATCCTAGTGTCCTCACCATGGATTTGATAAGATGAAACTCGTAGAGATTATTTATGATGGTTTCAACTATTCAACCAAAGCCATGGTTGAGTCTATGTGCGCTGGTGAGTTCACTAGTAAAAGTGCTGATGATGCTTTCACCTTCTTAAGAGCTGTCGCTGAAAAATCCCAACAGTGGGAGTCTTGTGTTGAACCCCCTAAAAGACTCTTGGTCAATAGAAGTAGCACCAATGTGGTAGATACAAGCTTCGGGTCTGATGCTAAGTTTGTTGCTTTGTCTAGAAGGTTAGAGTCTTTGGAATTGAATCATCCTAAACATAGGTCTCTTGTTGAACCTGATGATAGGTTTAGATCCTCTCAAGTGTCTAGTTGTGGAGTAGAACCCAATAACTCGTTTTGGGAAGGTCAGGTTAGTGAAGAGCAAGCCCATGCTGTCTATAACAATGCTAGGTTTGAAAACCGACAGAAGTTTGACCCATACTCAGAGACTTACAACCCTGGTTGGAGAAACCATCCTAATTTTTCTTGGTCTAAGGGTCAGAATCAAGGACAGTCTAGTACTTCTCAGCCTCCCTTAGGTTTTGGTTATGCTAAGAACTCTTCAGGTCAACCCCAGTTTCATAATGAGAAAAAGATCTCCACCTTAAAAGAAACCGTTACTATGTTAGTAAAGAACCATGAGATGTTATCAAAGAACCACTGTGGTTTTCAAGAAGAAACCAGGTATAATTTTAAGAATAATTCCCAGTCTCTTCCTAACTTAGAACTTCAAGTCGGCCAAATAGCTAAGTTTCTTAGTGAAAGAGAATATGAAAGGTTCCCTAGTCAAACTAATCCTAACCCTAAAGGATAAAAATCGTACAATCATGTGAATTATATAACAACCCTTAGAAGTGGAAAGAAAGTTGACAATAAGGTTGAAATGCCTGATAGTGAACATGTTGTAGTTCACCCTTTTGAGCCAGAAAATGAGGAGACTGATAGAGTCTCCAAAGAGACCAATGAGGGTCCTGCTGAGCCCGGCTTTTTTCCCCCAGCTGCTAGTTCCAACTAAGAGGGAGTCCAACTTTAATGATATATTGGAGGTTTTTAAGCAGGTTACTATCAACCTCCCATTGTTAGATGCGATTAAGAAGATTCCCTCTTATGCCAAGTTTCTTAAGGATATGTGTACGCAAAAACGAAAAGTTAGTGTCCAGAAGAAAGCCTTCCTAGCTAGTCATGTGAGTTCTATTATGAAGAATACTACTACTCCTAAGTATAAAGACCCAAGTTCCCCTACTATTTCTTGCACAATAGGTAAATATCGTGTCGAGAAAGCTTTGCTTGACTTAGGAGCCAGTGTGAACTTACTGCCATACCATGTGTACCTTAAGCTAGGACTTGGTGAGATGAAACCTACCCAGATGACACTTCAGTTAGCTGATAGGTCCGTTAAAATTCCTCGTGATGTGATCGAGGACGTTCTTATTGAGGTCGACAAGTTTATTTATCCAGTGAATTTTTTTTATCCTAGATACCCAACCTGTCCCTGACCCACATAACCAAATACCAGTGATTTTAGGTCGCCCGTTTTTATCTACATCCAATGCGATCATTAACTGTCGAAATGGTATTATGAATTTGTCTTTTGGTAATATGACTATTGATCTGAACATTTTTAATATTAGTAAGCTACCCTCTGAACTAGATGACTCGAGCATAGAAGAGGTGAACATGATAGGAACATTAATCGAGGAGTCATTACCAAACACTTTGTTAGAATATCCATTAGAGAAATCCCTAGCTCACTTTGGGATTGATTTTGATGATGATAATGTGATTAATGAGGTGAATGCTTTGTTGGATTCAACCCCTTAGTTAGACACTAATAATGGATGGAAACCTAAGTTCGAACCTCTACCCGTTTCTGAGTCTACCCTAGTTCCTTCGTTAGAAAAGCCTCCTAAGTTGGACCTTAAACCATTACCAGATTCCCTGAAGTATGTGCTTTTAGGCCCATATGAAACTTTACCTGTGATTATAGCATCCGACTTGGATAGTGATCAGGAAAGTAGGCTAGTGACTGTCCTTCAGAATAACAAGGAAGCTTTAGGGTGGACTATAGCATACATTAAGGGTATAAGTCCTACTTATTGTATGCATCATATATATTTAGAGAGTGACACCAAACCTTCTACGGAGATGCAACGTCGACTGAACCCTAATATGAAAGAAGTAGTTCGAACCGAGGTTCTTAAGCTGTTAGATGTAGGCATTATCTACCCCATTTCAGACAGTAAGTGGGTCAGCCCCGTTCAGGTTGTTCCCAAGAAATCCGGTATTACTGTAGTCCAGAATGATAACAGTGAGTTAATCCCAACCCGGGTGACCATGGGTTGGCGTGTCTGTATCGACTATAGGAAATTGAACAAGGTCACTAGGAAGGACCACTTTCCCCTTCCCTTCATCGACCAAATGCTAGAGAGATTAGCTGGACGTAGCCATTATTGCTTTTTAGATGGATACTGCGGTTATAATCAGGTTGTTATTGCCCCATATGACCAAGAGAAAACCAATTTTACCTGTCCCTTGGTGCCTTTGCGTATAGACGCATGCCTTTCGGGCTATGTAATGTCCCTGCGACCTTTCAGCGTTGTATGTTGAGCATATTTTCTGACTTGGTAGAACGGTTCTTAGAGGTCTTTATGGATGATTTTTCAGTGTTTGGTTCGTCTTTCGATGAATGCTTGCATCATTTGTCATTAGTTTTGACTAGATGTAAGGAAAAGAATTTAGTGCTTAATTTGGAGAAATATCACTTCATGGTTCGTTCAGGATTTTTTCTAGGGCATATCGTATCTTCAAAGGGTATAGAGGTAGATAGATCCAAAGTTGACCTTATTAAAACTTTACAGGTCCTAAAAACTGTAAGAGACATTAGGTCATTCTTAGGGCATGCAGGTTTTTATCGTCGATTCATTAAGGATTTTAGCTTAATTTCTAGACCTCTTTGCAATTTGCTTGCAAAAGACGTTAAGTTTGTCTTTGATGATGCTTGTTTAGAGGCTTTTGAGAAGCTTAAGAATTTACTCACTACCGCCCCCATAGTCCAGGCACCCAACTGGAACCTACCCTTTGAGATCATGTGTGATGCTTCAGATTATGCTATTGGTGTTGTGCTAGGTCAGCGAGAAAATAAGTTACTTCATGTGATTTACTATGCTAGCAAAACTCTGAATGATGCCCAGTTGAACTATACCACTACGGAGAAGGAACTATTAGCTATTGTGTTTGCCTTAGACAAGTTTAGATCCTACCTCTTAGGTTCTAAGGTCATAATCTTTACTGATCATGCTGCTTTGAAGTATCTTCTTTCCAAGAAGGATACTAAACCTAGATTGATTAGATGGATCCTATTGTTGCAGGAATTTTCCTTAGACATTAGAGATAAAAAAGGTGCAGAAAATGTAGTAGCAGACCACTTGTCTAGGCTTGTTGTGGATACCCTTAATGATTCTCCTCCTGTTAGGGATAGTTTTCCTGATGAACAACTGTTCTTTGTTACCCAAGCACCTTGGTATGCGAATATAGTGAATTATCTTGTTACTGGTCGAATGCCCCAACATTGGGGTAAACAAGATCGTTCTAGGTTTTTAGCCGAGGTGAAGCACTTCTTTTGGGATGATCCTTATTTGTTTAAGTATTGTCCAGACCAGATTATTAGGAGATGTATACCTGAGAATGACCAGTCCAGTATTATTTCCTTTTGTCATGATCATGCTTGTGGGGGTCACTTTAGTGCTAAGAAGACTGCTGCTAAATATTGCAGTGTGGATTCTATTGGCCTTCGTTGTTTAAAGACTCCCACAGTTACTGTGTTACTTGTGAACGTTGCCAGAAATTAGGAACCATTTCCCGTAGGAACATGATGCCCTTGAACCCTATTTTAGTTGTTGAGGTCTTTGATGTGTGGGGTATTGACTTTATGGGTCCGTTTCCTAATTCTTTTGGTAACTTATACATCCTTGTCGCTGTAGACTATGTCTCTAAGTGGATTGAGGCGGTGCGTGTAAAACCAATGACCATAGGGTTGTGATTGAGTTCTTGAAAAATAATATACTTACACGTTTTGGTACACCGCGAGCTATAATTAGTGATGGAGGGTCGCACTTTTGTAATGGACCTTTTAGGCTTTTGATGAAGAAATATGGTATTACACATAAGGTAGCTACCCCATATCATCCACAGACTAGTGGTCAGGTAGAGGTTTCCAATAGGGAGATAAAGCGTATATTAGAGAAAACAGTTAATCCTAATCGGAAAGACTGGTCGTCTAGGCTTACTGATGCCTTATGGGCTTACCGTACTGCGTTTAAGACCCCCATTGGAATGTCGCCTTATCGGCTTGTGTATGGCAAGGCATGTCATTTACCTGTTGAGTTAGAACATAGAGCTTATTGGGCTGTTAAGCAGCTAAATTTTTCACTTGACAAGGCAGGAGCCCATAGGAAACTCCAGCTCAATGAGTTGGAAGAGATTCGTATAGATGCTTACGATAGCACGAAGGAGTATAAGAATAAAATGAAACTTGTGCATGATAAGAATATTTTAAGAAAGTCATTTTCTCCAGGTCAAAAAGTTCTTCTGTATGATACCCGCTTGCATCTTTTCCATGGGAAGTTGCGTTCTCGGTGGACAGGTCCTTTTATTGTTCGCACTGTCTTTCCTCATGGAGCTGTTGAGATCGAGACACCAGATGGTAGTAGTTCTTTGAAGGTTAACGGTCAGAGATTGAAACCCCTTTTAGAGCCCTTTCCTACAGGTGATGTTGATGAGGTCCCTCTGGAGGAACCTTTTTACCCTTGATTGACCATCGAGGCGATTGTATGTTGTATATTAGTTTTTGATTTCTCTCTTCACCCAGGTACTATCTTTCCGACTTCTCTCTTTACTGATTCCTCGTGTTACCTTACTTTTTGGTATTTATATTTCATTAGAAACATTGAGGACAATGTTATATTTAAGTTTGGGGGTGGGGAAGAAACTTTTTTTTTTTAGCTTTTAGTTGCAATAAATAAACTCCAGAGCCTAGAAATTTACGCTTATTAAGGTTGGCACTAACCAATCTAAGTGGATGTGAACATTTTGGTTGTAGGAGTTGAGGAACCAATCTGATTAGATGGAAACATCTAAAGAGTCTATTCATAAAAGCACAGAGCTCAGGTGTTAGAATTAAAAAAAAACATGGTAGTTTCGCCATAACTCATTGAATCCTAATCCCTTCTGTTTTTATTTCTTAAGTGATTTGGTGGGGCACACGAATCAAGTTGTTATCATTGCTAGGGTGAAATAGGGTGATTGAGATACCTAAAAAAAAAAAAGTTTGAGACCAGACCATCAGACCAACCGGAATAAAATCAATAAAGTCGACCACTGGTGCCCTTGTATATGCCAGTTGTGTTGACCTAGAGTTAGGTTTATCGACCACTGGTCCCCTTGTATATGCCATTTGTGTTGATATTAGTTAGACCAGTATCTCAGTCCATTAGGATAGATACATCTTGGCAAAGGCCTTCAGACAGATATGGGAAACACCGTTCACTTTGAACCATCTATTTTTCTCTTTATCCATCCTCTTAATCTTTCCATGTGATTGGTTGACTCCGGTTATGATGTATACAAACTATCTGAGTAGAGATCTGTCACTTATATATGAATTTTAGTATGTTGAGTGCAAACTCGTATACATCAATTGGAATTTCGCATCAGGGTACTTCTCCTATAGTCAATGATTGTATGCCAACCAAGGAGATTCTTTAGTGCCTTCCAAGGTTCTGCGTAGATAACTAGGGTCTGGAGTAATGGTTTTGTGGGTACACCTCTGGTAAACCCTCCGGAGACAACACTCCGCCGCTAAGGCCACCTAGCAGTTTAACGGCTTGCTGCACGTGCTAAGTGCAGTCATTTTTATTTTTCTACATTAGATTTGCTCGAGGACAAGCAAATAATAAGTTTGGGGTATTTGATAGACACATTTTTGTGACCAAATTGTCCTCATTTTTTTATTATTGTTGGTACTCAATTTTCTACTTATTATGGTGTTTTATGTGTTTGTAGGTATTTTTGGAAAATTCGGCTCGAAAAGTTGGTATAGGCACCCGGAGGACACATGTTATTCGGACTCTCAGTTTTGGATAAGGGGCACCCCAGGGAACCAACTGCTAATCGCACCCCATTACTGGTTAAGGGGGATCCATCTTCTTCCTTGATTTGAAAAGAAAAAATTGGCTGGAAATTTGGTTTCAACGGTAAAGGATTTATTATCTTTAAGATAAGAATATCTTCTTTCCTTACAAACATGAAGTTTTGAAGAAAAAAAAAGGAAGTTATCTTGTATTAAACAAGAAAGATATCCTTAGAAAATTTTATCTTGGATTTTATTCTGCGAATTAAAGAAGATATGGGTTTAGTAAAGAAATATATAGAATAAAGAGAAGGAAAAATTCTGAAAATATTTTAATTAGAAAGAAGAAGATTTTGGAGTTATGGAAGAATATATTTGAGTGATGTGTATTTGTGTGTATAAATAGAGAGCTGGAGAGCACATTTGGAGGGTTTTGGGGAGAGAAAATAAAATCACTGTTTTATCATTGTTTCTCCCATTTCATCTTTGTAAACACCCTTTGAGCAATAAAAATGAATTTTGAGCGTGTTTCCATGATGATGAACTAATTCTCGCGCAACCAAGGCAATGGATGAAGCTATCTATGCATGAATGATTGGTAACAATTTTATTTTCTTTAATTTACAATTTATAATTCATTCAATCACCGCTTTTGCGGAGTTCTAAATGTTCACATAATTTTCTTAATTACTTGTGATTCAATTTGATAGATTATACTTTGTTTAATTGATTGATAGTCTATTCTTAGGGAATACAATTAATATTTGGGAATATGTTTGATTATGTGTGAATCAAGAAATAAAGGACTTAAAGGATAGTTAGAGTTTTGAAACATATTTGGTATCGTTCATTCATGTGTAATAGTGGAATCTAGTGTCTTGGTTACTTTTAATATCTTGAAATCAATTTTGCAATAAGTTTTCTATTTTTAAGTTTTATAAGTCTAAAATCTTTTGCTTTCACAAGTCTCAACGAACTTATTACTACAACATCATTGAAAAATATCATCAGTTTTTGGCGCCGCCGACGCAGACTTGTCTTTAGCCTAGAGTTTTTAGATTTTTATTTGTTTTTCATTTTTATTTTATTTGTTCTTCTTTACGTTTTTGGGTTTCTGTCTTTTCCTTACAGATTTTGGAATTTGGAGCGAAAGAAAAATTTTCCAAAGCTTTTGGTGAATACTTAAAGATTTGGAGTAAAGGCAAAGCGAAAAGAGCGAAAGAAAAGGAGAATACAAATTAATTAAAAAAAAGAGAGAGAGAGAGACAATTTTTTTTTAATTTCTTTTAGATTATCTTTTTCTTTTGCACTTTATTTCTGGACTTTGGACTTTGGGACTTTTTTTTTGAAACCCTACGGAAGGGTAGTTTAAATATCAACTGTTTGCAGAGAAGGACGGCGATTATGATATCGCCTCGGCCCCTCAGGTTCGTACATGAGATAGGAGTCGTGGCCCGAGTCGACTTCAGCGGTTCATCCCCCGTCTGGTACGGGAGGTAAGTTTGTCGAAACACTCGCGATTCTCCTGTCAGCGAGTTACTGTATTCCTTAGTTTGCATATATGCTGAGGATTTGAAAACGGCTGCTTTAATTTCCTAGTAAAGGGGAAGGACTGGCCATACAAGATAAGGGTTCGGATTTCATCACCGTTCCCTTCTTGCTCGCCTTAGGAAAACGAAACCAAACGCGAACCTAAGCCTAAAATTTGACTAGAACGAGACCTATAGGGTAACGAGCTTAATAGGAAAGTCATTTGAAAAATATTGGTTACTATTTTAAGCATGCTTCAAAGTTCATGATGGTTTTCGTGAGTTGAATACGCCGCCTTGTAAGGCCGGTTAGGCCTTGGGTATCAAAGCTCCACTGAGCTTCCCTCGTCTCGATTCAACTTACTTAAACTCGGATTGATTCCAGAGGGGTTTGCTTAAATTGTAACGAATTCCCTTTCGAAGGATTAAAAGCTGGTCTAGAAACAATCTAAGTGGAGCCATCATGCTTTTGTTTGCTAGAAATCAGTAGGTTTATTGTGGTGGAGTCACCCTTGTTTGTGTTTGCATAGAACTTCCATTCCTTTTAGGATTTCTTTCTTTTTCTTTTGTTTTTATAGTGTATGCCCAAGGTTATTAAAGAGCGGGCTTGGAAAAGAAACATTCTAGGTCGTTTGATTAGTGATAAACCTAGTAGTTCTTCTTGTGAAGGCGGGGAACAGTGTGTGTTCAATCTGGACTAGGTCCCAGGGTTTTTCTGCATTTGCGGTTTCCTCGTTAACAAAATTTCTGGTGTTTGTGTTATTTCTATTTCCGCATTATATTTGTTTATATAATTGAAATAATACATGTTGTGCGTTTGAATCAATCAATTGGAAATCTGACTTTTGGTTGTTGATTGATATTGATTGATCCTTGGATAATGGTCTTTGGTACCATCCAAGTTATTCCTTGTATTTGATTTGAACTCGCAATTCTTGCTTGAGTAAATCAAATCAAGAAGAGAGATATAAACTCGTTGATATACTTTTAATTGATTGAGTCTTGCTGATTCTTTTAAAAGTATATTCGAGTTTGTCCATACATATTGCTAAGCGAAATATTGGGTGGTGTTGTTAGACCCCCGCTTTTTCAATTGGTATCAGAGCAGGCAAACACGTTTAAGACCTTACAAGGCTGTGTTTGAAGCGATCTGACTCTATGTACAAAGGTGCTATCTCTATTAAAGTACCACCAGTCTTCGATGGATCTAATTACTTATGGTGGAAAATTGTTATGCGAGCTTTTCTTCAAGCGCGTGATTTTCAATCATGGGTATATGTTGTTAATGGATATGATGCTCCCGTTGTGGCAGTTGGAGATGTAAACGTTCCCAAGAATATTGGTGAATATAGTCCTGCCGAGATACTTTCTGCAAAGCAAAATTTTGGCGGTTTGAACGCCATCATACATGCCATTACCCCAAATCTTCAGCAACATGTGTCAAATTGCACTAGGTCTAAAGATGCTTGGGATATCTTAGAAACCGTATTTGTAGGTAACTCCAGTGAAAAGGAAGCTAGGCTTAAAAACCTTAATTCTTATTGAGAGAACCTTCGTATGGAAGATGAAGATACATTTGATGAGTTTAATCACAAAGTCTCTGAAATTGTTAATGCATCTTTTGCATTGGGTAAGACTATTCCTGAAAAGGACATTGTAATGAAAATTCTCAGATCGCTGCCACCTAGATACGAGTCTAGGAAGCATGCCATCGTTGAGGGAAATAACCTTGATAATCTTTCCAGAAATACTTTGGTTGGAAAGTTAAAGATATTTTATCATGAGCATACATCCAAAATCGAAAAGGATGTTGCCTTTAAAGTACAAAAGAACACTAAATTACTTGATAAAAGTAAAAGTGTTTATGTCTCTGAGGATGATCTGTCATAGGGTGATTTTTTGGATGAAGATCTTGATAAATCAGTCTCCTTTGATCACAAGACAGTTTAGGGATCTTCTATTGAAGAGAAGTAAACGGTTTTCAAGAGACAAACCCAGGTCATCAGATAAACCTCACAATCGCGTTCCTCCTAAAAATAGGGATGCTGACGAGGCTGATGACGAGGATATGCCACAGTGCTTAAAGTGTAAAGGTTTTGGTCATTTTGCAAACGAGTGCCAAATCGTAGAAAATACACTGGGAACAAAGGTCTTGCTGTAACACTTGATGAGATGTCTGAGATCTATGATTCTGATGAAGATAGGAAATCAAGTGTTGGTCTTCTATGTGAAAAAATTGATTTTGATAATTATAGAAATACATATATCAACCTTGATGGTTTCGGTGAAGAAGAGAATCCAATCAAGCTGGAAGAATCAATTGACCAATCCTTTGGAAACTCTGTCTGTAATGTTTCAGGATCTACTATGTGTCTAGCTGCTTTCACACCACAGATGCCTGAATACTATCCAAGATTGACGTGCTCATTTTGTTCTCAGAGAGGTCATGAAATATCAAGATGTTACAAGTACAAACATTAAGTGAGGCACGCCAATAAACTTCAACGAAGAGCAAATCGATTGGCAATGAAGCTTAAACTTTCTCAGAAGACTGCTGAGGTATGTAAGATTTTATCTTCGTCTAAGAGGTTGGTTTCCAAAATGAGGCTATTAGAAAAAAAGGTATGGTCAAATCGCTTTGATAGACAGAAGTCAGAGGATTCCTCTGAAGAGGAAAATGGCGGAAAAATTGTCGTTCACCACAGCACAAATTAATTGTGTTGATTGGTAAATCTTGTCTCATGTGCATGTTCAAAAGAGATAAGATTGTGTACCGCTCAGGCTTTAGGAAAAGTTTTTTTCTTAGGTTTGTTTTTCATGTCTATCTAATAAAGGGTTATTATCGATAATTCTACTCTTTATAGGGTTCAGAGTTGGTCGTGCACGAACCTGCTTAAAGATTGCGAACCCTACATTCCTTTTTCTTCTCTGATATCCTTTATATCTTAAGACTGCTTGATGAGATTGTGAATTCCACTCATAAAAACCAGTTTTTAACTGTTCTCAGATCGTAATGTCTTTGGATAGAAAAGATGTCAACATGATTGTTAAGCCCTCAATCAAGGAAAAAGAGAAATCTCCAGTAACTCCGTCCTTGAAAAGAAAGAGGAGGAATACAAGAAAGCCAAGGGATATTCCTTCCAACTCTCAGAAGTTTTCTGATGTTCTTGATGAGTTGAATGAAGTAAGAAAGGATATTCGTGAAATAAAGGCTTGCGTTCTAAGATCTTTGGAAATTCAGAAAGACCTGGTTCAATCAGCTAAGACGGTTTGTTGATATTAACTCCTATCTCCACGAACCTTACGTTCCAATGGCTGTTGACGACAAGGAGTTCGGGAATGATAAAAAATTTCTCAAAGATATTGTTTCCTAGTATGTCTTCTTTTTGGTTTAGTTGGAAGAATAACTAGTACTTTGAATAACAATGATTGTGACTACACAACTATTATTTTTCATCTTCTTGTTCCTTTTTTCAGGTTTATTGGTTTAAATTCTAAAAACTATTTGGAAGATGATGTTTTTGCAGTATTAATTTTATGATTTTTTATATTGCAATTTGTTATGGGATATTTGGGTTTACGACCGTGAACTATGTTTGTCCCATACTTTGTCAAAAGTAAAATTGTTCATCGGTATTCATGTATTGATAAAAGAATGAATGGACTTTTGATAAATACAAAAGTTAAGCCTATATTGTCAAATATTTGATGGAAGATAGGTTAAAATATTTTGTTTTCAAGGATTATGTCTATTAAATATCTTTATGAAAATAGTAATGGAAGATAGAATGAATCCTTGTGTATTCCGCAGTGTTGATCATCCCTGATCTATATTTTATGTATTACTGTGAGGCTCTGTAATATATCTTATGTTGAGCACTATACAACCAAGTTGATTTTTTAGCTTAGTTGTTGTTCCGTGAGATATGTTATGTCGAGCATATTGAACTAAATTAATCATCTTGTTTGGTTATTTAGTTATTGCTCCGTAAGTTTTCTTATGTCGAGCAAAATAAATGACAATTAAATTGATTACTATTGTGATTAGTTTGGTTGTGTATTTCAATTAGATTAATTATGGGTTCTCTTGTAATTAATCTAGTTGAGTATTTTCGTGTCTCCATAAGTTCTTTTATGTTGAGCATAATCAATTGAATTGATCACTTTTTGTGTTTAATTTGATTACGTATTCCGATTAAATTAATCATGGGTTTACTTGTGATTAATTTGATTGAGTTTTTGGGTATAGGAAATCATTCTCATGGTTTTTTGTGTTCAATAAAAAATCATTCTTTTCTTTCGAAATTAAGGTCGCTCTTGTTGTTCCTTCGGGAATGACATTAAATGGGGGAGAGTTCTTTTGAACTTGTGTTTAATGGTCATATCTTGAGGGGTGTACGGCTGTGGAATTTTAGAGGGGTTATCTTGTATATTTATACTCCTTGACGAATGCATTTAGCTTCGGCTTTATGATTGCATCTAAATCAGTTGGTATGTATTTTTTTTTTCCTTTTTTCATGAAATGTCTCTCTCGGAAATTTCATTATGATCCCGTTCTTGTACCTTTCCAATTTTATTGACAAAAAGGGGGAGAATTAATATGTAGTTCACACTACAAATACATATGGTTTTTGGATCATTGTGTAAGGGGGAGTGGTTTCCATGTGAGATGGAGTATTGACTAAGGGGGAGTGATACATATCACCATAGTATTATTGTTGAAGTTATGATACAATTGAACTTTGACTCTGTGTAATAATACTATGACACTGTATAACAATGATCGATAACTATGTTTTCTCATTGTTATAGCTACGAATCTTCAACAACGGTGATGTTAAACTTACAACCTTTGGGATCATTGGAGTACTTGGAAGTGACGAAGATTTCGAGGAATGTTGAAGATTAGACATGTGGAATAGGAGATATTAAAGTTTCTTTATCTTTTTTGTATTCTATATGTATTAATAGTTTTGTCACTAAAATTGACAAAGGGGGAGATTGTTAGAGCATTGCTCGGTCGAACTCGCATGCGTTGCTATCTCAAGCATGTTTGTCAATGTTAGTGATCAAAACTATAAGTCTTCATTTCTAGTATATTATAGCTAAGTCTCGGACTAGGATAGAAAGTGTAGTTGATCTCAAGGACTTCATGGCGATTCATCATACAAGTAGAAGAACTACTTAAGGAACCGGTGGATCTGCTCGACAAAAAAGTGTGTGAAGACTTGAACTTATCTATCACTCAAAAGTCTATCTACTCTATCTCCTACTCTTTGAGACAAGAAGTCGTATGCTATATATATATAGACTGTGATTATACACATTTGGTATTTCGAGCCGAGTATACCTCGCCTATCTATATCTCGAAATATGAGTTGGTAAGCTTTTCGCTTTAACCAAGTTTATCTTTACCATGTGACGAAAGTCATGATATGTTTCAATCATATTGAAAATTTCTTTGACGAGAAATGGTGTAACAACTATATAACGTCCTCTAAGAATATTTCAATGATTGAAATGAGAGTTTAGATTACATAACCAATGGTGGAAATAAACATTTTTGTGGAAACACATTTATCTATAAGTCCTATTCCTTGAACCAAAGTTTGCGAACTTTGTTGTTCAAGAGAACCAGAAGAATGGTGTGAGCCAAGTCCGCGAACTTCCGAAATTCTCAAACCCGAGAATTTCTGTTGGAGTTGACAAACTACTTTCGTGAAACTAAGTCCACGAACCGCCGATGTTCTCATACCCCGAGAATTTCTGCTTGAGTTTGTAAACTCTGCCCGGTAACTTAAGTCCGCGAGCCTAGTCTGCGAACTTGAGAAGGTGATATATCTGAAGATGATTTCTGAACTTAAACTTAAAAAGACTAAGGAATGCAGTTTGAAAACCGTGGCTATAAAAGTTCATGAACCGATTCAAGGAATCAAATCATCTTTCCTTCAATTGTGTCTTGTGTATTACATGAGATTTCCTTGCAATTGAACAACTCTCTAACTAGTTCATTTGAAATCATTTGAACTAGTTACGGTGAAGAAGAACGTGGTTGATATGGAATGCTCATATGGCTAACCTTTTGGTTAACTATTGTTGAACCAACAAGTGCATACGTTTGGGTACGGTTAACAAACCTAAAAGCGTGCATTTCCAAGTGTGTGTAACAAGCTAAGTTTTCGATCTAATGGTTGAGAAATATTATCTTGAATCTAAATCAGGTTTTCATCTAACGGTGGATATTGATTGCTTTGTTACCAAGGTAACTTAATTGCAAACACTGATTTGAAAGACTATATAAGGGGAACTCTACTATCTGTGCAAAACTAATACCCACACCTCATGTGTGATACTAGTTTGCATACTAGAGTCGGTTCTCTTTAAACTTTGGTTTTCTTCTTCTAAAACCAGGTTAACGACTAAAATACTTCATTGGGATTGTGAAGCCAGACCGATACTACTTTTATCGTAGTTGTGTGATCTGATCTTGCATCTTCTATCGTACCAGTATAATCAGATTGATTGGATTGAGATTGATATCTCCGATAGGCAAGATAGAAAAACTAATCACACACATCTTCGTCTAATTGTTTGTGATTCTGCAACATCTTGTTTCGCTACCATATGATTAAGATTGTTGTGAGGTGATTGATAACTCTTGGATGTTCTTCGGGAATATGAGACCGGATTATCAATTGGTTCCTGTTCACCTTGATTATTATCAAAAGACGGAACAAAACCTTTTATGGTTTATCTGTGGGAGACAGATTGATCCTTTGATAGACTTGTCTGTGTGAGATAGATTTTTTTATTGTCAAGTCCTCGACTTTGGGTCGTAGAAACTCATAGTTGTGTTTGAGATCCGCTAAGGGAATCAAGTGCATAGTATCCTGCTGGGATCAGAGGCGTAGGGAGTACAACTGTACCTTGGATCAGTGGGAGACTGATTGGGGTTCAACTACAGTCCAGGCCGAATTTATTTTGCAGTAGGCTAGTGTCTGTAGCGTCTAAATACGGTGTTTTTAATCTGGACTAGGTCCCGGGGTTTTTCTGTATTTGCGGTTTCCTCGTTAACAAAACTTCCGATGTCTGTGTGTTGATGGTGGTTTTTAGTATAAGGAGAAAACTGTAAAAGTCTATCTACCTGACCCGGTATCAGATGTAGTAAACATTGATATGTCTATTTTCCGCAGGGAATTTGGAGAATATATCAAAATCTGATGAGTGCCTATGTCTCTCTTCACATTATATTGAAACTCAATCTCCTAGATGAATTATTCACTAGTATAGATCCTAATGAGTATATAAGCTTCTAACTGCATTACTCACTAATGCCGGAGCCTGCCGATTATTTTTCCTATGCTATGTTCCCCGGTTGAACCCTTAATATTGATATCGCATGACAATTTGTGTTCACTCGCAGCAGAGTAGAGCGGATTTCCAAGTATCGAGGTTAAGGTCCTTGCATAAAAGTACTCAATCAGAAAGCATACGACTCTATAGCAATAAACTTAAAGAACTCTGTGTCAACATATAGAATTGAATCAATTTTGTGATAATTCACAAGATTCAAATATTACCCTGATTAATTTGCAGAAATTAGGGTTTTGCGCCCTGCGCAGTATATTAGACCTTGCCCGTCAAATTAAGCCTATGAGAACTAGGCAATTAATCCGTCATGGATTAGTAGGTGAAAAATCCTACCCATAATCAGAAAACAAGGAATAAAAGGAGTCGCAGAATAGGAGCAGCAACAAAAGGAGGTGTGTCCATGCCACATGCCAGCTGGCGCCACTTGCAACTGGCCACACCCCATGCTGCCCGAATCGGCCCCTGATGAGCATCCCCCAGTTTCTGACATGTTTGATGTATCGAGTATTTTCGTGGAAAACATGTAGCAGATTTCTATGTGTGACAAATCAAAGTTAGGAGACTTGCCACAGGAGAATATCACGTGATGGTATTTGGCTTTTCTTGGTTGGTCGCCAAAAACTTGCCACAGGCCAGTCAGTTCTGTGGCAAATCAAAGTTCTTAGATCGTAACTCACGAGAAAGGGTGGCCATTGATTATCGCCACATTCTGTTGGCGCCTGATGGTAGCACAATGACGTTATTATCACATTCCAATAGCGTAGTGGCATATAACGGCATGCTAGTGGCATAGTTAGCGCATGACAATGGCACGATGGTGCAAGTAGCGCATGGCGTAGCCATAGCCGCTAGCTTTTGGCACATTGATTTTAGACCCAAATGTGGCATGGCAACATAAGTTCCAGTTTCCAAAGCAATCCCAATGCTCTGGGAATCATTACTTGGCTTGGTTGGCGTAGCAAATTTTCCTAAATTAGGGTTTGGCATGCCGAAACCCTAATTAGCGCATATGGCATGCGGCCGTGGCGCAACGACATTTTACGCAAATGGTGCCATAGCCATGCCAAAGGAACCATAGCCAGGCCAACATGTGAAAACGACCACAAGAGCAATGATTACCACGAGTGGCTATGATATGGAGTTTTTATTAGGGTTTCCCGGAGTCCCGCATGGCTCGTGGCATGTTGTGGGACCGAAGTGACATAATTTGTTCCACTAGAGAAAATTAGGGTAACCATATTGAGTTTCAACCATCGCCACTAGAGCAAGGTCGTGTTTCTATTTAGGATAACCATATTGAAGTCTGTTATGGCGTTGGCCACAAACAGAAGGTGGGTTAGCACGTAGGCGTGCTATTTATGGCAAGTTGGCACGTTCGGAATGCACTTTTAGTACCTTAATACGGCATGACAGGTTTGGTCATGCCATTAGCATGTGGAGCGGAACGACACATTTGGCATGCCATTGACATGGTGGGGCGGTGGAGTGGCATGTTGGCATGATAATTAGCGTATTGGCGCGACTTTGGGAAAGCCAATTTGGCATCGTGATTATCTGGCCCAACCTTGCCTCTTTTAATACTGTGGAAGGTTTAGAGCGACCTGATTGGTCGATTAAACTCCGAACATACAAGGAGGGGCCGGCCAAGTATGAGTGTGGCCACACTTCTAGTGTGCGTGTGGCGGATTTAAAGCGAACTGATTAGTCGATGGTAAATAGAGCCGGCAAGTATGGGCCCAGCCACAACTCATGTGCGTGTGGCGGGAATAGGGGTCGGTTCAGGAAGCATGGGGTGTGGCCAATTGCAAGTGGCGTCGCCTGGCCTGTGGCATGGCCACACCTCCTTTTGTTGATGCTCCTATTCCGCGGCTCATTTTCTTCCTTGTTTTCTGATTGTGGGTAGGATTTTGCACCTACTAATCTATGACGGATTAATTGCCTAGTTCTCTTAGGCTTAATTTCGACAGGCAAGGTCTAATATACTGCGCATGGCGCAAAAACCTAATATCTGCAAATAAATCAGGGTAATATTTGAATCTTGTGAATTATCACCAAATTGATTGAATTCTATATGTTGACCCAGAGTTCTTTAAGTTTATTGCTAGAGAGACGTATGCTTTCTGATTGAGTACTTTTATGCAAGGACCTTAACCTCGATACTTGGAAATCTGTGCTACTCTGCTGCGAGTGAACATAAATTGTCATACCATATCAATATTAAGGGTTCAGCCAGGGAACATAGCATAGAAAAAATACTCGGCAGGCTCCGGCATTAGTGAGTAACACATCTAGGATCTTATATACTCATTAGGCTCTATACTAGTGAATAATTCATCTAGGAGCTTGAGTTTCAATATAATGTGAACAGAGACATAGGCACTCATCATATTTTGACATATTCTCCAAATTCCTTGCGGAATATAGACATATCATTGTCTACTACATCTTATGTCGGGTCAGGTAGATAGACTTTTACAGTTTTCGCCCTATACTAAAAACCACCATCAACACACATACATCAGAAGTTTTGTTAACGAGGAAACCGCAAATACAGAAAAACCCCGGGACCTAGTCCAGATTGAAAACACACTGTATTAAGCCGCTACAGACACTATCCTACTACAAACTAACTTCGCCCTGGACTGTAGTTGAACCCCAACGAATCTCACACTGATCCAAGGTACAATTGCGCTCCTTACGTCTCTGATCCCAGCAGGATACATGCACTTGATTCCCTTAGCTGATCCCACCGACAACTAAGAGTTGCTACGACCCAAAGTCGAAGACTTTAATAAACAAATCTGTATCACACTAAAAATTATACAGGAATAAATAAATCTGTCTCCCACAGAAATACCTACGAGTTTTGTTTCGTCTTTTGATAAATCAAGTTGAACAGGAACCAATCGATAACCCGGACTTATATTCCCGAAGAACAGCCTAGAATTATCAATCACCTCACAATAATCTAAACCGTATGATGGTGAAACTAGATATTGTGGAATTACAAACGATGATACAAAGATGTTTGTGACTACTTTTAATCTTCCCTATCTTCCCTATCAAAGAAATTAATCTCAATCCAATCTTACGATTGTACTCAAACATGATAGAAACAGCAAGATCAGATCACGCAACTACAGAGAAAATAGTTGGGTCTGGCTTCACAATCCCAATGAAGTATTGATGCGTGTTGTGAGTGCAATCAAATTAAATCACTTATTTCCGCATAATTAACTGGTAATATAATGGAAGCAAGGATCGTTCCCACGAAGAGCAGGGAGTTTAGTTGTCAAAAGGGTCATAAATTGGGGGGTTTTGTTTTATATTGTAAACAAAGTAAATAAAGCAATTGAAATTGAGTTGCAAGCAATAGAGAGAGAGATGATCGAGGAATACTTCTTCGTTAATAAACCTTCATCAAGTTATGATATCAATCCATTCATCCTTAGTACAGATTATCACCAATCGTAGAAAAGAAGCTAGATCAGTGTTATCCTCTAAATCCCTTAAGTCACTGGATTTTTTTTTTGCGGAAGTTCTCGACTACCAGATTCTATACAACCGAACCACCAAGTAGTATATCACTCAAGGTGTAATCCAAACGAATGCTTTAAGATTTATGAAGTTATAGGTTGATCCTACTAGTTAGACTCTTATATCAAGGTCCACTTTTTAGTGTTGTTTATACACACAATTACTCCACAGATCCCTATGCAAGTTCTTGTGTTTTCTACTTGTGTATGAATTATTCGACGATTAATTATCTCCTAACTCAATAATAACATTATATTAAATTCAAATAATCAATTTAGTTGGCCACCTAAACGATCAATCAATCAATCATAAACATTCTTTTTAGTATGAACAAACGATAACCATATGAGAATAACTTCAAAATAGATTAATATAATAACTCAAATCTTGTCTATAACTTAGAATTCATCCTTAATCAATATGGTATTTAGATACTCATGGATGTAGGAGCATCCATGTAAAACATATAAGAGAAGTAAAGAGATATCGTTACAATTGATGAGAACCGCTCTGAAACCCTATCTTTTGCCTCCGTTGGTGTTTATCCTCTCCAAGATTGATAGAAGATTAAAAGATATCTCAAAAATATTAGAAGAGCCTCTTTTATAGTACCCAAATTGTAGTTGTGCCCGTGCCTTGAATCCCGTGTCAAATGGTTACTAAAAACTAGCCAAAACCTTGCCAAACTCGTGTAAAACAACCAAACTCACGTCCACACAGTCTTCATGGGCTTCGCATGAACAGTACAACCCAGCGCAAATCAAATCCTAACTTCATTTGGCTTGTCAGTCTTCCGGAACTGACAGCCTATTCACTTTCTTTTATCACGGCCAGGTTATTCCATACGTAAGTCTTCTTGTAAGTTTTTTTTTTTTTTTTTTTTTTTTTTTTTTTTTTTTTCTTCTACGTCTGGGACTTCTAGTCGTAAACTCTCAAAATTGGATGCGTGTCGTGAGTGAAATCAAATTAAATCACTTATTTCCACACAATTAACTGGTAATATAATGGAAGCAAGTATCGTTCCCACGAATCAGCAGGTAGTTTAGTTGTCAAAAAGGTCACAAATTGGGGGGTTTTGTTTTAGATTGTAAACAAAGTAAATAAAGCAATTGAAATTGAGTTGCAAGCAATAGAGAGAGAGAGATGATCGAGGAATCCTTCTTCGTTACTAAACTGTCATCAAGTTATTATATCAATCAATTCATCCTTAGTACAGATTATCACCAATCGTAGAAAAGCAGCTAGATCAGTGATATCCCCTAAATCCCTTAAGTCACTGGACACGGAAGTTCTCGGCTACTAGATTCTATTCAACTGAACCACCAAGTAGTAGATCACTCAAGGTGTAATCCAATCGAATGCTTTAAGCTTTATGAATTTATAGGTGGATCCTACTAGTTAGACTCTTAGATCAAGGTTTATTTCTTAGTGTTGTTTATACACATAATTGCTCCACAGAATCCCTCTGCAAGGTCTTCCAACTTGTGTACGAATTATTCGACGATTACTTATCTTCTAACTCAATACTAGCATTAGATTAAATCAACCAATCAATTCAGTTGGCCACCTAAACGATCAATCAATCAATCATACACATTCTTTTTAGTATGAACAAACGATAATCGTATGAGAAAAACTACAAAATAGATTAATATAATAACTCAAATCTTGTCTAGAACTTAGAATTCATCCTCAATCAATATGGTATTTAGATACTCATGGATGTAGGAGCATCCATGTTAAACATATAAGAGAAGTAAAGAGATATCGTTACGATTGATGAGAACTGATCCGAAACCCTAGCTTTTTCCTCCGTTTGTGTTTCTCCTCTCCAAGCTTGTGTTGATGGTGGTTTTTAGCTTAAGGTCAAAATCGTAAAACTGTACATCTGACATGACGTCACTATAACCATTAGCACATTAATTGAATCAAGCAGCATGCCTACGTAAGAATTACCGGGGTACCCTTTTTTTTTACATGGGTCATGTTCCATGGTAGAACCCTTAACACTGACTGACATCATCTATGCCAAGACCTAATTCTCATGCTACCGTGCCAAGGCATGCCAACCAAGCCAGCAGCACCACTGTGCCAATGGCAGACCATGCCAGCCACATCACCGCGCCAAGGCATGCCAACCATGCCAGCCACACCACTGTGCCAATGGCATACCATGCCAGCCACATCTCCGCGCCAAGGCATACCAACCATGCCAGCCGCACCACCGCGCCAAGGCATGTCATCCATGCCAGCCGCATCTCCGCGCCAAGGCATGCTAACCATGCCATCCGCACCTCCGCGCCAAGGCATGCCAACCATGCCAGCCGCACCTCCGCGCCAAGGCATGCCAACCGCACCACTGCGCCAATGGCATGCCATGCCAGCCGCACCACATGTGCCAATGACATGCCAACCACCTTGATGCGCCATACCATGCCGGCCTTCCCTATGCGGCTACCAAAACGAAGGCGTGCGATGATCAACGACCACCCTTCCATCTTAGATGCAAATATTAGTCGTCCAAGGTCGCCAGACAACGAATGGTAACCTTTGGCCCAACGCTAAAACCCTAGTTTGGCCGCGCCTAAACCACGCCAATGCATGCCTACCATGCCACATGTGCCAATGGCATGCCGCGGCATCCACCTTGCAGCGCCTAAGCCATGCCATGTCGGACTTCCCTTTACAGATGCCAAAACGAAGGCGTGCGACAATCAACGACCACCCTTCCATCTTCGATGCAAATCTCAGCCGTCCAAGGTCACCAACCAACGCATGGTAACCTTTGGCCAAATGCCAAAACCCTAGTTTGGTCGTGCATAAACCACGCCAAAGCATGCCGACCATGACACATGTGCCAATGGCATGCCGCGCCATCCACCTTACCGCGCCTAAGCCATGCCATGCCGGCCTTCCTTTCATGGCTTCCAAAACGAAGGCGTGCGACAATCAACGGCCACCCTTCCATCTTAGATGCAAATCTCAGCCGTCCAAGGTCACCAACCAACACATGGTAAACTTTGGTCCAACTCCAAAACCCTAGTTTTGGTCACGCCTAAATCGCGCCAAGGCATGCCGGCCATTCCACATGTGCCAATGGCATGCCAGCCACCTTGTCGCGCCATACCATGCCGGCCTTCCCTATGCGGTTACCAAAACAAAGGCTTGCGACGATCAACGGCCATCCTTCCATCTAAGATGCAAATCTTAGCCGTCCAAGGTCGCCAACCAATGCATGGTAACCTTTGGCCCCAAACCCTAGTTTTGGTCACGCCCAAACCACGCCAAGGCATGCCGGCCATGCCACATGTGCCAATGGCATGCGATCCACCTTGTCGCGCCATACCATGTCGGCCTTCCCTATGCGGTTACCAAAACAAAGGCTGGCGACGATCAACGTCCATCCTTCCATCTAAGAGCAAATCTTAGCCGTCCAAGGTCTCCAAGCTACGCATGGTAACCTTTGACCACGCCCAAACCGCGCCAAGGAATTCCAGCCATGCCACATGTGCCAATGGCATGCTAACCACCTTGCCGCGCCATACCATGCCGGCATCCATATGCGGCTACCAAAACAAAGGCTTGCGAATATCAACAACCACTTTTCCATCTAAGATGCAGATCTTGGACGTCCAAGGTTACCAGCTAACGCATGGCAAACTTTGGCCCGAAGCCAAGCCCTAGTTTGGTCGCGCCTAAACAAAGCAAAAACCCTAACTTTTGTTCGCGCCTAAACTAGGCCATATTAAAGTCGTACCGGCCATGATTTCATGCCACTGGCTACCAAACGAAGGGTTGCAATAATCAACGGCTACCCTTCCTTTCAAGATGCAAAATCTCGACCGTCGAAGGTCACCACCGAGTCGGCAAGTCTCCCAAGATCAACTTGCCAGACAACAACAACATACTACATGTTTTCCACGAAAACGCTCGAGACATCAACACATGTCACAAACCGGGGGATGCTCATTGGGTATTGGTTTGGCGGTTTATAACGTGCGGCGTACACTACGCCCGTTATAAGATAGTGTCATAAGGATGAGGCGGTTAGTAAATACAGGGAGTAATGGTGAAACACTTTCTTTTATGGAACATCAATTCCAGGCGTTACAGGTTACCACCTCCTCCCATTTACTCACCCGTTTCCCATTTCTTAATGAGACGAGAGTACGTTTCACTTCGACAGGTATAAATAGGCATTACCTATTTCCACCGAACAACAAGTTCAGGTCAGGAGGATACAACACTCAGAAAATATTTGCTAGATTTCCATCTCTTAGCTTCTCACTTTCTGATATAAGTCGTGAAATAACTACTCTTCCAGAATCAACTATTCTGGTCTCAACACTTTCTTCGCTTCCCTTCCAAAACCAACCCTCCTCCTTCACTCTGTGACCGAAGAAAGTATGGAACATCCATTTCTTGGTTTAAGCCGGATTTGTATAGATTGATCTCTCGAATCTAAAGTACTCCCTTGCAGTACATTGTTTAGGGTTTAAACTCATTTTTCACCCACACACCCGAAATTACCAAAATCAGTAGAAATAGTTTTCACCCTCAAACAATTGGTGACCACAGTGGGAGGTTGATCTTTCGGTCACGATGTCAATTTTCAATCCTCGATCCCATACCTCGACCCAGACGTCAGGACAGTAAAATCAAACGATCCGTTCAGGAATCGACGACTCAGCTACTAGGCGGCTCTATTACCAGTCGTGACACGGCAAGGGACGACTGGGGACTTCCGAGGGGTTAGAAGCAAACGATCCGCCCAGGGATCAGAAACACGACAAAGAATGATTGGGGACTTTCCACAGTCACGGCGATGTTTCCCACAAAACTCGGTCTTACATCTGAGAGATTCCTTTTTCACCAAAAGATCCAAAAACCGAGTAAGTCTTGCCTAGACAAAATACGTGGTTTACTACTTCAGGTTTTCACGGGAATGATGAAACCAATATCCATGTTATGTTTCATCTCATGCTCTCTATCGACAAGCAATGCTCACGATTCAGTGGCTTTCCTGGGATGTTTGCACCATTCGCAATTGTAACCAAAAAGCATCGTTATTCTAAAAATAGTTTGTTCCAAATAATAATCCAAAACCCTCAAGGTAAAATTTTTCTGTCAAACCAAAAATCCAGGAAATCAAAACCGTAAACTAGGCGTTTCATTTGCCTTTCAAAAAAAAACATAAAATAAGAAGTTCAGAAGACAGAAATGCGTTCAAGGAAAGTTTTTCAACAATGGCTTGCTCATCTTGGCAAAATCCTCTTTCGTTCTTTGGAGAGCCGCCCTCTTCAACTTCAGCTTCCTGGATAACTTTTTGACTTCCGCTTCCTGCTTCTTCACCATATCCGCAGAAGGACCTTCGACTGTTTCAGCCAGCAACTTTTCAACCTCAGAGAAACCTTCAACGAACCAAGGAACATTGAACTTGAAGTTTACACACGTGTCACGATGAAACCTCCAGCTCGAGACTACATCCTCAGAAACAGTACACCAGTCACATTGCACATGCCGTCAATCGAAGACAAAGCTTCCTCCACACGCTTAACCAACACAAATCGACTAGTAATTTTCTTGGTCATGTCGATATGTCCGTAGCTTTCCCATATCCTGGTGTATAGCGCCACGTGTTTGGACGGCATGCTAAATCCCCCGATCAACACATGATCCGGATGAGGAACCAGATATGGAGGGTTGAAAGTGGCGCCCGCGACTGCATCAGCAACCGACAAGGGATTCCTAACGAAAATTGCAGCTGCGGCCACTGGAGTACTCTCCATTGTCTGAGTCACAATGACGTTTTCATCTCGATCAACATCCATTTCAAGGTCGCCCGGTGCGACTGTCACAGTTGGAGACAAAGTTGTATCTCCGCCAGTCTTCGTCTCAGGGCCATCTTCAGAAACAGCTTCCCCCTATAATATCACGGATTAGATATTTTCCTAATAGAAAGGAAGAGAGGAAAGAAGAAAAAACATGCGGGAGACTCACTGATTCGCTTTCAAACCAACTAGAGGAAGATTCAGCACTGCTGTCGGAAGAACTACTCTCGCTAACATTGGACTCTGAACTTTCATCCTTCTCGGATTCCCCGTTACCATGGATAGGCTCAGCACCACCACCCTCCGTCTCGAGAAACGATGTTTTCTGACTACTTGCAAGTTTGGTAAAAATGTTCACGCTGCTGAGACCCTGGGCAAGATACAAAGACGGATACTCAGAAAATAAACAAGGATATACGCGATCCAACTAAAATCAAGAGGAAAAGCATACATACCCGCATATTAGACGAACTGAAAGTCGGTAAGGATGTCGAATCTGACTGGGAACAGTCTGCACGGTTTTTCGACCTTTGCTCATTCACTTGGGGACTATCTGCATCCGGGCTAACGGATTTTCGCTTGGTCGAAGAAGGATCCCTCAGCAGTGGGTGCTCCGCTAAAACCGCAGGAGAAGGCTTACCGCGATGGTTTTCTACCATATCGTTCACGAATCAATGGATAGGGAGAAACTCATCCTGCCAAAATATGTTATATTTGGAGGTTGTTGATGGATTTCGGTCCGCGAGCGAAAAAGGGAGACTTTTACCCGACACAAGAACAGTAGCATCGAGAAAAGTTGGCAACGAGTCTTCTGGAACAACCGGATGACGAACGAGTGGGAACCCTTGGTCAAAACCCATTTACCGATCCGCCCTATCGATATTGTAAGAAACTGCTTTGCAAGATTCTCGAAAGAAAGATGACACATGACTGGGCGTGCAGCTTAGCATGAACACCATCTCTACAACACTCATATCCTCTTTATCAGAAGACAAATACATGCTCGGAGCAGGAGCAAAGGTATTGATCTGAGTTATGGACACATGCACCGGAGCCCATGGACAAAAATTGACCATGTGCGAGTTGTCAAGAAATCCAACCAGGTTTGAACCAATCTTTGGGCTCCTATGCGACCAACGCAGTATCCTAGAACCACCCCAAGACTCGGGAAGTACGGCCAACGGTTTTGGAGCATACCTTTCGAAGTGCTCCCACAGCCACGCTTGGAGAAAGGCAGCACGAATATACGAATCCACTTTCATGTAGTCATTTAAAGCGCATATGTCCGTGACCAGATGATCCAAGTGTGTATACAAAGAACCAAGAAACAAGCCTCCAATAGGGAGAACGACACCTTTTGCCAATTTTATGGAAAACTTGATAAGTTCTTGTCTTATCTCCTTCTTACCAGAGCCGTCATCGAAAATATCTCTGGATAACCAAATAGCCAAGAACGTTGCGACGTGAAGCGTATTATTTTTATGATTTGGCTCTAACTCATCAGGAAACCATTGAGACACCCGCCAGCCATAGAAGCACCTCGTATCGTTTTCTTTCCGAATGAATCCTTTTGATTTTGCAACCAGAGCGGCGCGCATTTCTTCTTCATCTGCAAACAACTTGACATCGAGGTTTCCTATTATGGGAAGGTTCATCAAGACGAACACGCTATTTAAAGAGATAGTAATTTCACCCCACCTGCATATGGCCATGTGAGTGTCTGGACACCATATGGAAATAAAAGCAACCAAGCCTGGAATATATTTCCTAATTTGAAGCACTGCGGAAGCAGCGACAGCATCAATAATCTACGCCTTGGTCAAACTGGCTTTTACACATTCCTGGCTCATCATGAATCGCATCCATTTCTCAAAGGGACGCAACTGACTCACACAGATTTTAAAGTCAATGGGAGAAGAAAAATACTCTTTCCTCTGAAGACAAAACCTTATTACACCTCCAGGCCGAACTGACCGGGCCTCTCCTTCACTTTCCGGACCAGTCAGAAGAATAGACACATACCTGGGATGATTTTTCCTAATTGTGGCTGATGTTGTAAAGAACTCATCGTCTATGTTTGGCTTGGAATTGCCAACATCTTTCGATATGGCTGAACTTTTCTCAAATGACATCCTAACGAAATTCTCTCACGCTACTTTCACCTTCGAAATAACTACAGTGGAACAATACTAAGAGAAATTATTACAGAAAGTGCATGGAAATTATTTTATCAGACACGGTAGATCCATCCTGGATACAAACCAATACGTTGCAAAGTCATAATGCGCATGAGCAAAGAAATGGGGACTGACAGACCCTGCATCACCACCTCATGCCAAGGCCGTACCCTGCAACAGGAAATTTGCGCCCGGACGAGGAGGCGTGCCCCACCATGGGAAAAATACACACGGCCATACTAGGAAAAGGGAGGAAACCCTAGGAGCTAGGTTTTCACGGGAAGGAAATGGCAGTTATTAACTCATGCATGCCTACTTTGCACAGTAATTGAGGCGGCCAACATTACTACGGTATTCACGCCTAAATGTTACTACAAGTTCACGCAAAGCATATTTACGGCTAGGATTCATACCAACACAAAAGAACAATATTTTTACAAGTTCATGAAAAGGTACGCCTACAGCTAGGGTTTGCACTAACACAAGAAAACAAGAAAAACAAGTTAAAGAGGAAGTGCTAGAAGACATACCTGGGATTCGCTCGTCCGCTTTACTGTTACCACACAGCCAGAATAAAAAAATAAAAATAAAGGTGTGAAATAAAAGGAGAGGCCGGCCCCCTTTATAGGAGTGTTACTTGGGAGTTTGAATAAGGAAAGGACTTCCTATTTGAGTCAAGTAAGGAAAAGAGCCAACCGGGCCCGCGAAGACAAATCACCATGCCAAGTCGTTCGCGCATGCTTTTCCTCACCAAACCGCGCCATTTCCTTGGCCCCACCATGCCAAGCCGTCCGCACCATGCCTTGGCCCCACCACGCCGATCCGTCCACATGCTTTGACTCACCAAAATGCGCCTTGCCTTGGCCCCACCATGCCAAGCCGTCCGCGCCATTGCCTTGGCCCCACCATGCCAAGCCGTCTGTGCCATTACCTTGGCCCCACCATGCCAAGATTTCCACATGCTTTGCCTCACCAAAACGCGCCTTGCCTTGGCCCAACCATGCCAAGCCGTCCGCGCCATTACCTTGCCCCCACCATGCCAAGCCGTACGCGCCATGACTTGCCGCGCCAACACCAACAACTCGCCAAGCCAGCGTAATGATGTTCCCTAACCCATCCTAGGTGATACATGGCCAGACTAAGCCGACGATCTTCATCTCACCACTTCACGGTCTACACCACAAATAGAATCTACGCAAGGCCGCCAAACATGAGGATCATGAACTCTCCTACCTCTCGAAAAAGGTTAGTCAGACTTTCCTGACCATCTTTTCACGAGCTGTCATTTCGATTTTTGTCCTTGCTTGTCACCATCTTATGCTTACCTCTCAACAATGCTCATGTTCCGAGCTAAGCAGGGGACTTAATATTAATGGTGGTTTTAGCTTAGGGTCAAAATCGTAAAATTGTACATCTGACATGACGTCACTATGACCATTAGCACATTTATTGAATCAATCAACATGCCTACGTAAGAATTACCGGGGTACCATTTTTTTTTTACATGGGTCATGTTCCACGGCAGAACCATTAACACTGACTGACATCATCTATGCCAAACCCTAATTCTCATGCTACCGCGCCAAGGCATGCCAACCATGCCAGCCGCACCACTGTGCCAATGGCAGACCATGCCAGCCACGTCACCGCGCCAAGGCATGCCAACCATGCCAACCACACCACTGTGCCAATGACATACCATGTAGGCCACATCTCCGCGCCAAGGCATGACAACCATGTAAGCCGTACCATTGCGCCAATGGCATGCCATGCCAGCCGCACCTCCGTGCCAAGGCATGCCAACCATGCCAGCCGCACCACTGCGCCAATGGCATGCCATGCCAGCCGCACCTCCGCGCCAAGGCATGCCAACCATGCCATTCGCACCTCCGCGCCAAGGCATGCCAACCACGCCAGCCGCACCACATGTGCCAATGGCATGCCAACCACCTTGCTGCACCATACCAGCCTTCCCTATGCGGCTACCAAAACGAAGGCGTGTGATGATCAACAGACACCCTTCCATCTTAGATGCAAATCTTAGCCGTCCAAGGTCGCCAAACAACGCATGGTAACCTTTGGCCTAATCCCTAGTTTTGGCCACGCCAAACCGCGCAAAGGCATGCCATGCCACATGTGCCAATGGCATGCCAACCACCTTTCCGCGCCATACCATGTCGGCCTTCCCTATGCGGCTACCAAAACGAAGACGTACGATGATCAACGACCACCCTTCCATCTTAGATGCAAATCTTAGCCGTCCAAGGTCGCTAAACAACGCATGATAACCTTTGGCCCAATGCCAAAACCCTAGTTTGGCCGCACCTAAACCACGCCAAGGCATGCCGACCATGCCACATGTGCCAATGGCATGCCGCGCCATTCACCTTGGTGCGCCTAAGCCATGCCATGCTGGCCATCCCTTCACGGCTGCCAAAACGAAGGCGTGCGACAATCAACGACCATCCTTCCATCTTAGATGCAAATCTCAGCCGTCCAAGGTAACCAACCAACGCATGGTAACCTTTCGCCCAAACCATAGTTTTTGCCACGCCAAACCGCGCCAAAGCATGCCATGCCACATGTGCCAATGGCATGCCAACCACCTTGCCGCGCCATACCATTCCGGACTTCCCTATGCGGCTACCAAAACGAAGGCGTGCGATAATCAACGACCACCCTTCCATCTTAGATGCAAATCTTAGCCGTCCAAGGTTGCCAAACAACGCATGGTAACCATTGGCCCAACGCCAAAACCCTAGTTTGGTCGCGCCTAAACGACACCAAGGCATGCCGACCATGCCACATGTGCTAATGGCATGCCGGGCCATCCACCTTTCCGCGCCTAAGCCATGCCATGCCGGCCTTCCCTTCACGGCTTCCAAAACGAAGGCGTGTGACAATCAACGACCACCCTTCCATCTTAGACGCAAATCTCAGCCGTCCAAGGTCACCAACCAACGCATGGTAACCTTTGGCCCCAACCCTAGTTTTGGCCACGCCAAACCGCGCCAAGGCATGCCATGCCACATGTGCCAATGGCATGCCAACCACCTTGCCGCGCCATACCATGCCGGCCTTCCCTATGCGGCTACCAAAACGAAGGCGTGCGATGATCAACGACCACCCTTCCATCTTAGATGAAAATCTTAGCCGTCCAAGGTCGCCAAACAACTCATGGTAACCTTTGGCCCAACGCCAAAACCCTAGTTTTGCACCTAAACCACGCCAAGGCATGCCGACCATGCCACATGTGCCAATGGTTTGCCGCGCTATCCACCTTGCCGCGCCTAAGCCATGCGATGCCGACCTTCCCTTCACGGCTGCCAAAACGAAGGCGTGCGATAATTAACGGCCACCCTTCCATCTTAGATGCAAATCTCAGCCGTCCAAGGTCACCAACCAACGCATCGTAACCTTTGGCCCAAACCATATTTTTTTCCATGCCAAACCGCGCCAAGGCATGCCATGCCACATGTGCCAATGGCATGCCAACCACCTTGCCGCGCCATACCATTCGGCCTTCCCTATGCGGCTACCAAAACGAAGGTGTGCGATAATCAACAACCACCCTTCCATCTTAGATGCAAATCTTAGACGTCCAAGGTCGCCAAACAACACATGGTAACCTTTGGACCAACACCAAAACCCTAGTTTGGCCGCGCCTAAACCACGCCAGGGCATGCCGACCATGCCACATGTGCTAACGGCATGCCGCGCCATCAAGCCGTCCAAGGTCACCAACCAACGCATGGTAACCTTTGGCCCCAACCCTAGTTTTGGCCACGCCAAACCGCGCCAAGGCGTGCCATGCCACATGTGCCAATGGCATGCCAACCATCTTGCCGCGCCATACCATGCCGGCCTTCCTTATGCGGCTACCAAAACGAAGACGTGCGATGATCAACGACCACCCTTCCATCTTAGATTCAAATCTTAGCCGTCCAAGGTCGCCAAACAACGCATGGTAACCTTTGTCCCAACGCCAAAACCCTAGTTTGGCTGCGCATAAACCACGCCAAGGCATGCCGACCATGCCACATGTGCCAATGGTTTGCCGCGCTATCCACCTTGCCGCGCCTAAGCCATGCGATGTCGGCCTTCCCTTCACGGCTGCCAAAATGAAGGAGTGCGATAATTAACAGCCACCCTTCCATCTTAGATGCAAATCTCAGCCATCCAAGGTCACCAACCAACGCATGGTAACCTTTGGCCCAACGCCAAAACCCTAGTTTGGCCGCGCCTAAACCACACCAAGGCATGCCAACCATGACACATATGACAATGGCATGTCGCGCCTAAGGCATGCCATGACATGCTAGCCTTCCCTTCACGGCTGCCAAAACGAAGGCGTGCGACAATCAACGACCACCCTTCCATCTTAGATGCGAATCCCATCCGTCCAAGGTCACCAACCAACACATGGTAACCTTTGGCCCAATGCCAAAACCCTATTTTTGGTCACGCCCAAACCGCGCCAAGTCACAAGTGCCAATGGCATGCCAACCACCTTGCCGCGCCATACCATGCCGGACTTCCCTATGCGGTTACCAAAACAAAGGCTTGCAACGATCAACAGCCATCCTTTCATCTAAGATGCAAATCTTAGCCTTCCAAGGTCGCCAACCAACGCATGGTAACCTTTGTCCCAAAACCCTAGTTTTGGTCACGCCCAAACCACGCCAAGGCATGCCGGCCATGCCACAAGTGCCAATGGCATGCCAGCCACCTTGTCGCGCCACACCATGTCGGCTTCCCTATGCGGTTACCAAAACAAAGGCTTGCAACGATCAACATCCATCCTTTCATCTAAGATGCAAATCTAGCCGTCCAAGGTCGCCAACCATGGTAACCTTTGTCCCAAAACCCTAGTTTTGGTCACACCCAAACCGCGCCAAGGCATGCCGGCCATGCCACATGTGCCAATGGCATGCCAACCACCTTGCGGCGCCATACCATGCAGGCTTTCCCTATGCGGCTACCAAAACAAAGTCTTGCGAAGATCAACGACCACTATTCCATCTAAGATGCAGATCTTAGCCGTCCAAGGTTACCAGCTAACGTATGGCAACCTTTGTCCCGACGCCAAGCCTTAGTTTGGTCGCGCCCAATCAAAGCCAAAACCCTAAATTTTGGTCGCGCCAAAACCTATATTAAAGCCGTACCGGCCGCTTTCATGCCACTGGCTACCAAACAAAGGGTTGCAATAATCAACGGCTACCCTTCCTCTAAAGATGTAAAATCTCGACCGTCGAAGGTCACCACCGAGTGGCAAGTCTCCCAATCTCAACTTGCCAGACAACAACAACATGCTACATGTTTTCCACGAAAACGCTCGAGACATCAACACATGTCACAAACTGGGGGATGCTCATTGGGTATTGGTTTGGCGGTTTACAGCGTGCGCATATACTACGCCCGTTATAAAATAGTGTCATAAGGATGAGGCGGTTAGTAAATACAGGGAGTAATGGTGAAACACTTTCTTTTATGGAACATCAATTCCAGGCGTTACCGGTTACCACCTCCTCCCATTTACTCACTCGTTTCCCATTTCTTAATGAGACCAGAGTACGTTTCACTTCGACTGGTATAAATAGGTATTACCTATTTCCACCGAACAACAAGTTCAGGTCAGGAGGATACAACACTCAGAAAATATTTGCTAGCTTTCTATATGTTAGATTCCAACTTTCTGATACAAGTCGTGAAACAATTACTCTTCCAGAATCTACTATTCTGGTCTCAACACTCTCTTCGCTTCCTTCCCCAAAACCAACCCTTCTCCTTCACTTTGTGACCGAATCAAATCTGGAACGACCATTTCTTGGTTTATGCCGGATTTGTATAGTTTGATCTCTCGAATATAAAGTACTCCCTTGCATTACATTGTTTAGGGTTTAGACTCGGTTCTTACCCACAACACACAAAATTACCGAAACCAGCAGAAACTGTTTTCACCCTCAAACAATTGGCGAATACAGTGGGAGATTGATCTTTCGGTTACAATGTCAATTTTCAATCCTCGATCTTATACTTCGAGCCATACATCAGGGCAGTAGAAGCAAACGATCCACTCATAGATCGACGACTCAGTTACCAGACGTCCCGGTTACCAGTCATGACACGACAAGTGATGACTGGGGAATTTCCAGAGGTTAGAAGCAAACAATCCACCCAGGGATCGATGAATCGGTTATCAGGTGACTCAGGGACGGCTGGGGACTTTCCATGATCACGGCGGCGCTTCCCACAAAACTCGGACTTGCACCCGGAAGATCCATTTTTCGTTAGGAGATCCGAAAAAACCGAGTAAGTCTTACTAGAAAAAAATACCTGGTCCACTACTTCAAATCTTCACAGGGGAGATAAAAACCGAGTAAGTCTTGCTAGAAATGGCCGAAGCAAGTCTGGAACGGCCATTTCTTGGTTTAGGACGGATTTGTACAGATTGATCTCTCGAATCTAAAGTACTCCCTTGCAGTACATTGTTTAGGGTTTAAACTCGTTTCTCACCCACACTCCCGAAATTACCAAAATCAGCAGAAATTGTTTTCACCCTCAAACAGCTTGATAAAAGATTAAAAGATATCTCAAAAATATTAGAAGAACCTCTTTTATAGTACCCAAATTGTAGATGTCCCCGTGCCTTGAATCCCATGTCAAATGGTTACTAAAAACTAGCCAAAACCTTGCCAAACTCGTGTAAAAACCAAACTCACGTCCACACAGTCTTCATGGGCTTTGCATGAACAGTAAAGCCATCCCAAATAAACTTTTAACTTCATTTGGATTGTCAGTCTTCCGGAACTGACATCCTATTCACTTTCTTTTATCACGGCCAGGTAATTCCATATGTAAGTCTTCCTGTAAGTTTTTTTTGTTTTCTTCTTTTCTTCTACGTCTGGGACTTCTAGAAGTAAACTCTCCTGGATCATTTTTTAGTTTTCTCGCTTTCTATCACGGCTAGGTTTTCCATCCGAAACATCTCCTGAATGTTTCTCTTATTTTCTTTCTTTCTATCACGGCTAAGACTTCCCAGCCGAGACATGTTCTGTAAGTTTTACTATTTCTTTCCTTCTTCATAACCATGGAAAACTCCATCTCAGGCTCGAGCATCATCATTTCCCTGAATCTCCATTGCAGTCATATTCCATCGCTGTCATGCATACTGCCAGCAACAACATCACAATCTTCTTCTCAAACTCCAAGCAATACTGCCATTACTCCAAACTCGAGCTTTTCCTTATTACGTCCATATTTGATCATTCCCAGTCGTTCTAACTTTTCCAGCAAAACCAAATCTCGTTCTCATCCTCTGTTTCTTAGACAACCCATCATCTCATCTCTCTTCAATGACAGCAGTCATCATTCCGTTGCTGCCATCATACGCCGCTCCATCTTATCACGGATTCTTGCTTGAGTTTCATTGACAGCAACAAGAACCAACACAGTTCAACTCATTTCGATCATCGAGCTAAAACCCATTCAACACCATCCAACCATTCCCGAGCTCCATCATGGTCTTTATCGTCTACTGTCAGGAACACCCATATCAACAGCTCCATCTGAATCTTCCTTCCTGTCGATCCACAACTTCATTTAGCTTGACCAACAATCACCACATTTCCCATCTCGAGTTTCTGCTTCCCGTGAAAAAGAACCCTGGTTTTCATCGTTGTTGAATGAGGAAGAAAGGTGGTGGCCCTGAGTAAAACACTTGGTGTTGTTATCATCATTTGAATTACTGGTTTCCCCCAAGTAAAAGATGTGTCTTCCCCTTAGCCAGCTTCATTCTTGTTTCTCCCATAACTTCTTCATACGATATTCTTTCACCGTTGGCTTTGTATTTCCGTCCTCTTCAATGTGATAGCAAGGACACCTAGGTTCGAATGGGTTCCACTTGGTCTTTGGCCTTTCTCCATTTGTAGCTAGCTTCTTTTATTGCATAATAAAGTGCAAATTCACTTTTTTGGATGATTCACCTAATAAAATACAAATAGAGAAAAAGAAACGTAATATACAATAATTTGCAAGAATATAAGAAATTACTAGCATAGATTCTACACTAAATACATGCAAAATATGCACTTAACAAGTATTCAAGTCGTTAACCTACATGGTCTCGATAGAAACCTAAGGTTAAAGGAGAATCAACTCTAGCTTATACAACTAGTATCACACAGGAGGTGTGGGGATTAGGTTTCCCAGTTGCTAGAGTTCTCCTTTATATAGTTTTCAAATTAGGGTTTGCAATCAATGCTACCTTGGTAACAAAGCATTCAATATTCACCATTAGATGAAAACCTGATTAGATTCAAGCTAATATCTTTCAACCGTTAGATCGAATCTTAGCTTGTTATACACACATGAAATTTAACTTTATTTAGGTTTGAGTAACCGTACCTAAATGTGTACAAGTCATTGGTTCAATAGTAGTTAACCATAGGTTAGCCATATGAGCACTTTAATATCAACCTTATTCTTCTTTACCACAACTAGTTCAAATGACTCAAATGAACTAGTTAGAGAGTTGTTCAATTGCTTAGATCTCATAGAAGTATACAAGACACAATCAAAACAAAAACAATTTTGATTCACTCAAATCGATTTATGAACATTATAGCCACGGTTTGCAAAGATTGCATTCCTTAAAACATAAATGTCTTAGTTCACGAATTAAACTGTTTTTAGAAAATAACCTACTTAAGTACGCATACTGGTACGCATACTTAAGTACCCGGAATAAGTTTGTTTTCAGTTCACAAACTCCAGCAGAAATTCACGGGATGTGAACTTCCGACAGTACGCATACTGGTACGTGATAGACACATTTTTGTGACCAAATTATCCTCAATTTTCAGTATTGTTGGTACTCGATTTTCTACTTATTATGGTGTTTTATGTGTTTGTAGGTATTTTTGGAAAATAAACATTTTTGGAAAATTCGGCTCGAAAAGTTGGTATAGGCACCCGGAGGACACATGTTATTCGGACTCTCAGTTTTGGATAAGGGGCACCTAACTGATAAGGGGCACCCAGGTAACCAACTGCTAATCACACCCCGTTACTGGTTAAGGGGGATCCATCTTCTTCCTTGATTTGAAAAGAAAAAATTGGCGGGAAATTTGGTTTCAACGGTAAAAGATTTATTATCTTTAAGATAAGAATATCTTATTGCCTTACAAACATGAAGTTTTGAATAAAAAGGAAGTTATCTTGTATTAAACAAGAAATATATCCTTAGAAGATTTTATCTTGGATTTTATTATGAGAATAAAAGAAGATATGGGTTTAGTAAAGAAATATATAGAATAAAGAGAAGGAAAATTTTTGAAGATAATTTTAATTAAAAAGAAGAAGATTTTGGAGTTATGGAAGAATATATTTGAGTGATGTGTATTTGTGTGTATAAATATAGAGCTAGAGAGCACATTTGAGGAGTTTTTTGGAGAGAAGAGAAAAACCCGGTTTTAATTATTTCTCACCTTTTCCATCATTTGTAAACACCTTTTTGAGCAATGAAAAATTCCTTTGAGTGTGTTTTCACCATGCGGAGCTAGACCCAATCTTCCGGGGCGATGGAGGAAGCCATTCTTCCAAAAGTTATGTGGTAAAATTTATTTGAATTTATTTATGCAATTCTTTTATGATTATTTGCACCGAATGAAAATTGAGTAATGATTTTTATTAATTAGTTGTGTTTTCTCTTGATGAAGTATGCTTAGTTTAGGGCTTTTGATACTTCATGCTTGCGATTAACAATTGATATTTTGAAAATCTAATTTAGGCAATGATTAGAATCACAATTTCTTTTGATTGGAGTTATATTGTCTAGAATTGCATGATAAAAATTAACATTAAATTACATGAATTTTGGTGAATGGTGAAATCCTGAACCCCGGTCTCTCTAATATAATCAGTTTTAATTTGCTTTCTTTTCTTTAGTTTTAAAATTTAAAATTAAAAGCACAACCTTCACAAGTCTTGAACGAACTCTATTTATTACTACAACAACTTTGAAAACACATCAGTACGCGGACTTTAGTTACAGTTATCCTGAGCAGCAAAGTACGCATACTTTGGTTCAAGGATATTGGACTTACACACATATGAGTTGTCTCACAATGTTTATATCCAACCATGGTTATGTATTCTAAACTATCATTTCAATCATTGAAACATTATTAGAGAACGTTATATAGTTATTGTTCACAAACTATTTTTCGTCAAAGCGATTTTCCAGTGATTTGAAACTATTATGACTTTCGTCACTAGTAAAGATGAACTCGGCCAAAGCGAAAGCTTACCAACACATATTTATAGAAATAAATAAGCGAGATAAACTCAGCTCGAAATAGTACATGTGTATAATCATAGTCTATATAGCAATACGACTTTTATCTCAAGATAGGAGATAAAGTAGACTTTTGAGTGATATATAAGTTCAAGTCTCCACATAACTTTTTGCCGATGAAGCTCCACCAGATCCTTGAGTAGTTCTTCTTCTTTGCATGATGAACACCATGGAGTCTAGACCTCAACTACACTTTATATCCTAGTCCGAGACTTAGCTATTAGTAGACTAGAAATCAAGACTTATAATTTTGGCAATTAAACTTGACAAACAAGCTTGAGATAGAAACGCTTGCGAGTTAGACCGAGGAATGCTCTAACAATCTCCCCCTTTGTCAATTTTAGTGAAAAAACCATCAATACATATGGAATACAAAATAAACGAAATTTGCAGCTTCTCTTCCACATGCATGATCTCCTTGGTTCTTCAACATTACTCGAAATATTCGTCACTTCCAAGTACTCCAATGATTCCAAAGGTTGTACGTTCAACATCATCATTGTTGAAAATACGTAGCCATAACAATGAGAAAACAAAAGCTCTCAATCATTGTTATACAGTGTCATAGTATTATTACACAACATCAAAGTTCAATTGTATCACCACTTCGACAATAATACTATGGTGATATGTATCACTCCCCCTTAGTCAATACTCCATATCACATGGAAACCAATCCCCCTTACATAATGATCCGAAAACCATATGTATTTGTAGTGTGAACTACACATTAATTCTCCCCCTTTTTATCAATAAAATTTGCAAAGGTACGAAAACTAGTGGGATCCTAATGAAATTTCCATAGAGATCTCACTTCATGACAAAAAGAAAGTACATGTTAGAGCATATCTCGGTTAAACCCACCAAGCGTTGGTATGTCAAGTTTGGTTGTCATACTTTAGTGAATCAAAACTCATTTAAATAGTGCTTGATTATATACTAGAATTAACTTCTTATAAGTTAGCTTGAAAGTGTTAGGATATGAGACTGACAAGTGTTACATGAAGACTTGAAGAATGTGAAGAAGTATGGAGCTACAACGACAACATCATCCTTCCTCTTGAGGTTAGTAATACTTGACTTGAACTGTTTCATTCCCTACCATATCTTTCAAGTCGTGCATATTGAAAACATAAATGCGAAGCTGTGTATGATACTCTAGTTATACATAGTATTAAGGAATACAATACGAGGTTTATTGCTTAACCATTAAACTTTGTATATAAGACATCGACATGATCATATGAATGCTATTGTGATTATGTATGGGTATGAGTGAAGATTTCATCCTAGGAAACAATATTTTACATTCCTTTAAAGGAAGTAAGTTCATAAACTTGTTTTGTGAATCGAAAGGGAAATTTCTAGGCTTATTGGTATTGTTATTCATTGCAAATCTATTTTTAATTACCAATATGTGTGTTTAGTATAACCGCTCATAAACTTGTTTATGTATCTTGGTAAAACTATTCACAAGGCCTGACTTATGTATTGGTATGATTTTTATTAGTGAAATCGATCTTAAGTAATCACTAAAGATTGTATGATCTATGCCTTGTAAATAACAACTTTTATCTAGTCATTGGGGAATCTATCTTAGTAAGAGGTGCAACAAATTTACAAGAGGGAATCGATCCTTGTAAGAGGTACAACACGTTTTTAGTAGATGGGGTAACCGATCCTATGAGCATGTGCAACAAGTTTGTAGTTTTTGGGGAACCGATCCTATGGACATGTGCAACCGAATACAGGTAGTTACCATAAGTTGTGGGGAACCAATCCTAGTACCTAGTCAACCAAATTTTGGTAACTAGTGTGACTATGCACAATACTCAATGGAGGTAGAACCGAACTTGTTTTGGTAGAACCGTGAAACCCATAATTGGTGATTTGATAGGATAATCAATCACATAGTTCTTGGAATTCAGACGAACCAATTCTAAACTTGTTTGGAAGTGTGGCAAATTATTTCCAAGATCATAAGTATGAAAAAAGAATTGCAAAGTAAATATGTCGACATACTTTGAACATGTGCAGTAACTCTTATCATTAATTGTTCAAAGATATTCCTTAATAGCTAAAGGATAATCCCATGATCGAAATAAATTGAGAATCTTTTAATTAAGGTTTCTTAGTTTTCATATGTTATTTAATTTCCAAAAATTAAATGCATATCTTTAGAAAATAATAATTAGTAATGTGCATTTACTGATTATAGATTTTTCTATTGGGATTCCGGTCAATATTTGGAAAGTGCATTTCCAAGAGTTAAGAAAACCGATTTTGTATTTATTGTATATCTTTGAGAATATTCGATTTTGGAAATTCCCTTGTGTCCAAACTTTCTTGCCTATAAATATTGAAGTTTGCATTTCTAGCAAACTAATCCCCAGAGCCAGCAAAATTACCTAGTTGTGTTGTTGCTGGTGGAGACGCCTATTCGGAGAGTAAAGTAACCTAATTAGGCGAAATCTCTTACGGCCGCTCAGTTTAAAGGCTTCTTTGGTATTGAGAAGCTCTATTAGTACCGTTGGTAGGAAACTAGATAATTGCAGTTTATTATTAGTTTTCGATTGATTTGATTGACTAACGGTTGTTGAAATTTGATTGTACCTAGTTTGTTTATGGTTGAGAATCTTCTCTTCTGATATAAGATTCACTCAAACTAGATCGAAGTTTCGACGAGGATCTTTAGAATGTTTGTAGATCTAAAGACGTCTTGTGATAATACAACATTAATAGACTCTGTTCTGTGTGTGATTGATCACAAGAGATTCAAGTTGATTGTGTGCAGGTGCTGATTGAAGATTAAATAAGATTTGAAGACAAGAAGACTTTTTGGGTTCATAATCTTTGGTGTGCACAATACTTGTTTCGGCTGGAAAGGGATCCAACTATAATCGGTTTATCTTTGTGATAGATTGGACTGATTAGTTGAGTAGATCGGCATCAATACACTTCTTTGTGATTAATAGTATTGATTGCATTGTCTAAAAATTACTTCGGTAGTTGTTGAGATATTGATCTAAGGACCCGAAAAAGGAGTTTATTGGTTAAACGGAAGATCCTTTGTCAGACTCATATCACGTTGTTTGAAAAGAGTTGTTACCGAACAAATTTGTTGTTCCTTTACTGTTTGGAATACGGGCAAAAGAATTGTTCCAAGTGCATGACTTATTTACAAGTTGGAGGCGCAAGGATACTGAGGGAACTAGGTGAACTATAGGTTTAGTTGCTTGATCTCAACTATACGAAGTTGGTTTGATTTTGTATAACGGCTTAATTCTGAGAGTATTCAATCCTAGACTAGGTCTCGGGTTTTTCTGCATTTGCGGTTTCCTCTTTAACAAAATCTTGTTGTGTCATTTACTTTTATTTTTCGTAATTATAATTGTGTTTATTATAATTTAAAGTAAATCGCACAAATGTTAATTCCTATTTTACTTGATAGGCGATCCCTAGAGTTTGGTTAAGTCCGAACCTATTATCAAGTAAACATACTTCGTTGTTGTATTGTCTCGATCTTGTATCCATAGACGATCACACGAAGTGTGACCGATTAGTTATATTGTCTCGACTCAGTCCATAGACAAACACTTTCGTAAAGGGACTTATAGGTGGAAAAGTTTTAGATTGAGGTATATTTGGGTACCCTCGTCTTTTCAGTATATATCAAATTTTTAGATGCAATCATATAGCCGAAGCTAAATGTATTCATCAAGGAGTTTATAAAGATACAATATAACTCCTATAATATTCCACATCCGCACTCCCCACAAAGATTTGGCAATTAAGCACAAGTTAAATTAAGAACTCTCCCCCATAAAATGTCATTCCCGAAAGAACAACAAGAGCGACCTTACTTTCACAAGAAAAGAATGATTTCTTTGGAAAACACAAATCACATAAAAATATGAATGTGTATCCAAAATACTCAATTAAATTAACCACAAGAGAACCCATGATTAATTTAATCAGAAATGCTCAACATAAGAGAACTTACGGAGCCGCATAGTACATACATAAGAAATATGGATCAGGGAAGATCAATACTGTAGAATAGACAAGGATTCATTATATTTTCCATCACAATTTGCACAATGATGCGTGTCGTAACCACAACAAATTAATTAATGTTTTTCCACCTAATTAACAAGTAATATAGTGTAGTCAAGTTCGTTCCCACGAGGAGCAAGAGGTTTTAGTTGTTTAATTGTCACAAAAAGGAGGGTTTGTTTTATAAAGAAAAATAAAATAAACAAAGCAATTCAAAGATAAAGATGAAATCAATAAGAGAGACAAGATTAAGGAATCCTTCTTCGTTGCAAAACAATGATTCAAGTTATGTTTTTCATCCACATGTTATTAGTCACAGATTATCACCAACCGTAGGATAGCAGGTTTGCTTAGCTAACTCCAAAACTCCTTATTTCACTGAGTAACAGGTCCGCTTAGTTATCAGATTCTATTCAAAAGAACCACCTTGAGGTTCACTTACAAGATGTAATTCCCCGAACGCATTAAGATTTATGAATTTAGGTTTAGTACTAGTAGTTAAACTCGTTTCGCTTGGTCCACTTTCTAGCGTTGTTTTCACACACAATTTCTCCACGGAATCCCTCCGCAAGGTCTCGTGTTTGCTATTTGTGTAAAGAGTCAAGAAACGATTACTTATCCCCTAAATTTCACTAGCTTTAGATCAAATTAACAAATCAATTTAGCGTGCACTCTAAAAAATCTATCAATCAACCATGAATGTATAAACATTCCTATTAGTAAAAACAAACGATAATCATGTGAAAAACTTCAAGGTAGATTTTAAAACAAAAACTCAAATCATGTTAAGAACTAGGAATTCATCCTCAATCAATAAGAAATTAGCTACTCATGCTAAGGAGTTCACACAAAGAATAAACAAAAGAGAAGTGTTGTGTGTATAGAAGTGTGCAAAAGCTTTATAGAGAACTTCTCTATTTATAGGCTTCAATGCTCTCCAATCCTTGTAGGAAAAGAATCCCTTTCTCATAATAACACCACTTTCCCAATTTGAGCCTAATTCCAATTTCAAGTCCAATTCTCCAAATCTTCCAAGTTTTCATCCAACTTCCAGATCTAAGTATTCACACCGATGAGAAGAATCCACACAAAAATATGTAAATTTGGGTAGCCTGAAAAGTCCTCGATATCACCGGAAATACGCCTGAAAAATCGCCGTTGGCCACCGCTAAGTTCTTCTCCGTCGACAGAATATTCCACCACGATTCTGTTAAAATTAACGGTCTTTGACGGTCAACTTGGTCAAAGAAGAGAGAGTCAGCTTCAGTCAGTTCGCCCTAATCAGGGCTTACTCATCTGACTCACTGAGTTAGGTTCAACGAGCCACTGGGTTAACTCGCCAAAGAAAAGAGCCGGCCGAGTTCTGTCTGTAATCAGAGCATTTCTAAGGCCAATTTCAGGCTGATATATTCATTTCCTGTACAATCCTAACATACATCTAAACTTTTCAAGCATTCACAGTTCAATCGTTCTTTCATGCTTCCCTGCAATATCAGCAGCATCATTTGCTTCTATTGCAATCATTCATAGCCACAAACCCATTCATTCCTCTCTGAGATCGATAGTAACTTCAATCAATGACAGTAGTAGAATTATTTTCTCCTAGTCCTTCTCGACTTCATACCCATTCCACCAGAACTTCAGCAGACTACCATCTTCGATTCAACAGCAGGTTCATCACCATCTTCTCTGCAATTCCATCTTTCATCGAAACAGTGTCAATACCTTGCTCAATGCTCTCTCTCAAATAGAACCCATCTTCCATCATCTCAGATTCAGAATAAAACCCATCTTCGATTCGTTCTCAATTCAACAAAAAATCGTACCAATCTTCACAGCAGTAATAGCAGATCATCGAACTGCAACCAAATATGTCTTCTTCTCTTCGGTTCTCACAGTAAACCCTTACTTCATTTTGATCTGATTTCTTCTCCATCGACTCCATCTCTCCGATTCAATAACAGCAGGTTTATTATCTTCAACCGATCCCATCGATTCAATCCTCTCTATGTTTTTGATCCATCTTGATCTCTACTGACGGCAGTCACAGCTGCTTTCTCATCTCAATTTTAGGGACTGTAGAATGAGGTGAATGAGAGAAACACGTCTCTCGATTTAGGGTAAATGGGAAGGGTTAGTTATTTAGTACCCGGTCACCTTGATAAGGTCCACCCAATGGGTGCCCTATAATAGGTGGTCAGTTATGATAAGGGCTAGCCAGTTTACTGCCCCTTATCCTCAGCTGATCTGTATTTAGTACTCCTTCAAACAGGGTTGCCTCTTAACCTTGACCAGGCTCCCAATAATGACAATCTATGAAATTTCCTTTTTTCCCTTTCGGCTCAATTTGGGTGATTTCTTCTTCTTTTTCTCCGTGCGACTCCAGAGTACCTAATAACTCAAAAACATGCGTAAAATACATAATTTACAAGAAAAATAGCAGCGAAAGCATAAAAAATAGATAATAAATAGGATGTATTCTACACCCTATCAAGTTGCCCCACACTTAGACTTTGCTAGTCCTCGAGCAAATCAAACTAAAACTTATAACTTCAAAGCGTTCCAGCGCCGCAAGCATCCAAGAAGCTATGAGGACATAAAATTTCTGCATGCTAGTAATAAGAAGTTAAAAATACTAAAGAACATATTCTCATTCTTAAATGTTGAGTTAGAAATAACCACACCATAATGAGAGAACGCGTGTTTGAGAAGCAATCAATAAGAATTTCGCCTCGACTTCTGCCTCACCAAAAAGGGTTTTATGAAATTGCACTCAAAAGACGGCTTTTTATGGGTCTCACATGTGTGCAGGTAGGAATTAAGATAGAAATCTTGCAACACGTTGAATGGTGGGAAGGATATCTTCCGAAATATTTTAAAAACCCACATCTTTTAACATTTTGAAAAACCATTTTTCTGACGATCTCTAAGAAAGGAAATCAACCACTATTATCGAGGATGAGATTACTTACTTACCTTCACATCTGATTGCCAATGATGATAACACCGCTCTCACGGCATCCAATAGAAACATATTCCGCTCCTCGTCTTCATCTTCTTGGTCTTCGTCTTCGGATTCAACTATTGATGATAAATGCTCGAACTTCGTAATTCCTTGACTATTTGTAACACTTTACCTTAAATCCTTGTCGCTTGAAACTTCCTTATAGATTTTTCCTTCCCCACGGCTTATTAAATAAATATTAAAAACAATGATAAATTTTTCTCTTGTCTCATTTTTTTTTTCATTTTACTTTTTTTTTTAGAGACAAGAGAAATAAAATACAAAACAAGGTGAAAATAAAAACAAACCATGGCCGTGGGAAAAGTACTTTATCGCTTGATTATTCACAACTTTTATCGTCTCGAAATCATAAACTTCAATAATTCTAACCTTTTGATTTTTCTTTGCTCTTGTAAATAAGTCTTCAACATGTATATATAATTCCGCTCATTTTATGTTGCTTTACTTGGATATGAAATTTACTCTTTTCTTGTTCCGTTGCTTGTAAACCTTGAACTTTTTCAACTTTCCTTGTAGATTTTGATGTCGCTCCCTTGTTGATGATGATGGTGTTTCTATGGATCCGTTGTTGTCGAGAGAGAGAATGGTGTTAACTGCAAATCGAACTACAAGAAGGACGCTTTCATCTATAGACGTCACCCTCATGATTGACAAAATTAGAACTCAAGAGATCAAAGAGTAGTGCTTTTATTGGTGGAAGGTTGGGAAGCTCACCATTCTACCCAGAATTAACGTACGGTGACACACACTCAAAAGAAAGCTCTTTAGTTATTTATAAAGAAATTTGTTCGGTGCCTCGCATGATATAAATAGGGTAGTCTCCACTAATGATTGATCAACAACTCTAATAATTCATGTCTCCCTGCTCCTAATATGCATCACCGACATGATTAAATCCATTATTTAACACTCTAACAAGTAAGAAATCTGAACGTAGTTCCCTAACACTTCCAAGTTCAATTATGTCGGTCAGAATTCTCTATGTAAACATACCTAGAAGTATGCTAGTGACTCTAAAATCTCTAAAAGTTGGAGGTTTTATGCAATTTTTTTTTAATATGCTTAACCACTCCCCCACACTTGAACCTTACATTGTCCTCAATGTAATTGAATCCTCCTAGTAAAGTCAAGGTAGGAAATCCTAACATGATATGGAACAAGAAAAATAAATAAACGAAACAAAAAGAAAATAAAAAGCAAAAGGATAAGAAATACAAAACCTATGGGTTGCCTCCCATTAAGCGCTTGTTTTAAAGTCGACGACCCGACTTGGCTCTTGTAAGATTCACTCCCCATATACTAACAATCGGAAAATTTGGGGATCCACCCATAGTACATGTTTTTCAAACAATAGCTTCATACAAATATTAGCACAAGAAAACAATAGTGAAATTATCGCTCGATAGAAACTTCCCCCACACTTATTCTTGTCCACACTCGGAAGTGTATAAAGAACATAGAATTTGGGAACTCCCATGGTTTCCTTTTGGCAAACCTGCATAGTGTTAGCATCAAGTGTTTTCAATGGTGGATATCTAGAAATAAAATCATCCAAAAATATTTTCGAAGCACATACATTCAAACCAATAAGAGGTAAAGCAGAAGAATCAATATGCAAAGGGTTAGACAAACCTTGCAAAAACTCTTGTATTACGTAATCCTCTTCATCCTTAGAAAATTCAAGTGAATTGCTTACCTCTTGTATATCGTGGTCCTCTATCAAATAATGCAACCATTCTTCGTTATTTTCTACCTTCACCAAAGTCTAGGCATCATTAAAATCATTGTCAAGTTCAATTGGGTCTTCCACAAAATCAATGAATTTGGTTTTATCCTCTAGCATCATCTCTATTATCATCATCGGAGTCGGGCCATTCACTATAATGATTTTCATCGGTATAAATTGTAAGATCTTGTGAGGGTGTTACACCGTTTATAACAATAGGCAAGTCACACCCAATCTCCTCCTTTTGAATACGTGAAGGATCGTTATTATGATCTGGAGTTGGAATAACTTTATCCTTGTTACAATAATTTTCATAAGGTTCAAAATCATCATCGTAACCCATATAATAACGTTTTTCACGCTCCATTCTTAAAGCTCTTTTAGCTTCAAGAATTTCTTCATCCGATGCTAGGCCTTCATCGATCAATTGATAAAACCTTCTCTCAAGTTCCCTCAAACTAGGTTTCCTTACACCGAGGAGATCACGCATAGATTTAGAAGCATAACTATCCTCCCCTCCTAGTGATTGTTCACTTACATACCCGTCATAAGGTTGTTGATATGTAAGAGAATATCCATAAAGTATGTATCCTAAGGATGGTTGGAAGTTGACATAATGTTGAGGTTGAAAACCATATTGATTGTTGTAATATGCTTGCTCTTGTCCACCGTACATGGAAAACTGGTACCTGAAATAAAAATTCTTGAAAACAAAGTTAAAAAAATAAATAAAACGAAAATAAAAACAATTAAAGCTACTCCGCTGCTCCCCGGCAGCGGCGCCAAAATTTGGTGCGTGTCGTAACCACAACAAATTAATTAATGTTTTTTCCACCTAATTAACAAGTAATATAGTGTAGTCAAGTTCGTTCCCACGAGGAGCAAGAGGTTTTAGTTGTTTAATTGTCACAAAAAGGGGGGTTTGTTTTATAAAGCAAAAGAAAATAAACAAAGCAATTCAAAGATAAAGATGAAATCAATAAGAGAGACAAGATTAAGGAATCTTTCTTCGTTGCAAAACAATGATTCAAGTTATGTTTTTCATCCATATGTTATTAGACATAGATTATCACCAACCGTAGGATAGCAGGTTCGCTTAGCTAACCCCAAAACTCCTTATTTCACTGAGTAACAGGTCCGCTTAGTTATCAGATTCTATTCAAAAGAACCACCTTGAGGTTCGCTTACAAGATGTAATTCCCCAAACGTATTAAGATTTATGAATTTAGGTTTACTACTAGTTGTTAAACTCGGTTCGCTTGGTCCACTTTCTAGCGTTGGTTTCACACACAATTTCTCCACGGAATCCCTCCGCAAGGTCTCGTGTTTTCTACTTGTGTAAAGAGTCAAGAAACGATTACTTATCCCCTAACTTTCACTAGATTTAGATCAAATTAACAACTCAATTTAGCGTGCACTCTAAACAATCTATCAATCAACCATGAATGTATAAACATTCCTATTAGTAAAAACAAACGATAATCATGTGAAAAACTTCAAGGTAGATTTTAAAACAAAAACTCAAATCATGTTAAGAACTAGGAATTCATCCTCAATCAATAAGAAAATTAGCTACTCATGCTAAGGAGTTCACACAAAGAATAAAGAAAAGAGAAGTGTTGTGTGTGTAGAAGTGTGCAAAAGTTGTATAGAGAACTTCTCTATTTATAGGCTTCAATGCTCTCCAATCCTTGTAGGAAAAAAATCCCTTTCTCATAATAACACCACTTTGCCAATTTGAGCCTAATTCCAATTTCAAGTCCAATTCTCCAAATCTTCCAAGTTTCCATCCAACTTTCAGATCTAAGTATTCACACCCATGAGAAGAATCCACACAAAAATCTGTAAATTTGGGTTGCCTGAAAAGTCCTCGAGATCACCGGAAATCTGCCTGAAAAACCGTTGTCGGCCACCTGGAAGTTCTTCTCCGTCGACAGAATATTCCATCACGATTCTGTTAAAATTAACGGTCTTTGACGGTCAACTGGGTCAAAGAAGAAAGAGTCATCTTCAGTTAGTTCGCCTTAATCAAGGCTTACTCATCTGACTCACTGAGTTAAGTTCAACGATCCACGGGGTTAGCTCGCCAAAGCAAAGAGCCGGCCGAGTTCTTTCTGTAATCAGAGCATTTCTAAGGCCAATTTCAATCTGATATATTCATTTCCTGTACAATCCTAACATACATCTAAACTGTTCAAGCATTCACAGTTCAATCGTTCTTCCATGCTTCCCTGCAACATCAGCAGCATCATATGCTTCTATTGCAATCGTTCATAACCACAAACCAATTCATTCCTCTCTGAGATCGACATCAACTTCAATCAATGACAGTAACAGACTCGTTTTCTCCTAGTCCTTCTCGGCTTCATACCCATTCCACCAGAACTTCAACAGACTACCATCTTCGATTCAACAGTAGGTTCATCACCATCTTCTCTGCAATTCCATCTTTCATCGAAACAGTGTCAATACCTTGATCAATGCTCTCTCTCAAATCGAACCCATCTTTCATCATCTCAGATTCAGAATAAAACCCATATTCGATTCGTTCTCAATTCAACACAAATTCGTACCAATCTTCACAGCATTAATAGCAGATCATCGAGTTGCAACCAACTCTGACTTCTTCTCTTCCATTCTCACAGTAAACCCTTACTTCATTTTGATCTGATTTCTTCTCTATCGACTCCATCTCTCTGATTCAATAGCAGCAGGTTTATTATCTTCAACAGATCCCATCGATTCAATCCTCTTTGTGTTTTTGATCCATCTCGATCTCTCGGAACTAACGGCAGTCACAGCTGCTTTTCTCATCTCAATTTCAGAGACTATAGAATGAGGTGAATGAGAGAAACACGTCTCTCGATTTAGGGTAAAGAGGTAGGGTTAGTTATTTAGTACCCGGTCACCTTGATAAGGTCCACCCAGTGGGTGCCCTATAATAGGTGGTCAGTTATAATAATGGCTAGCCAGTTTCCAGCCCCTTATCCTCAGCTGATCTGTATTTAGTACTCCTTCAAACAGGGTTGCCCCTTAACCTTGACCAGGCTGCCAATAATGACAGCCTATGAAATTTCCTTTTTGTCCTTTCGGCTCAATTTGGGTGATTTCTTCTTCTTTTTCTCCGTGCGACTCCAGAGTACCTAATAACTCAAAAACATGCGTAAAATACATAATTTACAAGAAAAATAGCAGAGAAAGCATAAACAATAGATAATAAATAGGATGTATTCTACACCCTATCACACAATGACATACAATAGACATAATCCTTGTAAACAAAAGTTTTATCCTTTCTTCCATCAAATAATGACATAAAGGATTTAACTTTTGTAAGTCAAAAGTTCATTCAATCTTTTATCAATACTTGCATATCGACATATGAAGGACTTAACTTTTGACCTCGTATGGGACAATCATAGTTCACGGACGCAAACCCACATATCGCATAACAAATTGCAATATATAAAACCATAAAGATTAATACTGCAAAAATCATCTGCCAAACAAACTTTAGAATTTAAGCAAATAAATTTAAAAACATTGAAGATGAAAATCGTTGGACATAGCTATGTGTAATCACAATAATGGCTATTCCAACTCTAGTTATTCTTCCTAAAATCACAATAATAAAATTCTCATAAGAAGACTTCCTAGACAAATATAAGAATCAAGTCTCTTTGATAACGTCATACCTTTGAAAAGTTCCATCATAAAAGGTATCACTGATATCCTTGATTCTTTTGACCGTAGAGACTCCATTTTTGTGAGTGATAACATTAACTATTTGATCAACAATGCGGGCAAGATGCCTAGCTTTGACACAGTCCATGATGAGCTTCTTCTGATTCCTGATCAAGATGTTTTGATTATCAAGGATTTTTGCCTGTCCATCAATGATCTGATTTATTTGCAGTTGAAGATTTGCAAACTCGACCTTAGAGTCATTCTGAAAAAGAATTAAATCCTTGACAGATTCTATAACCCATGAGTTGTACTCTTTCCTTTCAATCATCCTTTTCAGGACAAGTTCTTGAACAGAATCGCATCCTTTAGTGTCTTCTTCCATCTCAAGATTCACAACTTCTTGAGGTCTTAAGAAGTTTTCCATAACCTTTTTTTTACTAGGGAAGACAAAACAATATAAGATATATATATGTTTTCAAGCAAGAGAGATACACCCTTGTTGTGGAAACCCTAAACTCTCAAGAGAGACGCGGACGTACGTGGACTGGTTGAAAATAACAGAATAGAAGAGATTCGAAAAGAATAAGATACCTTTGTTTTCATATATCCCTCATCATCATGACTCAATAATTAAAATATTTAATCAGAGCATACGAGTAAGGTACATAGCGCCAAGGAGTCAAGTGACTCTACTTTCGCATCAAGAGAAAACAGAATAGTCAAACATAATACAAATGGAAAACTACAGTAGACTTGAGTATCTCCCAAAAGTCATTCTTGCACCCCTCAAGTTAGATACAAGAATGAAAATGCCTAAGATTAGGCAGTCAAGTGAGATGTAATCCCACTATGAGTATTGAGAGATGAGTTGTAAATTCCAACTAAATGTTTGAACCTGATATTCCTTACTTTCTTTTGGTTATTTTTTGTTGCATAAGGATTCAACATAACCTTGTCAGGTGATCCATCAGAAATATTTTTCCGAGGGTTAAGTCTAGGACCTCTAGGGATTGGTTCCAGATGATTGGAAGAGACAAGTTTCTACCATCTAGACTTGGATTTACCAGACTTATTCTCATAAATACTGGTAACGTGTATTTTTGTGGTGTAAGAATTTGCACCATTCAAAAGAACACGATTCCTGTGGGGATTTCAAGATGAGTGATCATTGGAATCTATTTTATGAGAATCTTGTTTTTCTACAGGGAAGAAATCCATTGTAGTGGTCATTAGAGATTTTACTCTGTTGACAATGAAAAGAAGTATATTTTGAAGATCAAAAATCTGTTTCTTTCTAGCAAAACAATGATGAGCATAATGATTCTTTTTCCCACATAAGGAACAGGTTAGTGAATGAGAAACATTAGCAGGAACCTGTTTTAATTCATAGTCCTTTTAGAAGATTGCAAGTCATGTAAACACTTCTTAACAGAAACTTCCTTTGGAGAACATCTCTTCATGTACTGTAATTATGTCTGAGAATTGATCATCGGTACAGAAGAATTTCTCATTAAAACAGAATTTTCCTTTTTCAAGGATTTGCATTGTTCTTGGACTAGAATAAGGGATGTACCTAGTTTCTCTTTTTCAACACGAAGTCTATTAAGATCAGATGAATGCGTCTCGATCAAACGTTTTTCTCTAATTGAATCTTATTTAACAATTTCTCAAGAACACTAATCTTTTCACGCTGAAGGGTAGTTTCTTGAATATTTTTTTCGATATTGTTGGAGCAGGATTGAATGATACTATAGATTTCCCATTCTCGACCAAGAGACTTTTGAAATTCATCAATAAGCTGAGCATGATTATGAAAATCAATAGCCGCAGTAGATTTTTTTGATATTCTGGTGAAATCCATATCATCTTTTGACAGAATGTCAAATGTCTCATTTGAGGAAATGTTATCAAGATTTGACAAAACATCCTTTCTACCTCGGGATTCGGAAGAATCAGCTAAGGAGTTATCCTTTGAGGCAATCCCAAGAAATTTGGCATGATTGAAAGGTTTGGAAGACATTTTTGTGCACGCAACAACAAGAGATAATCTTTCGTCCACAGAGTCAAATCGCTACAAACATAGACTTATCAGGTTTTTAAACGTGTTTGCCTGCTCTGATACCAATTAAAAACGCGGGGGTCTAACAACCACACCCAATATTTGGCTTAGCAATCTGTATGGACTAACTCCAATATAATTTTAAGAGAATCAACTAGACAGTCAGACTTAATCTTGATAAAAATTATATCAAGGAGTTATATCTCAATTTTGTCGATTCAATGCTTACTCAAGTAAATAGAAATCTGGTCTAATTGAATACAAGAGAAATCACTTGAACGGTACCAAAGACCAATGTTCAAGTATCAATCAATTTCAATCAACAATCAAAGGTTGGATTTACCAATTGATCGATTAAAAGCATAACCTGTGATATTTCAATTATATAACAAAATATAATGCTGAAAAGAAATAACACAGACACCAGAAGTTTTGTTAACGAGGAAACAACAAATGCAGAAAACCCCGGTACCTAGTCCCGATTGAACACAAACTGTATTAAGCCGATATAGACACTAGCCTACTACAAATTAACTTCGGTCTGGATTGTAGTTGAACCCCAATCAATCTCACACTGATCCAAGGTACAGTTGCGCTCCTTACGTCTATGATCCCAGCAGGATACTACACACTTGATTCCCTTAGCTGATCTCACCCACAACTAAGAGTTGCTACGACCCAAAGTCGAAGACTATAATAAAAAAATCGGTATCTCACAGAAAAGTTTACACGAATAGATAAATCAGTCTCCCATAGAAATACCTACGAGTTTTGTTCCGTCTTTTGATAAATCAAGGTGAACATGAACCAATCGATAACCGTACTTATATTCCCGAAGAACAGCCTAGAATTATCAATCACCTCACAATAATCTAAATCGTATGATGGCGAAACTAGATATTTTGGAATCAAAAAAGAAGAGACAAAGATTTTTGTGACTACTTTTTATCTTGCCTATCGGAGAAATTAATCTCAAGCCAATCTTACGATTTTACTCAAACACGATAGAAACAGCAAGATCAGATCACGCAACTAGAGAGAAAATAGTTGGGTCTGGCTTCACAATCCCAATGAAGTCTTCAAGTCGTTAACCTACAGGGTCTCGATAGAAACCTAAGGTTAAAGGAGAATCGACTTTAGCTTATACAACTAGTATCACACAGGAGGTGTGGGGATTAGGTTTCCCAATTGCTAGAGTTATCCTTTGTATAGTTTTCAAATCAGGGTTTGCAATCAATGCTACCTTGGTAACAAAGCATTCAATATTCAGTGTTAGATGAAAACCCTATTAGATTCAAGCTAATATCTTTCAACCGTTATATCGAATCTTAGCTTGTTATACACACATGAAATGTAACTTCATTTAGGTTTGAGTAACCGTACCTAAACGTGTACAAGTCGTTGGTTCAACAATAATTAACCATAGGTTAGCCATATGAGAACTTTCATATCAACCTTATTCTTCTTTACCACAACTAGTTCAAATGAATCAAATGAACTATTTAGAGAGTTGTTCAATTGCTTAGATCTCATAGAAGTATACAAGACACAATCGAAACAAAAACAATTTTGATTCACTCGAATCGATTCATGAACACTATAGACACGAGTTGCGAAAAATAAGAGAGTGTCTACGACTTGGTGAATCGGCGATCGACTCAAGTCAACATTTTTCTTCTTTCTTCGTTTTCTGTGTGAATCAAATTTTAAATTCAGGTGATTTTCTTTTAATTTCAAATGATTGATATCAAAAATATGATAGTAAATGATCGATAGTCTGTCGGAAACACTAATAAATCGATCAGAAACAATTTCTTATGAGTCGAAAAATTTTAGTTCAAAACCTAGATTTATTTCTGGGGAAAATATGAGTGATTCAAAGGATGATAGTCCTAAATGTTTTATTTCTGATGATGATATTGAAGAGAGTTTAAATATATGTAAATGCATCTTGATTGGGAGATTGGATTTCATTAAACTGAAATTTCAAACTACAGACTCTATTTTAAGGAAGCAATGGAAAATTAAAGGTTCAATTCAGTTAATCCCATTGGGAAAATGTTTTTTTGTTATTAAACTTGATAATGAAGATGATAAAAAACATATTTGGGGTGGAGATTGGAAGGTTGAAGATCAAAGTTTAAAACTCAGAAGCTGGGAACCAAAATTTAAACCAGAGGAGCAAAAATATACAACTGCTTTTGTTTGGGTTAAGTTTCCATGTCTCAGCATGGAATACTGGAAAGAAAAGATCATTTTAAACATGCATGGGGAATTCTTTAGGACGCTCGATTAGAGTATATGAAACAACTCTTAAGAGAGAAATCGGGTATTATGCTAGTGTTCTGGTTGAAATGGATATGTCAAATTATATTCCTAACAAAATATGGGTTGAATCCAAGTATGGAAGTTTTGAATAAAGAGTTCATATACCAAAGGTTCCAAAGTTTTGTATTCACTGCCAAGTTGTAGGTCACTCAGTTACAGAATGTAGATCAAAGAATAAAGTTCCAGAGCAGAGAGGAGCAGAACCTGTAATTCAAACTAAGAAAATCTGGAGAAGGGTGAAGAATAAAACTAAGGTTGGTTTTGATATTTGCTTTGGAGATGATGAAACAACTCAGAATATTCAACAAGTAATAGATAGTGAAGATGCGATTGTTGATGCCATCATTCCTCCAATTTCACAAAGTGGGGATGGTAATATTTTAGATGAAAATAAGAAAACTGGAGTGGTGGTAAATTCTGGCAAGTTCCGAATTCTCCAGAATACTCCAAAGGAAATCTTAAACTCACCAAATGCTTTTCCAGTTCTATCTGCATCAAAAAATTTAGAAGTAACTTCAAGTGCACCCTCTATCAATGAAGTTGTTACAGTGATTCCTCCACTGGAGAAGTTTGGTTCAAATGTAGAAAATCAAGTAAATCAGAAGACAGGTGCAAATGTTACAACTAGAAAGCAGGCTGCAAGTTTAATATCAAATTTGAGTAAAAATGGGAATCCAAGGAGAGGTAATTCTTCTCATTATCAAACTTATAAATTAAGATTATATATCAGAATATCAGAGGCCTTAGAAGAGTAAAGGCCAAAGATAAACTTAAAAGTTTAGTTCATTCTTTTAGTCCTACAATTTTAATTCTAGCAGAGCCAAAAATAAGATATTCTACAGTTTTCATCAAAAAATTGAAACTAGCTGGTATGCACTATGAAATTATTCATAAATAATCTGAGTTGAATAAAGGTAACATATGGATTCTTTGGAGTGCTTCAATAAAACCTCCATCAATAATTTCATGCACTAGTCAAGAGATAACAATTTCAGTAGGTAATACTTTAATAACTGGAGTTCATGCAGCATCCTTAATTGTTGATAGAAGAGAGTTGTGGAATAAAATGGAGGAAATAAATTCCTTAAATAAACATTGGTTGGTAATAGGTGATTTTAATGTTGTTACTTGTCAGGAATAAAAGGTAGGTGGTCTAAAACCTTTAAGAATCTTAATGTTGGAGTTTAATAATTGCTTAAGCAGCTGTGGTCTGATATCTTCACCAAAAACTCATCTGGAATTCTCTTGGTGTAATAACAGAGCTGGAAGAAAAAAAATTGTATGCAATCTTGACATGGCTGTATTTAATGATAAATGGCTAGAATTATATCTAAGTTGGGGTTACAAAGTTGGTGCAAGGGGCATTTCAGATCATGGAGTTTTGTATGGTGTTAGTGCTGACATTCCAAAACCAAAAAATGTTCCCTTCAGAGCATTAAAGATATGGAAATCTCATGCTTCTTTTAAACAAACAATCATGGAATCTTGGAATTCAGATATTTTAGGAAATCCTGGTTTTATATATTTGAGTAAACTAAAAAGACTCAAAAAATATTTACAATTATGAAACGGGAATACTTACAAAAAATCTGAAACAAGTATAAGAAAATGTTATGAAAGCAACTCTATTATCTGACAGAAATCCTTTGGATTTGCATCTGCTCAATAAACTTGTGACTTTAAGAGGGCAACAAGAGGTTCTACTTGATCAATAAAAAGTAATCATTCAACAAAAATCAAGGGTAAAATGGTTAAAAGAAGGAGATGCTAATACAAGATTTTTACATGTTAACCTAAAGGTAAGACAAACTCAAAATTCAATTGTGGAATTAGAAAAACAAGAAGGTGGCATTACTTTTAATCAAGAGGAGATAGCTGACATTTTAGTCAAGCATTTTGAAGACAAAGTTACATTTCAGGAAGTTTCTATGGCAACTAATATTCTTAATGATATTCCTGAGGTAGTGACTGAAGAAGAAAATTATATGATTGAAGCTACTCCAAATGCAGATGAAATAAGAGAAGTTGTTTTTGATTTAAACCCAAATAGTGCACCTGGTCCAGATGTCTTTGCTGGATGGTTCTATAGGGAAGTATGGGAGATAACTGGGAAAGATTTCATCAGAGCAATCCCGTTTTGGTGGAATAGAGGATTCATTCCTAATGGATTAAATGCAAATTATTATTACTTCTTCCACAGGTTAAAAATGCTAAAAGAGCAAATCAATTTAGACCAATTGGATTGATGAATTTCAGCTTTAAGGTTATTAAAAAAATTATTACAAAAAGGTTAACTGAAATCATTAAAAAAAGTGGTATCTCCTCAACAGGGTGCCTTCATCAAAGGGAGAAATATCCAAGAAAAAATTGCTTTAGCTTCTGAATTAGTAAATGATTTGGAACGCAAGAGAAGAGGTGGTAACATGGGATTGAAGCTAGACATCACTCAGGCATATGACTCTCTGGTATAGGAATTCATGTTCCAAGTAATGCAAAAGTTTGGATTCTCAAGTAATGTTACTATATGGCTACATACTCTTCTAAAATCAGCTAAGATATTTATCTTACTAAATGGAGGACATGTGGGTTATTTCCAAGTTAGTAGAGGGTTGAGACAAGGTGACCCATTGTATCCACTACTTTTGTTATAGCTGAAGATCTCTTAAGAAGAACTCTTACAAGAATGGTGCAAGATAATCAAATTCAGCCAATGATTACAAGAAAGAATGTTCATCCTTCTCATATGTTTTTTGCAGATGATATTTTCATATTCTGCAATGCTGATAGGAGAAATGTGAGAAAGCTTCTGAAGGTGTTACAATAATATCAAGCTGCTTCTACATAAGTCATTAGTTTAGAAAAAAGAAAATTCTTTATTGGTGGTACTAGTGATTCAAGAAAACAATGCTCTCTCAAACTTCCCAGACAAGTATTTGGGAGTTATGCTGGAACCAGGAAGAATAAAAACCTCTCATATATGGAGTATAGTTGAGATGATGCAAGAAAACTTGGATGGATGTAAAGGAAGATTACTTTCATTCCAAGAAAGACTGATTCTGGTTTAATTTGTTTTAGGCAGTTTTCCCATATATACAATGGAAATATACAAGTGGCCTAGAACAATAATCAAGGAATGTGAAAGAATCATCAGAAATTTCCCATGGACTGGTGACCCTTCTTCAAGAAAAGTTATTACACTAAAATGGGATTCCGTTTGCTCTCCTGTAGATGAAGGTGGTCTAGGTCTGAAAAGATTGGAAATCATTAATAAAGCGCTCTTAGTGAAGTTGTTTTGGAAAATTCTAAATGGAGATGATGAAATGTCAAGATATTTTCAATCTAAGTATCAAGACATAAATGGTGACTGGATTCAGTATTATAGAAAATCCTCTGTATGCCAGGTATACAATGGGTAGCAAATGAAGTTTATAACACTCCAGATGGCCAGTGGGGAAGGGAGAAAATAATATGTTTGGAAAGTAAAATGGATTAAAGATAAATCATTGTTAGACTTGTTTCCTGAAAATTCTTTTATGATCCAATTTCCAGATATGAAAGTCTATGACATTTTACTAGATGGTGAACGGGTAATTCCAACTGAAATGTTGGAGATGTTTGATACAAGTGAATTGTCAGCTGATGATAATCAAGAAGATGGAAGATTTTGGAGACCTACCATAATTGGTGAATTCACAGTAGCTTCTGCAATGGAATCTATCAGGAAGAAATATCCAAAACTACAGTGGACACAGAAGGTATGAAATCATTCTATCCACCCATCTATTTCTAGTAATATGTGGAAACTGAAAAGAAATATATGCTCCACTGATGATAACATGAAAAAGAAAAACTTTAGCCTTGTATCAAGATGTCCATTTTGTAGAAAATTTGAAGAAAATTTAGAACATATTTTGTGGAACTGTAATTACAGTGAGATGGTGTGGAAATGGTTAGGAGATATGTTCTATTTTAAGAATCCAAGATCATTTCAGGATATCTTTGATTTTGCAAAGCAAAAAATTCCTGTAGTTAAAGAAATTTGGATGACTTCTTCTTTCATTACATTGAGAGAACTCTGGTTTTTGAGAAACAATTGTGTATATGGAAATGGAAGCTTCAATGTTCAAATACTTAAAACTAGAATTCTCAATCTTACACATGAGAGTGAAGTAAGAATGAAAGGAAGAATGTGGAATTCAGCTTATGACTTGCAGGTCCTGAAACTCTTTAACATGTCCTGTAGAAGAACTGTTTCAACTAAAACCCAAGAAATTTATTTTCATCTTCCAGTGAATTCTTAGATTCTTCTCTGTTGTGATGGTGCTTCAAAAGGGAACCCTGGAAATTCAGGGTATGGTTTTGTTGGGAGAATGTATAGTAGCTATGGAAGGAGGTCTAGGGGTGGCAACAAATTAGTATGCAGAAGTGATTACTTTACTGTGTGATGGAGAATGGGCTATAAAGAATGGTAAGTTGGACGTCATTTTCAGAATAGACTCAAAAGAAGTGATTTCAGCTTTTTCTGCAGGTCATATACCATGGTTTTCCAGCACAAGATGGAAGAAAATTATTGAAAAATTGAAGTTTATTAATTTTGTACACATCTACAGAGAAATAAATTTCTCTGCAGATTCCATGGCTAAGAAAGGTGCTGATATGACAAGAGGAGAGTATGTTATTTTCACAATAAGACCACCATTTTTACACAATATGGATGTAGAAAAGAAGCCTTATTATAGACTTGGATAAGAATCCTTTCTGTGTATCTCCAAAATATGGAGCTTGATCTATTTTAGTTTCTTTTGTTTTTCTTTTCAAGTAACAATCTTGTATATTTTGTAAATTCTTTTGTTCAATAAAATTTATATTGTTAAGCAAAAAAGAAAAGCCATGGTTAGCAAAGATTGCATTCCTTAAAATATAAATGTCTTAGTTCACGAATTAAACTGTTTTTAGAAAATAACCTACTTAAGTACGCATACTGGTATACGGACTTAAGTACCGGAATAAGTTTGTTTTCAGTTCAAAAATTCCAGCAAAAATTCACGGGATGTGAACTTCCGACAGTACGCGTACTGGTACGTGGACTTTAGTTGCGGTTATCTTGAGCAGAAAAGTACGCATACTTTGGTTCAAGAATATCGGACTTACACACATATGAGTTGTCTCACAATGTTTATATCCAACCATGGTTATGTATTCTAAACTCTCATTTCAATCATTGAAACATTCTTAGAGAATGTTATATAGTTGTTGTTCACAAACTATTTTTCGTCAAAGCGATTTTCAAGTGATTTGAAACTATTATGACTTTCGTCACTAGTAAAGATGAACTTGGCCAAAGCGAAAGCTTACCAACACATATTTCGAGAAATAGATAAGCGAGATAAACTCAGCTCGAAATAGTACATGTGTTAATCATAGTCTATATAGCAGTACGACTTTTGTCTCAAGATAGAGATAAAGTAGACTTTTGAGTGATAGATAAGTTCAAGTCTACACATACCTTTTTGTCGATGAAGTTCCACCAGTTCCTTGTGTAGTTATTTGTCTTTGCATGATGAACACCGTGGAGTCTAGAGCTCAACTACACTTTCTATCCTAGTCCGAGACTTAGATATTAGTGGACTAGAAATCAAGACTTATAGTTTTGGCAACTAAACTTGGCAAACAAGCTTAAGATAGCAACGCTTGCGAGTTAGACCGAGCAGTGCTCTAACAATCTCCCCCTTTGTCAATTTTAGTGACAAAACTATCAATACATATGGAATACAAAATAAGTAAACTTTGCAGCTTCTCTTATACATGCATGATCTCCTTGGTTCTTCAACATTACACATACTCTTTTCTGATTGGTCATACCAATTACCAGAATCGGTTACACCAATTACAAATATCGATCATACCATCTTTATTAGATTGCGAATCTAGACTTGAATATTTCGATAGTTAAAGTTAGATTGATATAACCAGGCAAATGAGTTTATTAGATTAAACGGAAGAGCCTTGGCGTATGACTTAGGATATATTTATATTGAAAAGAATCAAAGAAGTTGTTACCAAACAGATTTGTTATTCCTTTACTATTTGGAATACGATCCAAATGAATTATACCAGCCGTGACTCTTGAAGTCGGAAGCGCGGGGATACTGAGGGAACTAAGTAGCTAGGGGTAGTATGCTTGATCTCAACTATACGAAGTTGGTTTAGATTTTGTATAGCGGCTTAATTATGAGACTATTCAATTTTGGACTAGGTATCGGGGTTTTTCTGTGTTTGCAGTTTCCTCATTAACAAAATCTTGTTGTGCCATTTACTTTACTTTTCTGCATTATAATTGTTTTATTATAATTAAAGTAAATTGAACTTTACATTAACTCCGCATTACTTGATATTGATCCTATAAAGTTTGTTTAAGTATGAACCTGTTATCAACTAACATACTTCGTTGTCGTATGGTATCGATCTTGTATCCATAGACAATCACACGAAGTGTGAACCGAATTATTGTATTGTCTCGACTCTGTCCATAGACGATCACCTTCTGTAGATGAATTATAGGTTGAAACAAAAAGATTGTGGTGTATTTGGGTACCCTCATCTTTTCAGATATTTAATGGGGGAGAGTCGTACCACCTGCTTTCAAAATTTCTCTTGAAAGTGACCAAACTGAACCCATTCCCACCACCCCAACCCAATCGCAGATCATATTCATGCCTTAGTTTGCAATATATCCAACACATGTCCAACTCTACCTATCCAACCAAACCCTCTAGCAACCATTCCGAACACCTGCAACATCTTGTCCATCAGCCAAAGACAATCAACATCAAAGACCATGCAACTCCATGAGCCAACCCAAAAACCCACAAGAGTGATAAAGTGGCCAACAAGATCAATAGACTTCAATCAGCCTCATAGGTTTATAATTCCTAGTTGGATTATAAAAGAAGTAAACCTTCTTTTCCAACTTGGTTTACAATTGGAAATAGGTTTCAATCAATGCCAAACCACTCAAAAAAGTTTTTACTCATAACAATATAAACTACAGGTCATTTTTTGAAACCAATACCTATCTTACCCATGAAAATACTTCTAGGAGAGGAATTTGCAGTACAAACTACTATCCACATTGAAGGAATGTAGGATATTCCCACTTATGAACCAAAGCGAAGAAACCTACATATGTTAAGATTGGTAGATACTTTCATGGATTCCATTGATGATAGGAATTCTTCGGTATCATCCTCCACTAGCACTCCTCTATATCCTCCGGGTTTTGAGCCTTTTGTAAGAGACGTTGCAGATGATGAAACTTCAACTAGTTAAGATGATACAGAATCTCAAGTGGTCCCCAAGAAACTCAAAACATAATGGAAAATACTTGGTGTCACTATGGTGGATATCAGCTCACCATCAACAAAGAGAACAACCAAGACAAGGGGGAAATATTGTTCTCAATGAATCTCTGAATTCTGAACTGTAATGTGAGAGGGATCAATTCCTCCATGAGAAGAACTGTGGTCCACAAGATGATTCAGATGAGTAGATCTCCAATCATCATGTTGCAGGAAACAAAAATGTTGCACTGCAATCAACATGATATCAAACAAATATGTGGTTTCAGAAATGTGGGATGGACTTTTCAACAAGCGGTTGACAGTTTAGGAGGGATGTTAATTTTGTGGGATAAAGACTTTGTTGAGATAGATGATTCGCTAGTGGGAGAATACACCTTATCTGTTTCTTGTACCAACAAGTCAGATAAATTTAAGAGGATGTTAACTAATGTTTATGGACCCAATAATCCGGTGGATAGAAAAGAATTTTGGGTGGAGCTAGACAATGCTTGCAGACTTTGGGATTTTCCTTGGTACATAGGGTGTGACTTCAACACAATAAAAAAGTATGATGAAAAAAGAATTTCTCTAAAATCATAAGGAGTCTGACTCAGTTCAATAACTTTATTGAGCAACATGATCTTATTGACCTTTCTATTAAGGGTACAAAGTACACTTGGTCCAATGGGAAATCAAATCCAGTGATGTGCAGACTTGACAGATTCCTAATTTCCCCTTCTTTTGAAATTCACTACCCATTCATAACCCAACTAGCCAAATCCATACCTACCTCAGACCACATTCCCATCCTAATTGACATTTTTGATCCTAGTTGGGGCCCTAGTCCTTTTAGGTTTGAAGTAATATGTTTCTTGGAGAGTGGTTTCTTACAATTACTTGAAAATTGGTGGCTTTCTTTTGATTTTGCAGGCTCACCTAGTACTATTTTTGGCTGAAGTTAAAAAGCTCTAAATGAAAAGCTAATGATATGGAATAGGGAGGTCTTCAATCACACAAATACCAGACTGAATGGACTCCTGGTAGAAATTCACTCTCTTGACAGCATTATAGAGGACAACATCTTATCTGAAGAGTAACTAAACAATATGCTTGCACTTAAGACAGAGTTTGAGAAAACTACACAGATGGAGGAAATTTCATGGAAGATAAAGTAAAAAACACAGTGGATGCAAGAAGGTGACATAAATACTTCTTTTTTCATGAGAAAAGCATCATCTGGAAGGAGGAACAACAGAATCAGGCAACTTTACATAAATGATGAGTTGGTGGATAATAGAATCACTTTTCAATAACATATCATGGACTACTAAAAATCTTTATTCACTGAAGAAGAGGTAATTAGACCCGAACTTGAAAATATTTCTTTTGAAAGGATAAATACTCAAGAGAGTGAAATCTTAGAAGAAAACTTTACAGAGGATGAAATAATCCACGCTATTCAGGATATTGGCAGTGACAAAGCACCATGCCCAGATGGTTTCCCAGTCATATTTTTTAGAAAATGTTGGAGATTTATAAAATCTGACTTTATGATTATTGTGCATGAGTTCTATTCAACAGGTAAAATCTACAAGAACAACCCCACTTTCATCACCTTGGTCCCCAAAAAAGATTGCATTGAAATAATTAAACATTGTAGACTAATTTTTCTCTTAACAAGTGTGTACAAAATCATATCCAAAGTCCTTTCCACTAGACTTAAGTTGGTGACGAATAAGCTGATTTCCCCTGTGCAGTGCACCTATATCGAAGGTAGACAAATAATTGATGGTACCTTGATTGCCAATGAGCTTGTAGACTCAAGGCTGAGATCTGGTAAGGCTGGTATTATTTACAAAATAGACCTTGAAAATGCTTTTGACAGGATTAATAGGTACTTGGAGTTTGTTCTTCATCAAATGGGTTTTGGTGGTAAGTTTTGCAAGTGTCTAAGGTTTTTTTATTCTACCTCAACTTTCTCAGTTTTAATTAATGGTTCTTCCTTCGTATTTTTCACAAGCTCAAGAGGTGTTAGGAAAGGTTGCCCAGTCTCTCATCTTCGTTTTAATATAGCCATGAACGGATTCTCAAGATATTTGGATAAAGCTTCTCATCTAAATATCTTTAGTGGGTTTTCTGTAACACCTTCTAGCATTATTGTCAATTACTTGCATTATGTTGATGATATTATATTCTTCATTGATCACAGTAAAGAGAAATTTCTTAATTTATTCTCAGCTCTCAAGTGTTTTGAGTACATTGCTGGTCTAAAGGTTAATACATCTAAGAGAAGACTCATAGAAATTGGTGACGTACAAGAATTATCTGTGTGGGCTTTTGAGTTTGGTTGTGCCATAGAAAACCTCCCTTTGATGTACCTTGGCATGCCTCTTGGAGCTAAAGAAAATTCTAAGTGCATATGGGACCCCATTATTGAGAAGTTTGAGGAAAGACTATCACTCTAGAGATAAATTTCACTTTCTAAGGGAGGTAAACTTGCTTTTTAAAATGTATACTCAGCTCTCATCCAATTTATTACTTCTCTCTTTTTAAATCGTCTGCATCAGTTAAAACTCTTGAGAATAAAATGAGAAATTTTCTTTGGGAACATGGCGCTGGATCAAAGGTTTCTCATCTCATAAATTGGGGTATTGTTTGTGCCGACAAAGAGAGAGGTGGTCTAGGTGTATGCAATTTGAAGTAAATGAATCAATCAATGCTTGGAAAATGGTGTTTGAGGTTTGGTCAGGAGAAGAATAGGTTGTGGTATAAAATTATGGTTGATAAACATGGAGATGGCTTCTGTTGCTGGATACCAGAACAGATTAAATATTCACATGGTTTGTCATGCTGGAAGACAATCGTTGATACTGCTCATTTGATATATAAAAAATTCAGTCTTAAAATACACTCGGGAAAATAGATTTCTTTCTAGAATGATGTTTGGAGTGAAAACATAAATTTTTCTACTGATTTTCCATCACTTTATAAGTTATCTTGTTTTAAGAATACAAGGTTACCTGACATGATTTCAGCAGATAGGAACTGGCAATTTAACTTCAAGAGAAACTTCATTGATTTGGAAACAAATTTTCTCAACTTTTGCTTAGGATTGGTAACTTTCCACTGGTGTTAGACAGCCACTAGAAGATAGAACCTAAGCAGCTCTGGTAAGTTCAGCGTCAAATCCCTCTATGGTAAATTAGTCGAAGACTATAGTTCAATACTTCCCACATTCTTTTGTCTGGAATAAGTCAGTCCCCCCGAAGATTAACTTTATGATTTGGTGCATAATTCATGAGAAGTTAAACATAATTGACATCATGTAGATTAAAGATATTGATATCTACGACTCTTGTGCTCTTTGTGGTGATGACACGGAATCGCAGGATTATATCTTCCTACACTGCAAAACTGCACATAGTTAAAAGACGAGGGTACCCAAATACACCACAATCTTTTGTTTATCCACCTATAAGTCCTCTTATCGAAAGTCATCGTCTATGTACGAAGTCGAGACAATACAACAAATCAGTATTCACACTTTGTGTGATTGTCTGTGGATATGAGATCGAGACAATACGACTACCAAAGTGTGATACTTGATAATAGGTTCAGACTTAACCAAACTCTATAAGATCACTATCAAGTATGTACGGAGTTAACGTTTGTGTAATTTACTTTAAATTATATAAACAAATATAATTACAGAAAAGAAAAGTAAATAACACAATAAGATTTTGTTAACGAGGAAAACTACAAATGCAGAAAAATACCAGGACCTAGTCCAAAATTGAATACTCTAAGAATTATGCCTCTATACAAAATCTAAACCAACTTCGTATAGTTGAGACCAAGAAAATACCCTTAGTTCATTTAGTTTCCTCAGTATCCCTGCACTTCCGACTTCGATGAGTGCACGCACTGGAACAATTCCTTTTAATCGTATTCCAAACAGTAAAGGAACAACAAATCTGTTTGGTAACAACTCTTTCGATTCTTTCAAGATAAAGATATCTCAAGTCATATGCAAAGGTTCTTCCGCTTAATCTAATAAACTCCTTTGCCTGGTTAGATTAATCTATCCAATAACTATCAAAGTAGTCAAGTTTAGATTCTCAATCGATCGATATAAATTCCAACAGGAAACTATAAAGTGATGCCGATCTCACGCAACTAATCAATCGAATAAATATGATTCTAGTTGGATCCCAGCCGATCAAGGTTTGCGCATATCCAAAGATATGAGAACCAAATGATAAATCTTCGTTGTCATCAATTCTTCTTTAATCTTCAATAAACACCTTCACAACACCACTTGAATCTCTTGTGATCAATCACACACAAAAAGGAGTCTGTTAACAATGGATTATCACAAGATGTCTTTAGTTCTACAAACAGTTCTAAAGATCCCGACGATACTTCGATCTAGTTTGAGTGAATCTTATATCAGAAGAGATGATTCTCAAGTATTAATAAACTAGGTGCAATCAAAGTTTCAACAACCGTTAGTCAATCAAATCAATCGAAAACTAATAACACTGCAATTATCTAGTTTCCCACCAACGGTACTCGTAAAGCTTCTTGATCCCATAAAAGTCTTTAAACGAGCGGTCGTAAGAGATTTCGCCTAATTAGGGTACTTCCCTCTCCTGATAGACGGCTCCACTAGAAATAACAAAAAGATGAAGTTTTCCTGGCTCTTAGGATAGTTTTCTAGAAATTCATATTTGGACACCAAGGAATTTCCAAAATCGAAAATATTCTCAAGATATGCAATCAATAGCAAAATTCGGTTTTCCTAATTTCGATAAATGCTTGTCCAAAATTTCTGAAATCTCTCAATAGAAAATCTACGATTAGTAAATGCACATTACTAATTTTTATTATCTAGATATATACACTTAATTGCTGGTAATTAAAGCATATAAAACCAAAAACCTTAATTAAAAGATTCTCAATTTGGCACAAGATCTCATTGAGTACTAAGGAATATCTTTGAACAATAAATGATAAGAGTTACTGAACGTGTTCAAAGTATGTTGACATCTTTTCACTGTAAATCCTTATTCATATTTACATGGATTTACATTCTTGGAATCGGTTATACCACACTTCCAAACCATTTTAGAATTGGTTCACCTGTATTCCAAGATCACTATGTGATTGATCAAATATCAAATCACATACATGGGTTCAATCGGTTCTACCAATCACTAGGATCGGTTTCACCTTAATATGGAAACACTTGTGATCGGTTACACAAGTTACCAGGACCGGTTACATCAGTTACCAGGATCAGTTACATCAATTACCAGGACCGGTTACCATATACTATGGTATTGCTTGTGATCGGTCACACCAGTTTCCAGGATCGGTTACACAAATTACCAGGACCGGTTACACCAATTACAAGGATCGATTACATACAATCTGTGATCGGTCACACCAACTACTAAGATTGGTCACACCAATTAAAAATATCGATCATACCATCTCATGGTGATTACTTATGATCAGTTACACCAATTAATAAAAACTAGTCATACCAAATCATAATTCAGCATTCTGATTAGTTATACCAAGATACATAAAAAAGTTACGATCGGTTCTACCATGTCACACATATTGGTAATCCAAATATTTGCAATGAATAGCCGTACCAATAAGCCTAGTGATTTCCCTTTCGATTCATAAAACAAGTGCATGAAAGTACTTCCTTTAAACAAATGTAAAACATTGTTTCCTAGGATGAAATCTTCACCATAACCCATTCACATAATCATAACAATATATACAAGATTATGTCGATGTCATATCTACGAAGTTCAAAAGATAAGCGTCATACTTCGTAGTCTAATTCCCTAATACTATGATCATATAAATATGACCATGTCACATCACTAGAGTATCATACAATATGTACAGTATATACAGCTTCGCAGTTATGTTTTCAATATAAGAAAACTTTAAAGATACGTTCGGAATGAAAGCAGTTCAAGTCAATATTATCACCCTCAAGAGGAAGGATGATGTTATCATTGTAGTTCACTTCTTCTTCACTTTCTTCAGATCTTCGGGGTAATACTTGTATTTCTCAACATTCCTAGACTTTCTAGTCTAACCTAAACGAAGTTGACTCTAGTATACAATCAAGCGACTTTAGGTGAGTTTTGAATCACTAAAATATGACAACCAAACTTGACATACCAATGCTTGGTGAGTTCAACCGAGATATGCTCTAAAACATAGGATTTGGTCCTTGGTGTTATCTAGTACATGTTGGTCTTGGGCTGTAACGGGAAGTATGAAGATGCTAGCCTTTAGTTGGCATCATCAGTTTGTTTTCAAAATCAGGGAATTTTATTTGGGGACTTATCCTAGCTGCAGTGGTATACATAATATGAACTATACATTTAAGATTGAAACAGATTTGGGAATGAAAGTAAAAAACTTGGTCTTAGCCTGGGGTAGTGCTGCAGGAAGAAGATATCAAACAACAAGCCAAATAAATTGACACAGTTTTTCTTAACCGGAAATAATTGAATCATACACACACACACATCCATACACAATAATGGAACACATCAATTGTACCAAAATTTTGTTAAGCAAAAACAAAATATATGCAATAAACATAGGCTTTTCTTAAACAGGAAAATGATTAATTAACAAATTTTTTACCTCAGATTCCGCAGCCTCTTCTCCCCAGATAGATATATCATTAAGCGCACGTTCAAATAAGAACTCTCCCCCAGTATGTTGTCATCCTGTCGCAAGAAAAAAAGAACAACAACAAGATCAACCTTTATCAGAGAAAGGTTGAAACGGTTTTAACTAATGTGTACCAATAGAAAAAGTTGAAAAACCGAAACACATATATTAATGCTAAACACATCTCATGTAAACATAAATTGATACAACATATTGTGACTTTTCACATATGAGTTTCAATCGGAACACCTTATGATCCTTCGATAAAGCCTACCAACAAGGGCTAGAACTTAATCCCGTTAAATCAAAAAGCCACACAAACCATAAGGGTTTCATCATATGAGATTGAATATTAACGTTATGAAAACCGAAATCAGACATCCCATAAACCGAATACACATAGAAAAAATATAAACATTCATTCACAGGCTATGTAATCGGTAACTATCTGTTGATAGTGGACTTTAGTTCAGGGATAAAATTGTAAAACATGTATTTAATGCGTTGTCACCCTGCAAGTGGAAAAGCCATTTAAGAAGCGATGAGTGCAAAAAAACCCTCTCCGCTCGTTTGAAGCAATTCAATATGAATATATACATGTAATTCACTCAGAATAGTGCGTGCAACGGATATCCCAAATATTCTATGAAATTTTATGTTTTGTTAGCATTATCATTTAATGCACGATTCGCCTAGTATTTTCCGTGCTATGTTCTCAGCCGAACTCTCATCATTGACATGACATGACGATTAAGTGTTCACTCTCAGCAGAGTAGCACGAATCTCCCGAAGTGCCAGTATTGAGATTTGCATGATATACCCGCACATGCTACATCACTCTCTTACAAGGAGATCCTCGTGTCAACGCGCTTTTAATTAAAGACAGCTCGATCGAGCATGTTTAATTTCCTTAAGGAAAATATAGACTGCCCGTATCAGTCTCAAAAACGATCACGACCACAAAATTTGGCCGCGCAATTTAACAAGCCTAGCCAAACCCTGGCAGGAATGGGCAACCATCATGATGACCGTCGGAGAACTCACTAATTCCCTAACCAATCGGACCTCACTTATACGCCTCCCAGCGTTGTCAAATGCCAATTCTAAGTAAGGTGGTTGCGCTGCTTTGGAAGGAGCTCGAACGAGCATGGACTGTCCAAAACAGTCTTAAAAAGTATCGCAACCGTCCAACTTTACCATCTTGGTTGGACGATATAGATTGCTCCATGAGTGATTAGGGAAGTGCTAGCACGCATACCGGCGGCCCCGCTTTCCCCCCACTCGATCGATTTGCCCACGGCAAGGCCATAGGGCAATAAAACGCTTGCCTAAACTATGGTAGGCGCGATGCTTCTAAAACCCTAATTTTGGGTCGCGGAAGTACACTAGCGTCTTAAATCGATAAAGACCATCCAACTTAGCCATCCTGTTTGGATGGCTTAGATCACGTTTTGGACCAACAGGAAGGAACACACGAGTTCACCACCGGCCCAACTCCATCCACGTTCAGTCTACTTACCTGAGGGAAGTCAGTGAAGCATCTAACTGCTTGATCGAACTAGAGTATCCACGGCCAACCAAAACCCTAATTTACACTTTGCGCCAGTCGTAAATTGATCGTGGACACTCATCTTTGCTGGTTGAATCGAGTGACCTAGATCCAATTTTTGATGGACCAAGAGTTGTAGGCATGAACGCCGGCGGCTCGACTCCACACATGCCCAATCGGTTTGTTCACATTAGTACCCAGTGCTTGGATTCAACCAGTTGAAGTAAGGATGTTCGCGCATCTCTAAACCCTATATTGCATCAACGACAATATGTAACTGCCGTAAATCATCTCGTTCATCCAGCTTTGCATGCATAGTTGGATGATGTAGATTTATTTCCAGCAAACCTGCAAAACAGTATGACAATCACCAGCCACCTCTCTTTCACAGGGAGTAATCGACCAGGTGATTGCTTGTCTACACATTCCTCAAACGATCACCCAAAGGTAGTCTGGCATGCTGCCATTTTATGACGCTCAATCCGCGACTTATCCAATCAATCTTTAAAAAAATGATACTTCATGCATATCGATTATTTTTGAGCTTCTTGCTTAAAAGAGATGCATTACATGCATCGAGCGCGTGTGATATTGTATGAATATCGAATCCATAAATAACTTAGTTATTTAACCTAATAGCACCGTATGCTATTTTGTTGCGGCAAGTCCCACGACTTGACCCACTCACTCGAGACATCAAACATGTCACAAACTAGGGGATACTTACTGGGTTATTGGTCTGGAGGTCTACAGCGTGCGGCGTGCAACGCGCCCATTATAAGAACGTGTCAGGAAAGACGAACGGTTAACAGCGGTGAAAGTAGTGGGTGAAGGTGCGATCGTGTTAAAATAACAACCTCTTACACAACCCTACTACTCAACCTTATCCACTTCCTACGAGATGAAGGGTGCACTCAAATGACTTGTATAAATAGGTTCTTCGATCTATTTTCAAACAACACGAAAAACGCAAGTGTTAACACAGTATCCAGAAAAAACACCCAGAACTGATAGCTTACATTATGCAAGCCAGTTCGACATTCTGATACAAGTCATAAACATCCAACACCTTCATGATCTCAAACACTTTCTTCGCTTCCCTCCCTAAGATCAACCCCTTCTCCTTCACTTTGTGACCGAATTGAATCTGGAACAGCTATTTATTGGTTTAGGACAGAGTCTTACAGATTGATCTCTCGAATCTAAAAGTACTCCCGTGAAGTGCATTGTTTAGGGTTTGAATTCGTTTCTCATCAACACCCCCAAATTTACAAAAAAAAAACAACAGAATCAGTTTTTAACCTCAAACAATTGGCGACCACAGTGGGAGGTTGATCTCTCGGTTGCAAAAAATCGATTTCATTCTTCATTTCAATTTTCCTAAAATTGAGAACAGGTAGATCTTAGTTCTAAAACTCAGTCATTAACCTAATTTCATTCCAATCACCAATCTCAATTTAAAACTCAGTCCTTAACCTGATTTTATTCCAATCACCAATCTCAATTTAAAACTCAGCCTTAATCTGATTTTATTCCAATCACCAATCTCGATTTTCGCTCTGTGATGTATCCCTACTAGTTGAATTCTCTGAAAATCATCATTTATCAGAATCCAATCACTATAGAAGACATGGCCAGGATGTTAGAAGATGTTCTCGCGAATCAAGCTAACATCGCCGAGCAGCAAGACGAGATGCTTCATATTCTAAGGAATGTAAGCCGATTGTTGGAGAAATCGGAAAGCGTCCACCCAGCGAATGCCATCAACGATGCAGACATCAGACATGAGCATAAAGGAAACAATGCGCAACCTCAACTGCTCATACTCTTCCAGAAGCATCTGGAGAAGGAGAAATCAACCAAGGCCTTCAAGAAAACAAAGATTGCACTAATGAACGGTGCTTAGTTCCACCACCTCATAGTGCTACTATTACCCATGCAGAGTCCTTGAGAAAATTTATGCGTCTACAAGATCGCCAAGCTAAACGGTCTGCGTTTGCGTCAACATGCGCTCGCGTCTCTACTCTGCCCTTGAAACGAGCTTCGTACCAAAGTCCGCGGGAGTTCTCACAATGGCAGCCATTAACGTAACAGAAACCAGATATGGAATACCCCACTTCCCATCTCCAACAAGGAAGATTCTGGAATTACTAGAAGTTTGGGTGCGAGATGGGTAAGTTCAATTACCTCTTGTATGGCGTCCTCCAAATGATCAAGAGATGACGGACCCGAGGTACTGCCACTGCCACAGATTCATTCATCGCTCTACCAGTGAATGCAACGGCCTAAAGCATATTCTCCAAAAGAAGGTTAACTCAGAAGAGTTACCCCCTTTCTCCGAAGATTAACATGCGCAGTTTCATCGAAGTGATCGAACCAACTACGGGTTTCTCGAGGAGCGCCATAACAACTTGGATTCGAAGCAATCACCCTTGGAGAACTCAAGTCTTGTTCAACCGAGATCTTGTGAACAAGTAAGTTTCGTTAAACAATTTTACATTTTAAAAGCCTGCTGGGAACTTGACGCATGCGTCCCACATCGAGGAAGGGAGTCAGTGATGCAGTTGTTCTTAGACACCACATTATCTTCCTTTTACATGTTTCCCTTTTTATGCAACTTTTAAAATTTTTACGAGATACTTAGAATGATCGAATTCAAAACCAGAATGCCGTCTTTCAGCCGATTCAAACATAATTCCTTTTAGAAAATCATTCATAAAATCATCTCAAAAATAAACCAATTTAAAAATTCAATCACCTACTAGTTCAAAAACCAGAAAATCAAACTATGAAAGGAATTCCTCGCATCACTCAAAACACCTAATAGGGAAATATAAAAGAAAATGCGCAAGTATTCAAGGGAAGTCTTTCAGCAACAACTCGTTCTTTTTGAAAGAGCGCCTTTCATTTTTCGGAGAGCTGCCTGCTTCAGCTTCAATTCCAAGGATAGCCTCTCGATCTCCTCCTCTTGCTGAGCAATGAAGTCCAGGAGGGAACTTTTTTTGTTTTATCTTGCAGCTTCTGGATTTTAGAAAACCCTTCATAAAACCAGGAAGCATTGAATTCAAACTTCATAAACACATCTCGGTGGAATTCCCAGTTTGAAACCACCTCCTCAGAAACAGCGCACCCAGTCACGCTACTCATGACATGAATGGAGGATAAAGCTTCTTCGACACGTCGGACCAACAGGCAATATAACCTTCAACCTTCTGAAAGCGGTTTCACTGAAGCATCTAGAGAAAAACCACCGAGATACAACATCCTGCGCATCCAAAATCATCCACTTCAACTCCAGTACCACATGCACGACTATCACAATGATAAAACAACGTCCGAGATATACCATATCTGGTTTGACGACAACAAAATCAGTGAGAGACGCTTTCATAATTTCGTCTCCCGTAGAAGAAGTAGTTGCATTACCGAAGGAGGTCGCACCCGGGACTTAAGAGGTACATACGAACTCTACATGTCAAGAGCTTCTTCATATTTGCACAACATGTTAGTTAAGTCATCCGCATGAGGGAACTTACCTACTCCTCAAAGACACGATCCAAAGATGATAAAGGAAAAGGAGTGTGGCTGGGGACTTCTCAATACTACCCATATCAAAGATTCAAGCAAGCTATCATTATGATTCCAAGATGCCCAAAAACGAAGACATACTGAAGAGAGCAGACGTATTGTCAAAGACCAACGATATGCATGGACGTCTATGAAACGCAACGTAAACGCAAATACGGTCTCATGATCAACAACTCGTACAATCCTCATCAACATTGGGTTCAACTCCAACTCTCTTCCAAATTATTTCTTCAGAAACCCAGCACATCTATCAAGTTGAGAGATCAATAGATACTCGTGGGCAGGGGACTATCTCCCTCTTCTCCATTCCATGAGGAAACATCAAGGAAGCCATCGATTCCATCATCAGCTTCTCCCTCTAATAATGAGACGATCTATACCATTATATGAAGACTACCAAGTTCGTGCAAGTAGCTACCGCGCCTCTCCCTGCCGGTCTTTTCTGATCACAGCTGTTTCCAAGAATCGTTGTTGCTCGTTGATACCATCCAGAGCTTCACCATAGCAACAACCACTACGGACAGAGTCAAGGATCTATTCAACACAAGAGAGATGGTCAATCAAGAAGCATGTAATTTGCAAGAGAAAATCAAACTGAAAGATTAATGGCGCCCTCACTGGAGTTCTCCCTAGAAGCCGTTTCAATGCTCCCCAGGAGCCGCTTCAACGTCCCAGCAGCAGTCGCTTCAACGTTCGCTCCCGGGGATGCTTCAACGTTCCTTTCAGGATCTTCTTCAACGTTCGCTTCAATGCTCACTCCAGAAGATGCTTCAACGCACTCTCTCTCTTGAAGCTGCTTCAACGCTCTGTCCAGAAAAAGCCGCTTCAACGCTCGCAAGAAGAAGCCGTTTTGATGCTCTCCAGAAGAATACGCTTCAACGCTCTCCAGGATCGGCTTCAACGTTCCCCCCCAGAAGCCGCTTCAACACCTCAGCGAGCCACACAAACCAACCGCATGAGGTTTGCCACATCACCTACTTAGAACTCAGTGATGCCTACCCAAGGCCACGAAGCTGCGCATCAACAACCAGCCGACAAATTCAGATTCAGTGTTTCTAGATTTTCAATTTCCTTTGAGAGGGGTACATGGGCTGCCAAAGGTTTGGATACAATACAGATCTATCAAGAGCGATTCCCGACCATTGATCAACAAATGACAAATCCAAAAGATTGTCGCCTTCATCAATTCGTCAACCACCTTACAGGAAAAATACAGTGGAAGTACATCTTTCAAGAGAAAATAAGCTCGGGATAATTACACCTGGGGACTGCCAGCACAAGATGCCTTCACGTCCCTCAACCGGTTTATTTCTAATATTAGCATTATCAATGTTGAAGCTTTACGAGCCGCAGAAATTTCTAAGATGGAGACGTACATGTACATCAAAGACTCCAAACGTACAAGTCGGAGATATTTGATAGACGCATTTATGTGTCTAATTTGTCCTCAATGTTTCGTATTGTTGGTACTCTTTTTCGTCCTTATTATGGTGTTTTCTGTATTTTTAGGTATTTTTGGAAAATAAATATTGTTGGAAAAATCGGCTCGAAAAATCACTCGGAACACCCCCGGAGGACACTTGCTATACGGAGCCCAGATTTGGCTAAGGGGCACCCCAAAAAGGCAGCTGCTATTCGCACCCCACAGCTGGTTAGGGGGACACCATCTTCTTCATTTGAAACTTAAAAATTGGCGGGAAAAATATGGCAGCTCTCTGAGAATGTTTCGATCGAAATTTGAAGATGTTCTAGGTGGACTAAAGGGCCGAAACTTCATGGGTAGTTGTGATATGTCATAAAATAGCTGGTATGGGTGTTTGTTTCGATCAAATTTGGCTGGAAAATCCGTGACAAGGAATCAGGGCAGCCCGTGCATGAGAAGAATAGTTCACGGGTTTTGGAAGATTTATGCGTGTTCTGCTCGTGTCTGATGACTCTAGCAACACTCTGGACCATGAAGAAGATAAATGAGGAGATTTTGCAGCTGTAGAAACACGTGAGAAGCTAAAACAGGGAAGAAAATATTCCTAGAATATTTTTCTTCACTGCCGAGTTTAATAAAAATTCATAAGAGTTATGGCGTGATATTTTAATGTTATTGAGTATATATAGGGTGAGGGGATCATAGAGAAGTGGGAAGGAGAGATTGGGAGAAGTTTAGAACACCACAGAGTCAAAAAAATCGAATTTGCAGAGAGACCACTTGCTGCTGCTGCTGCCATTGAAGAACACTGAAGAACACGAAGAACAGACTCGCCACAACCGTCGTTTTTAAACAGTGTCAGCGACTCATACTGTTGGTCGCAGATCAGAGACAGACTTAAAAAACGCAACAGTACAGTAAGGGCTCTTTGTAACGGCTTTTGCAATAGTTATAAGCATTACAAACCCGATTTTTATTATAATTCTCCCTTATTCATCATTTGTAACCCTTTGAGCATAAATGAAATCAACTTTTGAGCGTGTTTCCAACATGATGAGCGGATAATTATCTCGTAACCAAGGCAATGGATGAAGCTATTCACACATGAACAATGGGTAACTATTTCATTTTCTCTAATATTTAATTATAATTCACTCAATCACTGCTTTTGCAGAGTTCTTAAAAGTTTACATAATTTTCTTCATTAGTTGTGATTCAATTAGATAGGTTATGGTTTGGTTAGATAATCTATTCTTAAGGGATACAATTAATTTTTGAGAATATGTTTGATTATTTGTGGATTAAGAAATAAAGGAGTAAAAGGATAATTAGAGTTATGAAATATTTGACATCATTCATGTGTAATAGTGGAATCTAGTGTCTTGGTTACCTCTCGCCCACTTTGTTAATATTTTTGTATATAATTTTATTAAATCTTTAAATTTAATCTTCACAAGTCCGAGAGTTTGAACCTCATTACTACAACAACAATCAAAATTATTATCATTTTGGCGCCGTCGACGCGGATTTGTGCTTAAGTAGAATTTTTAGGTTTTTTTTTTATTTCATTTGTTCTTTTTACGTTTCTTTGGGTGTGTCTTTGTATTACAGGTTTGAAGTTGGATACTAAAGACTTGGAATCAAAGCTTAAAGCTAAAAGAGAAGGAAAAAGACAAAGCAAAAAAAAAGAGCGAAAGAAAAAA